>NC_070607.1:95378677-95687808 GCF_027172205.1 Podarcis raffonei
AATATTCTCCGCAAACTGTAAATTCTAATGTAAGAACCAGTTTTACAACCCACATTAAAAAATCGAGTAAACAATAAGTCAAGCTGTGATATTGCCACTGTAAGTAATAAATAATGTTGTTGGGGGTTTTTTTTTTATTCAGTTACATTACTGGGTATTGTGTCATTCACCATTGGCAGTTCTGAAATGTCAGCTACAGAAAACATTTTTTAAAAAAGTTTTTAAAATGCTATTCATTTAATTTGATGAATACTTGAATTCGTATGTATTTCAACTACCGTATTTTTTGCACCATAACACTCACTTTTTTCCTCCTAGAAAGTAAGGGGAAATGTCTGTGCGTGTTATGGAGGGAATGCGTACGGGTGGCATGCCTACGGATTTTCCTCCTCTAAAAACTATGTGCGTGTTATGGTCGGGTGCATGTTATAGAGCGAAAAATACGGTATATGTAATAGCCTTTTCCCCCTATTTTTGTGTGATCTTATTCTAAGCAATTCTGTACCCTTGACCATATAGTGTTGTTGTTTTTTACAGAAATTGCTTTAATGCTTTACACACTTACCTAGGCCTATACACTTATGTGTAACAGCACATGAGGTGCCCTTGATTTAAACAGTTGATGTTTCTATATTTTTATTTAGTGCCAATAACTGGTTTTTGCAGTACCATTCAATGGTACAAGATGCCATTTACCAGAGGTTGACATACTGAAATATAATATCATACAATGATGATATATTTAATGTTAATGGCTTCTCTTTTATATGTACACATATAGTTTTGTTTATCAAGCAGTGTTTTAGTCACCAAAACAGTTATTAAGTGTTAGAGCTATTAGAAGCACAAGATAGCCTATTACTGAATTTACTTGTATCAAACCTTAACATGCCAATTGTATTTTTTTACTTGTCCTATAACATGTACATGTTCTAATGGAAGAATAAAATATGATTTAACTACTGAGTTTCCTTATACCAAACCTTAACATGACAATTACTGGTGCCATCACCTTAGAATGGTTTAATTTTAACTATAAAACATGTTTTACTTTTTAACATGTTACTTGCAAGTGACAAGTAGGCTTGTGCTTATATATTTTCACTGTGGTTCCTTTACTAAACAGTAAGTTTCCCTATATGTCAACAGTGCTGACCTGCTAACCAATAAGAAAGAGTTTTCTAGACTCCTCCCACTCCCATGATCCCATCCACACTGTCAATCAACTTCAGCATTGCCCCATTTTTTGGCTGCCATCTGAACAGTTTTACCCATAAATAAACACATATATTAACAAATTTTATCATTTTCAATGCATTGAAATGAATACTCTCCTATTTTAAATGCAAATTTTCTAATATTCTCATTAATTGAGAATATTCTCCAGAATATTCTCCAGAATTTAACATCACTAGCTATCACACTGCCTATGGGGACCCATAACTGCAATAGACACCCTAGGTGAGCCTAATGCTAACTCTTCAAATTGTATCTGGATAGAAGCATGGTCTAGAGCAGGGGTCGGCAAGGTTTACCAGCCATGGACCAGATCACTCCCACAGAGATCGTCTGTGGGCCGGACTGGCACAGCGCGATGCCGAAAATTGCTTCTTTGCATGCCCAGACACCGAAAATTGCGTCTGTGCAGAAGCGACTTCCGGCGCCTGGACATGCACAGATGTAATTTTCGGCGCCACTCGTGGGCTGGTAAAACGGTCTTTGTGGGCCGCATCCAGCCCATGGTCTGCGCATTGCTGACCCCTGGTCTAGAGAGTCATACCTAAAAACAACACCCTAAAACAAGGGGATTATAATACATACGTTGCTCACAGACATGACACACTTCCATGGAAGCCTTGCAATAAGCATTTGCTGAATGTCCAAGTTTTCCTTCCACAACAACTATTTCTGGCATTCAAATCGCTTTTCTAGAGGTAGCGGATCATTCTACAGGGACATCGGTCTGCTGGCGATTTCCGTGTTCACTATGTCTGGGGCATTTCATACAAACACTGCTTTTCATGTTTCCCCAGACACACAAAGGTATCCCTCCCAAGAGAGGCAAAGGAGTTTCCGCATGTTCAGCATGCAGCAGCCCTGAATCTCTTACCATTCAGATTCACTGGATGGCCCTGGGATCCAGAAATACGTGTGAGAGAAAAGCTTCTCCCTTGTTCACATTCTGCACATCAAGCATTAATTGTATACAACTCTAGCACATCCCCCTTATCTGCTTCCTCCCCCCAACTATATAGCTCCAAACAGGAGTTGTTTCAGCCACGTGATCATTGGGCTGCCATTTTCTTAGTTCTACAATATCCTTCTAGCAGCAACCAGAACCGTACAGAGTATTCAAAGTGTGGTGCCCCACAGATTTGCATAAACCTGCTTCAATGCAATTTTATTTTCGATTCCTTTCCTGATGATTCCTAGCATGGAATTGCCTTTTTCAAAACTGGGTCAGCCTCTTAAACTGAATAATGTGCCATGACCTTAGCATCCCTCTTCTGGTGTGCCATCACCAATCCCTCCCCCCAGATATTAGCTATTGGGATGGGTACTCTACTAATGACCCACATCCTGGTGAAGGAGATTAGAAGCAGCAGAATGTGGTCTTCTCTTTCTATGGTACAGGTGAAATTACTTTGCTCGATTCTTCCCAAAGAGATGGGAGGCCACTTTGCACTGGGATCTGTAGACACTTAAAAGCAGCAAGAATTCGTATTGTGTCCTTCGCTTTTCAGCATCTCCAAAGCACAGCATGGCTCAAGCATGAATGTGCTCGAAAGTGAAAGGACGACTGCTGCTGCAACAGTGGTCGCGAATCCTGGTGCACAGAGAAAAGATGACCCCAATCCTGCCCAAAGACCTCTGGAACTCAGGAAAGCAGAAGGGCTGTTCACTCTCCCGTCTAGACAAAAGGAAGTTTCCCCTCTGAGATTGCTACAACACACAACAAACTCAGGAGAGGGGATCTCGCACATCATGCTTTCATCAGGCAGCAGGTTGTGGACACATAACTCATAGTCACCAAAGGAAGCTTGGAGGCTAGCTTTTCAAACCTATGCATTTGTTCCACTGGATTCAAAGGGCAGCCCTTGCCATTAAAAAAAATCTCCCCCCTTAGTTTCTTAGGGTAAAGATCCACTTCTGAAACAAACACACATGAGATTGCAGTGCACATCTTGTGAAAGTTTCAGGCAATTCCTAGACTCAAGGTCTTAACTCCAGAAATTGTCACATGAAATTATTGCGGTTTTTTATTATTATTTAACTTTATATACCATCCTTCATCCAGAAATCCCAGGGCAGTTTACAATATAAAAACTTAAAAAACCATACCATAATATCCAACAAAAACAATACCCAGATACACCTGACAGACTTGCTGGAAGGGGTGGGGAGAGAAGACATATTGATTCCTTTTTCAGCTATGAACACCCAAAAGATTTCACTATCAGAGAAGAATTCTAAAGCTCCATCCATATTGGCTCTATCTACAAAGAGGAAAGAATGTTGGTCTGTGGAAGAAAGTGGGTGAATCACGCTACTGAAAGAAACGAAAGCTCTAGCGTGGAATCTTTTTCGTCATGTCATGTGGCTGAAAGCAGACAGATGGTACACAAGCAAAGATGTTTGCTGAGCATTCCTTCCTTTGTATCTCCCAGCGATGGCAACCACCCAAGTATAACACTACCCCATGCGAGGATAAAGACACACATTTAACCACTAGCACAGGCATATGGAGACAGTGTGTAATTCTGCAAAGGTTTGACCCCACATGATCCCAGGGAACGTTCCCCTTTTAAGCTGAGGGGTGGTATCTTCTTCTTGCATGGTCCTTATGAGAGTTAATGTAGCATAATGGCAATGGGACTGAGAGCCAAACTACACATTATGTTAAATGAGCATTTACATGGTGTGGTTTTTTCTTCTTCAAAAAACTGCAATTGCAGCTTCCCTCCAGGGGAAAATAGCCACTTTAGAGAACAGGTGGTTTTAATTCCCCCCCACACACACACACACACCTGTGGTCCTTATTTGGGTTAGAGACCACTATGGCAATTTTTCAAAAGGCACATACATACAAATACACATTTAATGTATCATTTGGCTCTGAACTACAAATCTGAAGTATGGAACCCCTAACTGCCCTTCGAAGTTGTAAATATAGCATCACACTAGGTTTGCTACACGTGATCTGAACCTCCCACTTCTCCATTGTAATTACAATATTAAGAGCCACACTCCACACAAACAGCAACAACTTCTCTATTTGCTGATGCAATCTAAATCAAGAAATGCGTAATAGCAGCATTTATACGCTTTTCAGCATTCAGTCTGCCTCATGTGCATTATATTGTCATTCTGATAGCAACACAGCAAGTTGGGTCAGTTTTAGGGTGGTTGCGGATGGGATATTGCTGCCTGGAAGGATCTGAGCACCGTTCATCTCCAAAGTTCTCCCCTGGTTCAGATTGTAATTCATTCCGGCACTTTGAACTTGGCAAAAGCAGGAACATACAGTAATGCTGAGAAATGCATTCCCTGCCTCCCAATGGTGCCCTGTTTGTTAGTTTGGATAACAGACTCCCTGGACAGTACATGTCTCAGGGTTCCTTCGCAATGTTCAAGATGCCAAGGAGGGGGAGCAACCTCAGTAAGACGACTCCAGCGAGACTCCCTGCCAGTGTCAGGTTAACTGGTGTTCCCCTGGAGGTAATATGTTTGTTTTGATTTTCTGCCCTTTATCTCCTACTTTCTTTCTTTCTCCCTCTCTCTCTCAAAGGCTGAGGGCAATTTGATCCCAAACCAACCCTGCGGACAAACATCTGCTATTTACTCTAGCAACACAAACAGGCCAAACACGATTAAAAGTTTAACAAATTCCCAGCTTCAGAAGCAACATGGCCTGGGCGCCCAATTAAGGCCAATAAATTGGAAAATGTTTCTCCTTGCCAAAAGCGAGAGAGTCGCAGTCATCGTTTAAATCTGCAATGATGATAACAGAAAATAGCACCCTAAACTCATTCCTCGATATAATTTTGTAAGTTTTAAGCTGCATATGGATTTACAAACCGACACAAGTACCTTGAAGGATGCTTTTGATGGCTTGTTGGCAATGTTTTTCTTTCAGGACTGGTGTTACATACTTGTATGAGGCCACTCTTGACTACAGCCTAGCTACAGAGTTTTGCGCTAGCTGAGGTTTCCAAGCCAGTTTCACGGGCAGCTCCACTTAAAGCGCATTACAGCAATCCAATTCAAGGCAGTGTTAGAAACTCAGGTATATACTATAAGCTAGGCACCAAATGGCTCCTTAAACCAAGGTTACAGTCGCAAAAACAATATGCCTACTTGCCATTTTGGTGCCAGACGGCTCGAAGATCGTATTCTTCAACACAACTTTTTGCTTCCTGAAATTCATTCTGACGGTGCAGATAAAATACAACGGCTAGAATTCTACAGGATGTGTTGCTAATGTGTGAAAACAGTCAAGATCCAGGATCCCCAGGCACACACCTCCAAATGGTGGAGACGTTAGGTACCATTCTGGCACCTGGGCGTCTTCGCTTGGTCGCAAGTGGCCGATAAGTCAGGTGCAAAATGTGCCTGGCAAATTTTGAACGCTGATTCCAGGTTACCAGTGCTTGCACCACAGCGGCAAAGCTCTTATTACTCAGAAATATTCGTAGCCGATAAAAGAAATTTTTAGTAGCAGAAGCCTCTTAAGCCTCCAAGGTGAGTGCTGGTTTTAGGAGCACCACCAACTATACACCTGTTCTTTAATAGTGAGTGCAATCACCCCCACCCCAGAATAAGCAATTTACTTAGTTCTCAGCTGGGAACTACTCATGTATTTATTTGTTCCATAATAATTATCCACCGCTCTATTGCAAAATAAGCAAACAAACAAACCACCTCAAAGTGATTTACAAAAAAACACACACACAAGAAAACATGACAGCCATACTTTAAAACATACAAAAATTAAAATACTGAAACAGATAAATATTGCCTCTGCCTCAACTTTTTAAGCATCTGGGTAGGCTTTTCTAAACCAGAATGTTTCCAACAGGCACTGAAAAATGTACAGTGAAGGCCCCTGCCTGATATCAATAGGCAGGGAGTTCCAAAGTGCAGGCGCTGCCACACTGAACTGTCGAGTTCTTGCAAATGCAGAATGGTAGATCGGCCAATTCCGCCAATCAGTGTGGTCATCCAGAGGACCTGTATCTTATCAGAATTAATTCAACTTATTGGCCCTCATCCAGCCCACCACTATATCTGGGGAACAATGGCCTGTGAGCGCTCCAGTTGGAGAACAGCCTTTACCAAAGGTGTCATGCGCTTTGAAGAGACTCGAACTCAGGGCGCAAGGGAGAAACGTGCTAAGAGGAAGGCACACTTGACAAATCCACACCGTGATCAACTCCCACCCAGAAACCAATGTCCCCACTGTGGAAGGATGCGTGGATCCAGAATTGGCCTCCACAGTCACTTATGGACTCATTGTTAAAGCTGTGTTTATGGAAGACAATCTTACTCAGCTACGAGTGATCGCCGAAGAAGAAGATGATCCAGGCATCTGTCTAGGACTTGCAAAGTTTCAGCAAACACAGCTGGGTAAGGGCCCTGCCTCTATTTTTTGACTGGATATAGTCTAGAGTTGTAATTATTGTCCTCTACGCTCAATACAAGGGTAACCTAGATTGTTATGGAGCTGCATTTAGACCATCCTTCGAAGACAGCACAAGAGCTAAGAAACACCTGCAGAGCATCTCTTGCCAGCAAGGAAAACATCTGGATGACTCAGCAGCTCCACAGAACATGGAACCTTTGCTACCTCTCTGAATTAACTGCTCTACCAGCACAACTGTACTCATATATGTTAATTTCTGCTCTCCACCCCAATCCTTGCTAACAAGAGTGGAAAGGGAAGGGGGTGGTTGTATCATCAGAACAGGGCCTGGATCTTAGAACTGAGTTTGGGGGGGGGGGTGAGACCACTATGTAATTTCCCATCTAATATTTTGCCGAGCCCAATTCCAAGTCAGGCCAAATGGAGTTTGCAATCACTAATTATCACCGGCCTTGGGAGAGGCCACCACCTATTTCTCCAGAATCATTGAGCTCATCTGCAGTCACGCACTCTCTTTGTATTAGCAGCAGACTCTACCAAAAGCTTGGAAATTTGTTCAGCACTCAGATAATAAATATTTATGACCAAACATGAACATTTATTTCCCGTTTAATGGGGGAAACGCTGCTCTGCTTACTAACTACTTGTTTCTACAAGAACCTGGGCATTTCAGCCGGCCAGCAAATTGCCTTTCTCTGCTTCTGTAAATAGCCAGAGAGGGATGAATAGAAATCCATGTTTTGAAATAAAGGTACAATATACGTGTGTGTGCGCAGCCTGCTTGGAATGCCACATTAAACTGTAGCTTATTAACCCTGCTTTAATGTGAATGAGTAGCAGGTTGCTGCAACTAAAGGCTCTTCGTTCTTCCCCGTTCCTGCTTCAGGGAAACCAGGCACTGTCTGGCTTAAGCTGGGCTTATGGTTTGTTCATCACTGTTTAAAGCATGAGCAGAAGCAAAGTGTGTTCTTGGCTTATTGCCTGTTTGGAGGAAACAAACCATAAGCTCACACATGTGATGTGTGAACCAGGTCCCTCTCTCTTTTTGTGCAATTGACCTCTCTAGTTGGATTAGCGATGGGGAACCTCTTTCAGCTTGAAGGACAACATTCAGAGGCTGGGGCCAGAGGCAAAACTGGGAGGAGCAAAGAAGGCAAATTTTGCCTTTGTACACTGGACCAATTTTGACACATGTAACCTCTCTGCCCTCCATCCAAGGAAGCAAGAGGCAATGCCGCAGCTCAAGCACACATTGCAGGTAGATGAAAACACACCAAAAGGAGGCAAAACAAGGCCCAGAAGTGAGTGCGGCTGGGGAAGAGTCCAAAGGGCTTAGAGGGATTTCCCAAACTTAGGTCTCCAACTGTTGCTGGACTACAACTCCCATCATCCCTGGCCACTCTTGCAAGCTAGGGATGGTGGGAGTTGTAGTCCAAAAACAGCTGGAGACTCAAAGTTTGGGAAACAGTGGCTTAGGTCATTGCCCAAAGTTAGGCCCCTGCAAATCAGATACACTAAAACAGCTTGACATAAATCATGGGCAAGTGAATGTTATGTTTTGCAATAGTAAGCGTGCTGTGCACCGTTTATTAAATTAGTAAAAATATGGTGTGTTACTGAATGATATAGTTAATGCCCTTCTAGGTACGATAAGAATGTTTTAAGGATATCATGCAATAAATATGTCCTTTTCTTATTGAGCATCTGCAAGTACAAGCTTGACTTAAAACTGTCCTTTATTTAAATCAATCCATTATGTTTGTCAAAGGATGGCTTTGAACAGATGAAGCACAGAAACCTTTTCTGTAAAGAATATAATATGAATAATAATAATAATTTTATTATTTATACCCTGCCCATTTGGCTGGGTTTCACCAGCCACTCTGGGCGGCTTCCAGCATGTATCAAAGCATATTATAATATCAATTCAGAGCAAACCTTGAAAGGCTAATATATTTCAGTTTGGGGCCAATAAAAGCCACTACACATAAAACGAAAGACACAACCCAATCCATGTATTTTCAGATGCTAAAATTTAAATTGTAATACAACCTGGAAAGAAACTGTTCTGCACACCTTCTCTTAAAAGTTCCCGGGCTGCGTCAAGTTACAGTTGCAATCAAAACATTTCTAGATCATGACACTCTCCAATCCAGCCCAACTCCATCTGAACTTTGGACCCAATAGCTTCCACTTAAGCAGCTGAAATGAAATACTCACGTTCCGTAAATATTAAAATGGCTGAGAGACTGAAAAGGTTGTCAAAACCTTCCAGTGCTTGGGAACCCCAATTTTCTGACACCAACACCATTTGGATATAATTTACTCCAATTCCACTCGGCACTGCTTCTACATCTCTCTAAAACAATAATAATGACTTCTGAACCAAGATAAACCAAATTCTATAAGTTCAGCAATTTTGCAATTGTTTGATTATTTTGCAAAATATATCCTTATTGCATTATATCCCTCCCCCCGCCCCCGCTTTCCTCCAAGCTGCTCACGTCAGGGCACATCTATTACATCTTCCTCAATTCCCCCATTTCCTTCCATAAGGGATCAAAGGGCAGCTGACAACATAAAACAATTTTCATAAAAGCATTTAAAATGCTGACTCAATATTAAAAAAGCAGTAGCTAATAATGCCAGTCTGGAGCCGAAGCCCAATTAAGCCCCAAAGGCCCAGACATATAAATGAGTCAAAATTTTGCCTAAAATGGGGGTCAAAGCTGGTTCTTCCTCCCTTTTATCTTCCCAATAACCCTGTGAGGTAGGCTGGGTGGGAACAACAATGCAAGTGCTGAGCCCCTGGGGTCCCTTCTAACTCTACAATTCCCTGATTCTATAGAAATCCTGCCCAGAGGCTTTGCCCACACGCTGTCAAGGCCAGTTCCGAAACTATTAGACCTAGAACTTTTGTGATGTGCAGAACAGAAGACTAAAACGAGAGATCAGAATGCCAAAGTTCCCCTGCCGCCAAGGGTAAGTGTGCATCAGTTACACTGAAACGCAAACAATTGCCTCTTCCTTTGCTGTCATCGCCCTCAACCTGCCACTTGCTGGGCTTCCCCCTTTGTGAAAAGAAAACCCCTTCCCCATGTTTCTTCACATTCTTTGCTAAGATAGTTGACCTTGGGGGCTTAGCCATTTCCAAACCTCACGCAGCTTTCAGTATGGAGCACTCGTACTGGTCTTGCAAACTCAGAACAGTCATCACACAGAGAAGCATCCCTGAAGGAGCGTCTCCACGCCCATCGTTCAAGACGGACACTGAGGTCCAGCGCCGAGGGCCTTCTGGCGGTTCCCTCACTGTGAGAAGTGAAGCTACAGGGAACCAGGCAGAGGGCCTTATCAGTGGTGGCACCCGCCCTGTGGAATGCCCTCCCATCAAGGAAATAAACAACTATCTGACACTTAGAAGACAACTGAAGGCAGCCCTGTTTAGGGAAGTTTTTAATGACTGATGTTTTAATGCATTTTTAATCTTTTGTTGGAAGCTGCCCAGAGTGGCTGGGGAAACCCAGCCAGATGGGCAGGGTATAAGTAATAAATTATTATTATTTTATTATTATTATTATTATCCCATTGCCTCCTTTTTACTCTGGCCACAAATTTAGAAATTAAGTGTTTATTCCCTTTCTTGTCCATTGCTCCACCACCTTACTTTTTTTAATTTCAAGGGAGCAAAATCATAAAACTGAAGAGGAGGGAGGCATTCACAGCTCCCACTCCATATCTGAAGCACTCATGACAGAACAGCTACTGGCAAATCTTGAAATCCTCTGGACCAGGAGATATCACTGTGTTCTCCACCCTAACTACACCCTTCCCACTTGTTTGCAGATAACTCTAGCCAGGGCACATCAAGCGCCACAGCTTGCCTTAGCTTTTGAGGGGTATCTACATGGTGACAACAGTTAAGTGCTATGCCCCCTCCACCTGACCTCGGGACAGATCCATACTGAATATTTACACCCATGGAAACAGCAGGGGTCGGGGAGGGAGACTGTGGTCCTTCTCACACAGGACAAACTCTGCAGGAGGGAGATAGCTGGATTTAAGACTGTATAAATTGCACACTAAAGCATTCCCAGTGAAGAAACTCTTCTGGCCCCCCGTTAACAACCCTACTGACGACATCACAGCGCTTGAAGAGTTGTGCCTCGGAGCCAGTCTTTCACTCACTGACTGCTGTCAATGAGGCTTCTCTAGCTGAGCTAGGGGAGGAGGGAACATAAAAGCCTGCTGGATCAGGCCAATGGCCCATCCAGTCCAAGATCCTGTTCTCACAGTGGCCAAACCAGATGCCTGCAAGAAGCCTACAGGAAGAATTTGAGCACAAGAGCTCTCGGCCCTCCTGCAGGTTCCAGCAACTGGTATTCAGAAGTATTGCTGCGTCCAACTGTGGAGGCACAGCAGAGCCATAATGCCTAGCTGCCTTCAATAGCCCTCTCCTCCATGAATCTGTCCGCTCCTGTTGAAGCCAGAAAAGAATCTTCGCCTTTCAGCTTCTCCTCTTAGAACATACAGCTGTTAGGCTTGTTCTCTCCAGCCTAATATTTGTGGAGTCGGTGTTTTATGGGAGAGGTGCAGCACGATATCCAAGCACCCCCAAATCAAAACAAGGATTCTCCTAAGACAGAGCTTGGCAACCTAAGGCCCATGGGCTGGAAGTAGCCCATGAGGGTTAACTGGCCCATGAGCCACCCCTGAACCGAGCTGCCCGCTCGGCGAGTCCCCGTGCGCTGTGCTAAACCGGCGCAGTGTGGGGACTCTCTTCTGCAGTTCCAGAAATCGCTTCTGTGCATGCCCAAATGCCGAAAATCGCGTCTGCGCATGTCCGCAGTGCCGGAAATCACGTCTGCACATGCCCAGACGCCTAAAATCACTTTTGCGCAGGCATGATTTCCGGTGTCTTGGCATGTGCAGAAGCGATTTCCAGTGCCGCAGACATGAGCAGGGGCGATTTCCAGCGTCGTGCTGCACTGGTCCAGCCCACGAAGGATCTCCGTGGGAGTGATCCAGCCCATGCCTGCTAAGCCTTGCTGACCCCTGCCCTAAGAGATCACAGTGAATGACTATCCTGCTTTCCAGCTCTCTATTGACCAATCCTTCCCTTCCTTTATACACCATCACCAGTTCTCTTAAGTCCTTTTGTGTAGGATTTGCCTTTCAAGCCGAGCTCTTACTGAGACGGCTCCCAGCCCTGAGCAAGGCAGCCAACACTGCAGCCCAAGGCTTCACAGCTTCTCTTTCCTCAAACTCCGGCCTGAGCCACTGCTGTGCTGCTCCTCATCCCCATATCTTCCTCCTTCCAGTCAGACACCTGGTCTTTTCCTCCCCTCAGCCTTAACATGCAACTGCCAAAGCAGATTGGAAGGGCAGAAGAAGAAGAATTTCCCTGTCCCTCTGGCTCAGAGTGAACTCCAGGGGGTTCCTTTTAATGCTATGTTTGACCCTCTTGTCCCAACCCCAAGTTGGCTCGGGGAAAGGAAAAAAACAAGTCTCCTGGTAAATACTGTGCCAGCCTTGGTGGCCAGCGCCAGGGGCTTGGCTCTAACGCTACTAAGCTGGAAAATTCAGCTGATGAAATAACTCTCCCGTGATTTCCCAGCAATATAGCAATTTCTTCATTGAACCTTTTATTCTAAATCTTTTGGCATTACCCTGAGTGAGCCAATATCCTGAGCAGGAAACGAAGGCTGAAGAACTATTCAGAATTCCTAGGTAACAGCACCAAAGTTTTAGTCACCCAAACAAACAGGATTTTTCCAGTCCTTAAAAGCGAAACTGGTGCTCAATCAGCTCATTTTCAAAATTAAGCACAACCGCTTTAGCAGCCTGGCACTAGAAACAGAGTGAAATGTACAATCTGGAAACCTCCTCTCTCTGCCGTGCTAGTGCAAACAAGCCCAGGGCCATGAAACAAAGTCAGAGTATTAGCATATTGGCAAGTAGGATCCCTGGGAGGCCGCAATTGCCAGGAAGCCTGGGAGCTGGGTGGTGCTGATGAAACTGGATAACCTCTGGAGGGTGGGACATTGCCACATTTGAAAGCACCTGCTGACCCTGGAACATCCCAGAAAGGCTGTGCTCCCAAACAGAGAAGAGAGAAAAGTTGTTCCTTGGGAAGATATCCTAATATCGCTCCCTCACAGCTCCATCTAAAAGCACCCTTGTATTTTTTTAAAAAGTCCACAAAACTTACTAACCTGCCAGCATCTGTGCTAGCCTGCTGGGGGCTGGCAGAAGCAAAAACAGAGAGCTCTGATTCTCCTGCAACAACCTTCAGCATTCCTACACGGTTGCAAACAAGGGAGTTTCTCTCCTCTAATAGTTCACATGCTTCTAAGGGGAGAGACAGAGTACTTGATCCCTCCTTTTCCTTCACTCAACATGCATGCAATTCCTTGTTGCCCCTGGCTGTGAGACGAACGCTTAAACACAAGGCTTTGCCCTGACTTGAGGAAAGCTGCCTGCAGCACAGTTAAGCAGGGTTTCCTCTCCAAAATGGCCCGATGAATTGATTCTTGTGTCTGGTCTGGAGAGTCAAGCCCCAAGGTACACTGGCAGGAACTAGAAATGAGTGGACTGCATCGTGTAAGTTTTATGGAAAGGAAAAGGCATGACCCAGCTAAGGGGAGGATATCAGCAGGCGCATTTTGCACCTGGCTATTGGCCACCTGTGATCAAGTGAAGATGCCTGGGTTACAGGATGGCACCTAACATCTCTACCATCTGGAGGTGCATGCTTGGGGATCCTTGGATCTTGACTGTTTTCACACCCTATCAACACATCCTGTAGAATTCTGTTATACCATATTTACTCAAATCTAATGTGCACCTTTTTTGGCCAAATTACGTTGCGAAAATTAAGGTGTGCATTAGAATCAATGGCATATTGACATTCGCCATCAAATACTTTTTTTGGTTTCAAGGTTCTGAAGATTGAGGTGTGCATTCAATTTGATGGTGCATTAGACTCGAGTAAATGCAGTATTTTATCTGCAACATCAGAATGAATTTCAGGAACCAAATAGTCATATTGAAAAATACGACTATAAAGCTTTCTGGCCCCCAAATGGCAACTAGGCATTCCTTTTTGGCGACTGTAACCCTGGTTAAAGGAGCCATTTGGTGCCCAGTTTATATATCAGTTTCTAACACTGGTTGGTGGCCACTGCTACTTTTTGTGGATGCTAATTCCAGAGTTTATGCGCTACTTTATCTGTCTTTTATTTTGTCTGTCCAACATTCAGCTTCACTGGACGGCCCAGAGATCAAAGTATTATACGAGAAGGGGAAACAACTTCTCCCTTTCCATCAGTTGAGAAGCAGCCTGATCCATTGCCTTGGCTGGCATTGGAATCCTGCTGTCCATTCCTCTGAAAAACATATCTGCTTCTAACTAGCCCACCCACAACTTAAGCGGGATCAACTGGTCTGTCAAACTCTTCAATGGCTCATTGTAAAGGTGATTCACAGAGGTTCTAGTTCCTAAATACTACCGTACTCTAAAGTTCATTTTTTAAAGAACAATTTCCCCTACCTTATAATTTAAGGCATTTTCAGGATGGCTCACAAACAAAACCTAGGTGAACAAGAGAGAGCATTGTGAAAAACGGCAGCAAAATCGTTAATAAGATCTTAAAGCAACAGAACTGACTATGGAACATTAAAAGCCTTGGAGAATGGAGGGATGAACAGCCCTGGCCTTTAAACAGCAAGGCGCCAGGAGAAGGACCTGAAAAGACCACCTCAAACCAACAAGCAAATTTATGTTGGGCTGGGTGATCCTTCAAGACAACCAGGTCTCAAACCATGTATAAAGCAGTGATGTAGAAGGGAGTCGCGCAAACCCTGAGGATCACAGCTCAACAGGTTTTGGCATCAGAACCTCCTTTTCCCAAGGGGCAGGGTGCTATGTCTCAAGCACAGCATGGGATGGGATATGGCGGGGGGAGAGAGAGATATGCTCGTCTTTCTGTTTCCAAGCTTCGAGTTATGAAGAGGGGGAAGACAATACGCCCTCACTCCTCCCCCAGTAGCTTAGAGCTGGAGAGGGAAGGCAGAGAGTTGCTCTGCCCCTGCCAGGTGCAGTGTGCACTCATTTGACACACAACTAAACCACAACAGTTCAGACCTGAAGGGAACGCAAAGGCATGTCTGGGTCCCACAGGTGTTCCAAGCTTGAAAGCGCTTTGGGTGCAGGGAGAAGGCGACACCTCCCATGCACAACTGCATGCTGAAAGGGGGGGGGGAGGAACACACACATACACACTGTTAACTTATAAAATGCAGAACAATGTGGAAAAGTCAAATATGATATGCAACACAAATACATACCGTATTTTTCATCCCATAGGACGCACCTAGTTTTTTGGGGGGGAAATAAAGGAAAAAATGTTTTCCTTTACTTCTCCCCCAAAACCAGGTCAGGGAACAGCGGGATGGCGGCGCTGCGCCTCCCCGCTGTCCCCCGAGCTTGTGGGGCTGGCTGATGTCAGGGCGTCCTGCGCGCCGGGCGGCAGGCTGCTATCCGCAGCGTGAGGAGCCCTGCAGGAACTCCCGCAGGGCTGCCTAGGCTGCGGATGTGTTCCCGAAGCGCCAGGTACTCTGCTTTCAGCGCGCCCGGCGCTCCGGGAACCAGGCTGCTTTCTGCAGCCTAGACAGCCCTGCGGGAACTCCCCCAGGGCTGCCTAGGCTGCGGATGTCTTCCTGAAGCCTGGAGAGCGAGAGGGGTCGGTGCACACCGACCCCTCTCGCTCTCCAAGCTTCAGCGAAAGCCTGCATTCACCCCATAGGACGCACCCAGATTTCCCCTTCATTTTTGGAGGGGAAAAAGTGCATCCTATGGGGCGAAAAATACGGTAAGTAGATCACAACCTCCTAACAAAATATTCCAATTATTGAAAATTCAAATGCCAACACAAACATCTCACACTCTGAGGCTATTTTTACAAACCCATGTTCATGCTTACAATGTTTCCTGAAGACAAAACTGTGCAACCACTGCAATGCATTTGTCCAAATGCAATCTTCTGTCTCATTATCTGATTAATGCTTAATTTCTCGATTGCTCCAAGGTCTCATACTTTCTTTTTTTCTTCAACCACAGAATAATATCTGGGACAGCTGCCAATTTCCCTACTTTCAATGTACAAATCTTAGCTACTACTAAGAGAAATGTGCTCTGTACTTTCTTGACAAGACTCCAAATGCCAAAAATGCTTCTGCTTTTGACTATAACTAAATAGGCATTCTTGGATATTACTTACTATTTCATATTTTTAGGAATGTCAACCACATTTCCAGATATGTGTCCCTTGTACCATATGGTTGTGAGCCACCCCAATCTCCAAGTGAGATTCCAGAGGGTTGCATGTGCTTACCCAGGAATCGATTTCCTCAGAATGAGGGACAGCAGAGACTGTGGTATCTTTATGATAGATCACGGGTAGGCAAACTAAGGCCTAGGGCCCGGATCCAGGCCAATTGCCTTCTAAATCCGGCCCGCAGACGGTCTGGGAATCAGTGTGTTTTCACATGAGTAGAATGTGTCCTTTTATTTAAAATGCACCTCTGGGTTATTTGTGGGGCGTAGGAATTCATTCATTCCCCCCGCCCCTCACAAGGTCTGGCCCCCTTCACAAGGTCTGAGGGACAGTGGACCAGCCCCCTCCTGAAAAAGTTTGCTGATCCCTGTGATAGATTTACACACACACACACACACACACACACACAGTGGTACCTCAGGTTAAGTACTTAATTCGTTCCGGAGGACCGTACTTAACCTGAAACTGTTCTTAACCTGAAGCACTGCTTTAGCTAATGGGGCCTCCTGCTGCTGCCGCACCGCCAGAGCCCGATTTCTGTTCTCATCCCGAAGCGAAGTTCTTAACCTGAAGCACTATTTCTGGGTTAGCGGAGTCTGTAACCTGAAGCGTATGTAACCTGAGGTACCACTGTATACCTGAGGTACACACAACTTGAGTGTACCTGAGGTACACACAACTGTACCTCACAACTGTACCTCACAACTGTACCTGAGGTACACACAACTTGAGCCTACGATGGAGGGGCGCGCAGCACTAACATCCAAGAAAGTATTGCTTCTCCCATAGCCATAGCCTTGGATCCCAGCAGAAATCAAGCATGGTTCTGTCTCCCAGTTGCCCAGCCGGCAGCCTTGCTTCTAGCTCACATAACTCAACTCCCAACTCTGGCGTCCGTCTTTCTTACTGCCAGCCATTGAGGGAGCGAGCCCACCCATTTGGTATCCAGCACAGAGACACTTCCTTTGTTACTTTAATGGCCCATACATAGAGGGCCATTACCTCCCCAGGAAGCTACTTCAGCTATTCCAGGATCCGTGTTGGATCCATGCAGGAAGTAGAAGGGAGCTCAGGCATACAGCCTACCCCCACCCAGCTGATAAGGCTATCTTTCCCAGCTGCCACTATGGTTGAGAACCACTGTATTTCCTAAGCATCAAAGGGCAAGATACCAACTCAATCCAGTGCTCATGTCTTTCAGAATCAGAACACAGTCTTAACCCCCACATACTACAAAATAGGACTTACTTTCTAACTTACCACATATAACCTCGTTCTTAAGACCTAATATGACCAGATGAAAAGCAAGGAAGTGGTCCCTGCATCTTAACAGGCAAAGCTGAGAAGTCATAACAGATGAGTTTCTCTCTTTTTTGTAACTATTAACAGTGTTCATAGCTGAAGCAAGTCAGAGCAAAATGTGCAAAGGTGCATTCTGCTGCATCTTTTGATGTCTCCCCCCTTTCTCTTACAAAAGTTCTTTTATTAATGGTGGTAAGCATTGCTCATGTGGTCCACTCATTAGTCCTGACCCACTAGTGGAAGCTCAGAAAATAAGGATTACCTTAAAAGAAACCTCTCTTAAGATCACCCTCCTTCCTTACCAAGTTCCAACAACAGTATTCAAGTATTAAAATATCCGATTTGGCATTTGTCTGTAAAGCTATCTGCCTTTGGGATGGAAGAGGCGAGAACCCCAACTAAAAATAAAAACCTCAACCCACAATTTTTATTTAGAAAGTGCATCGCTTACCATAATAGCTTCAAGAATGGACTTCTGAATTTGTACCATAAGCAGATGCAAAGACGATGTGGTGTCATGTACCCACCTCCCCAGAGAGTGTGAACTGTATCTCTAAGAGGAATGCAAACTGTCCTGACAATGGGGCATTTTCTCACTCGCCCTATTTTTCACACTTTATGATCCACAGTGGCAAATAATTTAAACACACTTGCTGAGAGCCCAGCATGCCACTTCTGCAATTAAATGCAAGAACTAACATCACACGAACAGAACAAAACAGAAATGAGACACAAACAGCCGCCAGTCTCAAAGTCTAATGTGTGCTTTTCGCAAGGAGTCTTTGGTTTTGCAGCAGATTTGAGTTTGCAAATCTCAGCATATGAAGAAAATACAGAGCTCAGAAAGGACGGGCAATGGTTCCAGTCAGGGTTTGACTAACCTGGGCTTTAGCAAGCTGCAGAACCTCCATGAACCTTTCCAGCATCCTTCCGTCTCCACCCCATCCACAACACACGCCCCAGTCCTAACCTTCTCTCTCTAGAGCCTTCCAACATTCAACCACCTCTATTGCCATACCACCACTGCCTCAATGCTGAAATGCTAAATATTGACAGAAAGCACAGCTAAGTGAGCACAAAGATAATCTGCATGATTTATTGAGCAACATAATTCAGACTCATAAATTGCAAGATTGGAGTTTGAGAGCAGAGATCACATGGACCCAAGTAACCTTGCAGTTAGCTACTCGCCAGTAATGGATGACTAGCCATTCTTTCCAGGTGACTAACTCAAAAAGGTTAACTTTCGCAATAGGCCTTTTAACGCTTGCCTGGAGTTTTTATTCTTGCATTTAGTTACCATTTTAATTTATTTTTTTTATACTGTTTTTGTATGCTGCCCTGGAAAAAATCATTCTGAAGGGCAGCATAATAAAAAAGAAAAGAAAAATACCTGGGTTCTCTCTGTGGGGAAGAATGAATTTGTGTTTCTGCAAGGAAACCTGAAGAAAAGGGTGTAACTATGTAAAAGATGGGGAGCAAAGGCAGACCCTTATGCAAGGTCACTCTTCCATTGGGTAGGTAGGCAAGCATATTGAATTTCAAAGCATCAGCCGGGCTTTATCTGCACCACATCTCATCAAAAGGAGCAATTCTCATTTGGAATAATTTAAGAAAGGCACACCCACATTTTGATAACAAGCTCTAGCCAGTGTGCATGCCATGGTACCACACATTGATCCAAGCACTGAATGACAAAAAAATCTCCCAAGTCTGGAGGGTGGGTTTTTTGAGAAAAGTGGGTGGAGCAAAATATGGAGCTGGCAACATTTCCAAGCCCTGCTGGCTATATTCTGTGTACTTCTGCAACAGCCCAATGGCCACAGAAATGTTCACCCAAACACTGCTTTAGAGCGGGGTCAACATGAAAGCTTCCCATGTTTATTAGCAGGTCATCCATTACATTACACATACAGGGTGTAACGCACTGCAAGCTTTATGTGGAGCTCAAGCTTGATTTGGTCTGCACAGGAGGATTTTAAAAGCTGAGATTGTTTTGTGAAACTCCATTCTGGCGGCGACTAATGATTCTAATCAAGAATTTGAAAGCTAGCTTCCATCAGCAGCAAGAAAGAAAGTGTTCCTCGGGGCATAAACCTCTACTGTACAAACAGCTTAGGATACTTTCCCCAGGGCAATCAGCTTTTTCTTGCATGGTTGCACAGGCCAAAAGGTACATTCTTATCAAAATGGTAAAAAAAAAGAGAGATGAGGAACCCCTGACTGTACCACCTGCAGATCTCACTGCTTTGTGATTTGCAGTCAGTGTTCTGTTGTCCAAATTCTGTGAACCAAGTGCATTTGAATCAGCTTATTTTACATAATATTTCTGCTTCTCCTAACCATAGCTAGGGTGCTGAAGACTTACATGGAGATGTTTTCAAAGGATCTACATCTCAGGATTGTGTGTTTGAGCCCCACAAGTGGGCAAAAAAATCCCTGCATTGCAGGGGGTTGGACTAGATGACCCTCGTGGTCCCTTCCAACTCTACGATTCTATGAAAGGTATTCTCTGTGATGGTTCCCTGTTTGTGGGACAATCTCTCCAGGGAGGCTCACCTGGCACCATTATCATAGATCTTTAGGCATCAGGCAAAAATGTTTCTCTACAACCAGGCCTTTGCCTGATTAACATTCTATGGCCTTTTAAATGTGTTTGTGGGAGGGGAGTTGTTGGTTCGTTTTTTATGATGTATTTTGTGTTCTCTTTGTACTTTTATGTTGTGAACTGCCCTGCGATCTTCGGATAACAGGCAGTATAATTTTTTTTAAATTATGAATTTATTGATACCCTGCCTTTCCCACCACGGCAGTACACAATTTTAATAAATAAAATCGTAGCCACCAGCTTCAGGATGGAGATCCAGCCGAAGTATTGGGGATGAGCCTGTCATTGTATTGCTTATAATTTTAAATAAGTCTGTATGTCACTAAATCCTTAATTTAGGAAGCCTCATGAAATAACCATTCATTGATAACAAGGCCATCTTTATTTTTCTTGACATACAGCAACACAAACTCGAACTAGCCTAAAGACTTACACTAACAGGGATGCCCCTCAACCTCAAATTAAAATTTGCCTTTATCAGTTAAAAGTGTGTCTCCGCAATGAACCAGCGAAATTGTCAGTTGATTAACAATTAGCAGTGCAATCCTATACATGTCTACTGACCAGTAAGTTTCATTGAGTTCAATGCTATTCAACTACGAGGTAAGCATGTGCAGAGAATCCTGTAGCTCTAATAAGCCAACAACAGAGATCAACCTCTCACAAGGGGAAACACGGTAGAAGATAAGAGATCAGTCTTCAGCTACCACAGCTTATCCTGACCACCACCACCAAATTACAGGCAGACATTTGCATATGCTGCTGGTTGGGAAAGCATCCCTCATGCCCACTTAGCCAGGGCAGATGTACACTTGGTAGTGGGATCATACTCCTGCAAGGGCTGACAATAAAATCTGGGAAGGAATCTCTCCCTATTCTAGTGGTAAAGAAAGGAGAAGTCCTCCCTAAAGACCCAAGATTTAAAAGCTCCAGTATGTAGCATGCAACATTCTCAGGCTATCCCTCACTTCCCAACCCGCTATTCCTACAAGAATAAATGAAAGTGGCCCAATATATAGCCAAACTGAGATGATGCAACTTGTCAGGTAATGGGGAAAGAGTGTTTCTTACCTAGTAATATTACATTCTCATGGGGATAAGGAGGAAACCAATTCAGCTGAAGATGAACAGAACTAAAATGGGCACTTGCTAAATATATTCATACCCAACAATGGGGAAAATATGAGAAAGTCTGAACATTTTATGCCTGCATCTAATATTTTTTATTCATCCCCCCTCCCCAACTGCTATGAGGACTGGAATCTAGAACACTGTAAGAAGCTCTGAAACTTTCACTGGAAATGTTTCTTTGGCTCCTCACATTCTGTTATTTCTAACCCCATTAACTTGCCTATAGCTTCTTGACTTCCTAGTGTGGAGTTAATACCTTTTGTCTATCACTGTGGGAAAAGACATCCCTTTACACCAACTGCACATACCAAGGAAGGAACAGCTTTCTTGGGCATGATCCATGAAAAGAAGAGACAACAAATCGTTAAACAAAAAGCAAGGGCAGAAAGCACTTCAGACAGCAAGAAATCAAATTTGTAGGATCAAGAGTAAATTTTAATATATCACACTTTACTGTTTTCAGGTACACATATCTGTCCTATCCTATCTAGTCTGATCTTTGTATACAGATGGTTGCAGGATGGGGAGAAATCCCCACAGTATCAGCACCACAGTAACTGGGGAGAGCACTCTTCAACTGTGCAGAAAATGTTCCTACATTTAGCTGGAACAAGGCAATCAGAACCTCCCATCCCACCATAGTCCTAAGAAGACAGAGAGGCTTGTCTTGGGAATTACCGTATTTTTCGCTCTATAAGACGCACCAGACCATAAGACGCACCTAGTTTTTGGAGGAGGAAAACAATAAACAAAATATTCTGAATCTCGGAAGCCAGAACAACAAGAGGGATCACTGCGCAGCGAAAGCAGTGATCCCTCTTGCTGTTATGGCTTCTGGGATAGCTGTGCAGCCTGCATTCGCTCCATAAGACGCACACACATTTCCCCTTGCTTTTTAGGAGGGGAAAAGTGAGTCTTATAGAGCAAAAACTACGGTAGCTGGGAGAAGAGCACCTCAGTCAAGACTCTACAAGTTCCCTGGGGATGACTCTACTCAGTAGTGCCTAGAGGCTTCCAGTTGTCCACTGCTGGAAACAGGATGCTAAATTAGACAGACCTTGGTCTGATCCAACCAGGTAATTCTTATATCCCCATTAATGATAGGGCAAAGGAACCAGCAATTTTCACATATTTACCCTAGATTTTTAAACTCTCCTAACCACAATTACTCAAAGAGAAAACAATCCTGGGAAATGATAATACCTTTGTTTTTGAAATGCAGATTAGCATGCATTAACGACCCCACCCTAGGCTATCCTCAACCGTCCAACAAGCTCCCAGAACCACAAGCCCAACAGGCTCCCAGAACCACAAGTCCAACAGCCCTTGCTGAAAGATGCTCAGGCTCAAGCACTTGGGGTCATCACAAATAAAGAGATTTACAGGTACCCTTCAGCCTCTGACACAGAAAGAGATCTCCTATGCAGCCTGGAAAAAGGGCAAAATATCCTACACACACACACACATCCACCATGATCTACCCCTCCCTGCCCCCCTGGAGGGAGACACCCTCTCCGTTCTGCCCCCACCCCAAAAGAATCCCTGCAGACCCACAGCAGGACCCCTCCTTCCTCCCCACCCAACATCATATGCAAAAGAATATGCCAGAACACATATCTTTTGGGGGGGGGGGGCGAGAGAAGATAACCTTTTTTTTTTTTTTGCTAGAGTGCAAGAAGGGCCACATTGGAGGGGGGAGGATGCACCTTTCAAAGGACTGTCCTGCTTCGTTCCCAGACTCACATAATTGGGGATGGGGGGCTCTTTCTTTCCCCTCCCCCCCCAGCAAAACGAAACGTTCCAGTGGTCAACTGGTGCACGGGGGGGGGGGCTCTGTGGGCGGGGTCTGCTCCCTTCAGGCCAAGGGGCGTCTCCACTGGCAGCCTCACCCAGGATGGGGAGCCTCCCCTTCCCCCCCCATAGGCTGCCATACTATGCAGCTGCCTCATGAGGGGGGGGGCGAAGAAGCAAAACCCGCACTTCCAGAACCAGAGACCCCTCATTTTCTCATATTATATATATGCCCCCCCACTGCACCGCCCCCTCCCCTCCCTTGAGGCTCCAAATGGGGGGGAGGGGGAGTCGAGGAAGCCCCGCCCTCCCCCTTCTCCCGCCTCTCGGCCCTTTCCCCTCCCCCCACCGGGTCCATTCGGGACGGGGAAGGCGCCCCGCGCCCCTACGGCCACCCACCTGAGGAGGAGGCGGCAGCAGCCACCACCGCGCCTCCCTCGCCGGCCTCACACAGACAATATGGCGGAGGCACAAGGCTCGGCCGCCAGCCGCAGGGCCCAGAGCGAGGCTGGCCGGAAGCGGAAGTCGCTGCCGCGCCGCGCGCTCGGGCCTCTCTAGAACTCGGGAGGCTTCTCTGTGTGCTGCCTGCCGGGGACGCATGCGCAGGACGCTTTCCAGGCGTTGCCTTCTGGGAGGTGTAGTTCTCTGAAAGGCAGGATTGGGGACCGAGCTAGGGGAGTCTGACTAGCAACTGTTCAGAGGTGGGAGATGATGATGATGATGATGATGATGATGATGATGATGATGATGATGATGATTATCGTCGTCGTTATTATTATTATTATTATCCTCGTTTGTCAGCGTCTGACCTTTGGAACTCCCTGCCTCTTGAGATACAGCAGGCGCCTTCACTACACCTTTCCCGGCGCCTGCTAAAAACTTTCCCGTTTAGAAAAGCTGGGGGACACTAACTAGCAACTGTTCAGAGGTGGGAGAGTATTATTATTATCATTATTATCATTATTATCATTATTATTATTATCAGATCCACCACAGGGAGACTCCTGCACTGCACTGTAAGGTGTGTCACTTTTATAATTAAGTGTTTTAAAGTGTTTTAAATTTGTTGTTAGCTGCCCTGAGCCCAGTTTTTGAACCGGGAAGGGCGGGGTATAAATAAAATTTTATTATTGTTGTTGTTGTTGTTATTAATAATAAATAATAATAATAAATTTTATTTATATCCCGCCCTCCCCAGCCGAAGCCGGGCTCAGGGCGGCTAACAACAGTCAAATAATCAAACAATCAAATAATCCAACATTCTAAAAATATTTCATTATAAAAATTAATTAAAATCAAGTTGATGGCAACCATTAAGCAAAATTCTGTGCAGGTTGCCAGAGGAGGGAGTCAGGCTGCGCCCTGACCAAAGGCCTGGTGGAACAGCTCTGTCTTGCAGGCCCTGCGGAAAGATGTCAGGTCCCGCAAGGCCCCAGTCTCTTGTGACAGAGCGTTCCACCAGATTGGAGCCACAGCCGAGAAGGTCCTGGCTCTAGTTGAGGCCAGCCTAATGTCTCTGTGGCCTGGGACCTTCAGGATGTTTTTATTTGCAGACCGTAGGTTTCTCTGTGGGGCATACCAGGAGAGGCGGTCCCATAGGCACGAGGGTCCTAGTAAGAGGTTTATAATAATAATAATTATAAGGAATGTTGAATGATGCTGGATTGAAATTGAGTGGTTTCTAGCTGTAATGGTATAAAGGAACATGAAAAAATGGTTGGATAGAAAATAAGGTGTTTTTATAAGCTATAATGCTTTGAGTTAAGGATTTGCTGAACAAATAATTTGAAATAGAATACAAGAAGGGGAGGTATGAGGAGGTCAGAGAAATATGTTATTGAAAACTACGTATTATGAATTATATGTCTTTTTAATTTTTTTTGTTTGTTTTTTGTTTGCATAAAAAATTTGAAAACTTTAATAAATATCTTTATATATATATATATATATATATATATATATATATATATATATATATATATATATAATTATTATTATTATTATTATTTTACCCATTTAGCTGGAAACTTGCAATGCGTTGTGGTCCCTCTCACATTCCAAGGGCAGGAGAATTTGCTCAGGCCATTAAGAAAAACTCTCTGATTCCTTAATGACCTAAGGAATGTTAATCCTCTTTTGTCTGTTCCCTAACTACCCATTAGCCTGAGTGTTCCTGCTAATTAGTCACCAAAAAACTCAAAAGTGTTTTTCCTAGGTGCTCCAAGAGCAGCATTATTATTATTATTATTATTATTATTATTATTATTATTATTATTTTCCATCCTTCCTCCCAGAGGAGCCCAGGACAGCAAACAAAAAGTGATGAAAACATATTCAGAATATCTTAAAAATAAGTCCAGTACAGATGTAGACTGAGAGAGAAGTGGAAAGGCGTTTTGGAAGAGGAAGATCTTCAGTAGGCAGTGCAAAGACAACAGAGACAGTTCCCTCCCCTTGATTAGTAGATATGACTCCTGCATTTCAGAGGGTTGGACTAGATGACCCTTGGGGTCCCTTCCAAATCGTACAATTCTGTGATTCCTATACTTCATGAGACAGACCTCCTGGTATAAGATAGTATCTGCAGGACTCCCTCACTTGCAGAGCAGAGTGATAAATTGAGTATATAAAGTGCAGGGTGCTTGAGGACCAGGACATTCGCAGGGAAACCAAAATAATAATAATAATAATAATAATAATAATAATAATAATAATAATAATAATTTTTTATTTATACCCCGCCCTCCCCAGCCAAGGCCGATCTCAGAGCGGCTTACAAGCAATAATAAAAACAAGTTAAATGATTACAGCTTAAAAACAAAATTAAAAATACAACATAAAAATATTGAAACATTAAAATAGTAAAATGTAGCCTCATCGCAGGAGGAGAAGGAAAAGAAAAAAGAAAGAAAGGGAGGGAATCAAATTGGCTCCAAGCCAAAGGCCAGGCGGAACAACTCTGTCTTACAGGCCCTGCGGAAAGAAATCAGATCCTGCAGGGCCCTGGTCTCATGAGACAGAGCGTTCCACCAGGCCGGAGCCAGAGTTGAAAAGGCCCTGGCTCTGGTTGAAGCCAATCTAACTTCCTTAGGGCCCGGGACCACTAGGGTGTTGCTATTTATGGACCTTGAGGCTCTCCGTGGGGCAGACCAGGAGAGGCGGTCCCGTAGGTACGAGGGTCCTAGGCCATGAAGGGCTAGTTTACAAAGCTACTGTACTACCAACCTTACTGTATGCTTGTGAAACATGGACCACTTATAAACGCCATCTCCAACTCCTTGAAAAATTCCATCAATGGTGTCTCTGAAAATTTTTACACATCACTTGGGAAGACAGAAGAACTAGTGCCAGTGTGCTTCACGTTGCGGCTTTTCAAGTTGCAAATGCAGCAAACCCGGAAGTGTATACTTCTGGGTTTCACTGCGCGTGCACTTGCAGAAGCGTTCTGCACGCTTCGCACATGCGCAGAAGTGCCGCTCTAGTTGCAGACTTTTCGGGGTGCAAATAGCACCCCGGAACAGATCATGTCTGCAACTAGAGGTACCACTGTACTGGAAGAAGCAAAGATCACCAGCGTCGAAGCAATGATTCTTCAACATCAACTTTGTTGGACTGGTCATGTTGTACCTGATTATTGTCTTCCAAAGCAACTGCTCTATTCCAAACTTAAAAATGGAAAGCGTAATGCTGGTGGTCAACAAAATAATAATAATAATAATAATAATAATAATAATAATAATAATAACAACAACAACAACAACAACAACAACAACAACAACAACAACAACAACAACTTTTATTTATATCCCACCCTCCCCGGTCGAAGTCGGGCTCAGGGCGGCTAACATCAGATACATAATATTGGTATAAAATGAAACAATAATTAAATTACCTCCTAAAAACATGTCAAAATCAAATTAAAGTCTAATTAGACGGCCTTCCACAGGGTTAGGGTTGGGGACAGTAAGTGCTAAACATTAAGAGGTTTAAAGACTGTCTCAAGGCAAATTTTAAAAATATAGAATAAACACCAACAATTGGGAAACTCAGGACGCAAGGGAGAAACGTGCTAAGAGGAAGGCACGCTTGGCAAATCCACACCGTGATCAACTCCTGCCCAGAAACCTAGGTCTCCACTGTGGAAGGACGTGTGGATCCAGAATTGGCCTTCATGGCTACTTCCGGACTCATTGTTAAACCATGTTTATGGAAGACAATCTTACTCAGCTACGAGTGATCGCCAAAGAAGAAGAAGATAAGGGGTGAGATGATCTTTCAGGAATCCTGGTCCCAAGCTGTATATGGCTTTATGCATATAAGTCATAAATGTAATCACATCTGATTAAATTCCCTGTTTACTTTCAACTAGTCGTCATTTGGGCACCTCCTACCCCACAAAAAATGTCTGAACCACCTGACAAAAAGCTTACCAAAGCTTTAATGGTATGTTCCTAGAACATAGAACTCTTTAGTTGCAAGGGACACATGTGTAAAGGTTGTTGGCATACAACGAGAGACCATGGAGTGTGTCTCCGGGAGCGAACTCAAACTGCTGGAGAATCGCAGCGTCTGCTGTGGCTGCAGAGCCCGGAACTCGTAACTGCTGGCTCCCGTGTTGTTTCTGCTGCGTTAGTGGCACCTAAGTGACCTCCCTGGGCGCAAGCCTGGGCCGTGTGTCTGCCCAGATGACAAGACCTCCCCTCCCCGCCTTGGCCTCACTGCTGTGGTCCAAAGAAAAGCAGAGCAATATGTTTGGCTGCAACTCAGGTGCTGGTCCCATCAACACCTGGCAAATAGAAGGGGAAGAAATGGAGGCAGTGAGAGATTTTACTTTCTTGGGCTCCATGATCACTGCAGATGGTGACAGCAGTCATGAAATTAAAAGACGACTGCTCCTTGGAAGAAAAGCAATGGCAAACCTAGACAGCATCTTAAAAAGCAGAGACATCACCTTGCTAACAAAGGCCCATATAGTAAAAGCTATGGTTTTCCCAGTACAGTAGTGATGTATGGAAGTGAGAGTTGGACCATAAAGAAGGCTGATCGCCGAAGAATTGATGCTTTTGAATTATGGTGCTGGAGGAGACTCTTGAGAGTCCCATGGACTGCAAGAAGATCAAACCTCTCCATTCTGAAGGAAATCAGCCCTGAGTGCTCACTGGAAGGACAGATCATGAAGCTGAGGCTCCAATACTTTGGCCACCTCATGAGAAGAGAAGACTCCCTGGAAAAGACCCTGATGTTGGGAAAGATGGAGGGCACAAGGAGAAGGGGACGACGGAGGATGAGATAGTTGGACAGTGTTCTCGAAGCTACCAGCATGAGTTTGACCAAACTGTGGGAGGCAGTGGAAGACAGGAGTGCCTGGCGTGCTCTGGTCCAGGGGGTCACGAAGAGGCGGACACGACTAAACAACAACAACAACTCAGGTGCAGGAGTTGCAGGAAGGAGGCCTACGAGATACCATCCAACCATCTTAGAGACTCCATTCTGGATTTTTCTGGATTTGTGGAGCATATACTCCTTAGCATTTCTTCTCCCGAGGATGTCCTTCCTGCAAGGCAGCGGGTACAGACTTTTCTTTGGAATTTACTCCTGAAGTCTTTCTCACAAATGAGTAGAGCCTCAAGGAAGGTAGAGGAGGTTTAGGATCAGAGTTTTCCTGTTCCTGATGATGAGAGCACAGCAGAGGTTATATTTTCTGAGAATCCTCCAGAAAAACAATCTCTCAAAGGACCTGTTAATGGCATTTTCCCATTGTACTGTTGAGAGTGTATTAACTTATGGTCTGTGTGTGTGGTTTGGGAGCTGTTCAGTCAGGGGAAAAACAATGCTGTCCAGGGTTGTAAAGACTGCGGAGAGAATAATTGGGTGCACTCTTCCCACCTTGGACCAAATCTATGCTTCCAGGTGCCATAAGAAAACTGCAGAAACAGTGCAGGATAGTGCGCACCCCGGAAATGATCTCTTTCAGCTTCTGCCTTCTGGAAGAAGTTACAATGGTACCTCGGGTTACATGCGCTTCAGGTTACATACGCTTCAGGTTACAGACTCCGCTAGCCCAGAAATAGTGCTTCAGGTTAAGAACTTTGCTTCAGGATGAGAACAGAAATTGTTCTCTGGCAGCGTGGCAGCATTAGGAGGCCCCATTAGCTGAAGTGGTGCTTCAGGTTAAGAACAGTTTCAGGTTAACTACGGACCTCCGGAACGAATTAAGTACTTAACCCAAGGTACCACTAGCCGCCTGAGAAACAGTTTCTATCCAAATGTGATTCTGGTTTTAAATGCAGTATAAGGAGTCTCTATAGGAGTATATTGTATTTTAAAATGGGGTTTCAGAGTTTTTAGGGGCTAACCAGGCTGGGATAGTTGGGATAGCAGGCTTGTTGGTTTTTGAATGTCTGATGTAGATTTTTCAATTTCGTTGTTCTGTATGGGACAATGACAATAAAGATTATCGTATCATTCCTAGATGGGCCGCCTTCCCAGGCTGACGAGCCCCATCCGCTCCTACACATGTAAAAGGCGGTTCATAAATCTATAAACGATGAACAGAATTGTTTTGCCCAGTAAGCAGGCAACTTTCTCAGCCGTCGTAATTGATGGGATCCAATCGCCAAATGAGCATTCACCACTAGGGGGCCTGATAGCCCTGCCTGCTGTTTGCCAACCCAAATAGCGCATTCTCAACCAACATTCCCATACTGAGCCCAAAATAGATCTGCTCCTCAAACGTGTTACATTCCAAATTTTCCTGTTGAATAACAGTGATTGTTGTTGTTGTTTTTTACTGGTGAGGCTTCTGCTAATCCTTTCGCTTATGCACTGTTTTAAAACCAAACTGGGTGCAAGATTTATATCGCTGGGAAAAGTGACTTGGATTCTTGCAACAGAACAAGCAAGTCTGGTTTTTTAAAATAAAAAAAAACTAATGTTAAAGTGTGCAGAAACAGAGAGAGCAGATTATTCATCCTGATATGGTGGCAGGGAGATTTTAAAGGAATGTTTAAGGACCAACCAAGGAAGATGACAGACTCTCCCTCACTGAAGGTTTTCTAAACAGAGGTTGAATGGCCATCTGTCAGGGATTCTTCACTTGTGATTCCTGCCTTCCAGGGGGTTAGACTAGATGATCCTTGAAGGACCCTTTCCTATCCCACAATTCTATGATTCATTCATTTTGATATACAGTGGTACCTCGGGTCAAGTACTTAATTCGTTCCGGAAGTCCGTTATTAACCTGAAACTGTTCTTAACCTGAAGCACCACTTTAGCTAATGGGGCCTCCTGCTGCCGCCGTGCCGCCGGAGCCCGATTTCTGTACTAATCCTGATGCAAAGTTCTTAACCTGAAGCACTATTTCTGGGTTAGCGGAGTGTGTAACCTGAAGCGTATGTAACCTGAAGCGTATGTAACCTGAGGTACCACTGTAGTTGTAGGAAGGGTGGACGATGCTATGTCAAAAGCCAGCGTTAACCCACACTTTCCAGTGAGTTTTCTTTCCTCCTTGCAAGAAGCCCAGTCTTTTATAGAATCATAGAACGGTAGAGTTACAGGGGACCCTGCGGGTCATCTATTCCAACCCCATGCAATGCAACTAAATCAGGGTGGTTGCACCACCCTCCGGATCAACTATAGCTGTGTGATCTGAATTTGTCAGCATTTGACTGAATCCCACCTGAAAATAGTGACTGTGTTGAAGTGCACAGCTGACTTGACAGTAATAATAATAATAAATAAATAAAAATAAAAATTTATTTTTACCCTGCTCTTCCCGGTTCAAAAACTGGGCTCAGGGCGGCTAACAACAAATTTAAAACACTTTAAAACACTTAATTATAAAAGCAGCATAAAATACAGTATAAAAACATGAATAACAATAAAAATCAAAAATCAATTAGATAATCCCCAGGGCTAGCTGGCTGAATTGGTCCTAATTGGGCCAGCGAGGAGGCCAGGGGAGAATTAGCTGTGGGGTCTCAGAGCGGGTGATCTTCATAAAAGGGTAGGGGGAAGGAAGAGAAGGGAAATAAAAGATCAGGCTGAATTAAAATTAAAGGCCAGGTGGAATAGCTCTGTCTTACAAGCCTATTACAAAGTGCAAGGACTGTCTCCGCAAGGAATTGTTTATTGACCTGTGCTTTGAAAGTACTTTCAGGTTAAAGAGTTTTGTCTATATTCAAAGAATGGGAGTTTGGACTGCATATGAACGGGTTCCACCTATTCCTGAAAAGGATAAGTGTACCAATATAGACAGGACAGGTGAATCCTAGCCATCTCAGTCTGCTACAGCAACAACAGTAACCTTTCTGACATCCATCCATGTCATTGTGTGAATTATGTGGTTGTGTGAATCACTGCAAAAGATGCAGGGGACAGGTGTGCGTCAAGTTTGCATGGGCTAATTTATATGCACGGATGCAAATTTAGAAGCCATGTGGCTGCAATGGAAACAGAAGAAACATCTCACCATAGCAGGCCTATGTGCCTGCTTAGTCTGCTGTCCAGATGTTAACAGCTGACTTTGAGGCCCTCCCTGCCACCCGACCACCCTAGTGTGATTAGACCACTTCCAAGCATTCCCAGGTCATGTTCCACTCGTGTTGCAGGGTCATGGCCAGGTTTCAAGGGCTCCTGACTTTTTCCTCCTGGCAGTTGCTGCTGCCCATTTCCTTGTCCTGTCCCTCAAGGTCAAGACAGCACCCAGAGGGAGAGAGCAGAGGGTTGCCAATGCTCACTCACAAAGTGGGGCCAAACGATGGCAAGTGAGCAGTCCGTGAGGGCAAGGAGGAGGAGAGCAGGCTGAGGCGAGGCCCTGGTGCTTGGCAGTGGGTCTTCTGTTGGGGATCTGGGCCTTGAAAGATGCCCGTCTTTGCCATCCCCTGACGCTGGCCTTGTTTGTTTGATAACATTTATACACTGCTTGATTGTAAAAAAAATGAATCCTCAAAGCGGTTGACAGAAAAAGGTAAAACATAAAAGTTATCAGTAGGAAAAGTTAGCAATAACTTAAAACTTTTGACAAGTGAAGATAACAATAGACTAAAAACAGATTAAAACGCATCGACTTTCTAAGCATCTGAGTAGGCATATTTTTAGCAGATGCTGAAAGGAGCACATTTGTACCTCGGCTCCCGAACACCTTGGGAGTCGAACGTTCCAGCTCCCAAATGTTTGAAAACTGGAAGTGAGTGTTCCGGTTTTCAAACTTTTTTTGGAATCTGAACTTCCGGCGCAGCTTCCGCTATTGTTTCCGGCACACCTGCGCAATCGGAAACCCATCAGAAGCCTTGGTTTCTGAACATTTCAGAAGTCGAATGGACTTCCGGAATGGATTCTGTTCAACTTCCAAGGTAGAACTGTACAGAGAAGGCCTCTGCTTGATATTAATAGGCAGGGAGTTCCTACGTAGGGATGATGATGATGATGATTTAATTTTTACCCCACCCATCTGACTGGGTTGCCCGAGCCACAATGGACAACTTCCAACATATATAGAAACATGGTTGTTGTTTAGTCATGTCTGATTCTTCGTGACCCCATGGACCAGAGCATGCCAGGCACTCCTGTCTTCCACTGCCTCCCGCAGTTTGGTCAGACTCATGCTGGTAGCTTCGAGAACACTGTCCAACCATCTCGTCCTCTGTCATCCCCTTCTTCTTGTGCCCTCCATCTTTCCCAACATCAGGGTCTTTTCCAGGGAGTCTTCTCTTCTCATGAGGTGGCCAAAGTATTGGAGCCTCAGCTTCAGGATCTGTCCTTCCAGTGAGCACTCAGGGCTGATTTCCTTCCGAATGGAGAGGTTTGATCTTCTTGCAGTCCATGGGACTCTCCAGAGTCTCTCCTCCAGCACCAGAATTCAAAGCATCAATTCTTCGGCGATCAGCCTTCTTTACATAATAAAACATTAAAAAACCTTCTCTGTACAGGGCTGCCTTCCGATGTCTTCTAAAGGTTGTATAGTTAGTTATCTCCTTGGCTCGGGGGTCACATAGCTCCTTACCCTCCCATGAAAATAGGGATGTCCTAAGGAAAAGCGGGACATTCCGGGATCATATCAGTAACTGGGACAGCTTCTGTAAATCAAGGACTGTCCCTGCAAAATAGGGACACTTGGAGGGTCTGCAAAAGTTCTTATAAAAGCGGAACAGGTATGATGTGGCACTTGTAGCAGTGCCAGTTCTGCCAAAGGAAAAAGTGGGTTGGGGTAAGGTGACCTCGTAGGTAAACTGGTCCCAAGTTGCTAAGAGCTTTATATACCGAGTGTAACACCTTGAACTTGGTGCAGGAGCAAATCAGAAACCGGTGCGGATCTCTGAGCACAGGTGCTATATCACTCTGGTCAGTCACCCTCCTATAGGTGTCTCTTCAATGCTGGGCCACTGCAATGAGGTCTTAAGTAGAAGACGAAGAAGAGGAGGAGGAGTTTGGATTTGATATCCCACTTTATCACTACCCAAAGGAGTCTCAAAGCGGCTAACATTCTCCTTTCCCTTCCTTCCCCACAACAAACACTCTGTGAGGTGAGTGAGGCTGAGAGACTTCAGAGAAGTGTGACTGGCCCAAGGTCACCCAGCAGCTGCATGTGGAGGAGCAGGGAATTGAACCCGGTTCCCCAGATTATGAGTCTACTGCTCTTAACCACTACACCACGCTGGCTCTTGTCCCCATGATGCGAGCCAAGTACCCCGGCCTTTAATTGAAAAGAGCCACTGGCTGTACCAAAGAAGAAGCAGCCCACACAACAAAACTGGTGGGGCAGGTAGATGGGTTTCCCACGGAAAGGCATCACTAGGGATTGGGAGTAGCACAGAATTTGTCCTGGAAGGGTTTTGGTGTTTTTTTGGCAAATTTCCCTAGCGACTACAATAGGATGGGCTGGATGGAAAGGACTGAATGCAAGCATGCTGGCCATGTTGTATTATCCCTTGACCCGTGCACTTCCTGGCTTAGTCCTGGGTGGACAAAGGTGTCTTTGGGATAATGGAACAACAGAGAATCGTTTAAGGCTGTGGCCGGGCCAAAGAGGAGTCCGTCCAGCATTCCTCCCGGTCTTGGAGAAGCCCAGTGGAAAACCTGAGGCCCCGGCCACGTTTCACCTTGTTTTCCCGTTTCAGCAGGAGCCTTGCCCACCCCCTGACGGCAGCTTTCCTGCCCTCTCCCAGGGTCACTGGCATTGGGTAAAGGAGCAGATAATCTCTGGCTTGCAGTGTCTGTCTCTCTCTCTCTCTCAGCTCCATTTTCCTTGCATTGTACACCTCCAAGCCATCGAGGAAATCTTTCGGGCCTTTTTGCAGCCGAGTGGTCACTGGGGGGGAAACCCAGCCCCCTTCCCCCCATTGTCAGAGTCCTGGCTGTATCCTCACTCTAAAAATAGGCCTTGTTATCAAGTGATTGTTCTGACACCTCAGCTTGAAGCCTTTGACGTGGGTCTCGGCCAGAAGGGCAGGTGGGGTCCAATGGAGAAAGGCCCGTTGGGAACAACCTCTTAAAAATAATAAAAATTAGTCAATACTGAGAATTCTTCCCATACACTTCATGCTCCCGAGCCTGGGAGAAGCTGAAACACATTCCTGTATCCCCCCAAAAAAGGTCCTTATAAGCACCTCAATTGGACAGGAGTGGGGAGAGATTTCTTGTTGCTGGCTTTCGTTAGGCAGTTGGGTGTGCAAAACTCTTGCCAATATCCTGCAAATTGCTTAGAGATCTACCAGTACCACTTTCTGTCCCCCCTTGTTGCAATTGGGTGTGCAAAACTCTTGCCAATATTCTGCAAATTGCATAGAGATCTACCAGTACCACTTTCTGTCCCCCCTTGTTGCAATTGGGTGTGCAAAACTCTTGCCAATATCCTGCAAATTGCATAGAGATCTACCAGTACCACTTTCTGCCCACCCTTCCCTTACAATGCTGAACTTTCAGTAATGCAGCCACCAGCAACAAGAACTTCTAGCATTTTATTGTATTTTTCTAACTCTAAAAATACTCTTTATTATACCCCAATCTACACAAAGCTTAAGCAGAACAATACGTACAATACCTACATACATACCCAACATAGACACACCATGAACATTAGACTTCCAGCTATTCTCATTGTGCTGTTTTATAATTTGTTAATCGGTACGCATTTCATTTTTATTATTCTGCTTTCCTATTTTTTATCTAAACAAGTTTTGCTATACATTTTCTCTGTTTTCAAGATTCATTCTGAATCTGTCAGGAGATTTACATTGTCCGTATAATTTTTTAGGTATTCTTTAAATATTATCCATTCCCTATACTTTTTGTATTGCATTCCCTCTTATTCCCCCTCTCAATTTTGCAAGGTGTAAACATTCAATCATTTTCGCTAACCAGTCTGTTTTTGTGGGAATATTGTTACTTTTCCCGTTCTTGGCTATTAAAATCCTCGTCGCTGTGGTTGCATACATGAATAGAGGTCTGAAAGTTTTCTTAATTTCCATGGACATGATACCAAGCAGGAAGGCTTCATGTTTTTTTGTAAAAGAGAATTTGAACATTGTTTTGAGTTTGTTATAAATAAGAAGTTAAGAGAATTTTGGGACATTATTTATAAAGAACTAGCGTTTTTCATTTGACAGCCACCCAGCCATACATGTGTGTTCGGTGACCATCCACTGTGAACCTGATGGATTGCTAAAAGTCAGAGGGTGGGATGGGTGGGAGATTGAGTGCTTGACGTTTCTCCAACAGGAGTTAATAACTGCCTTCCTTAATGATCTGGAATCTCTCTCCAGCCTTTGGAATGTAACACCCTTCGGAGTTTGTGGGGAAGGACAGGGGCACATCTGGAGAGAATTTTGGCGGTTAAAATCTGGACATAGAGGGAGCAGAGTGGTATGAATTTCAGCTGCACTGGAGGCATGCTGGGGAACCGTGAAGGTTTAAGTTGTTGGTCTCAGAACCTGATGCAGGACAAGCGGTTTTGCTGTCTGTCTATTGATTCCGCTCGTATATAAACTCAAGTTTGTAGTGCTTCCTCTAGGGCTTCCCACAGCTCGGTACAAACTATTCCTTGCAGCTCTCTGCCGTTAGAACAAATGGGTCTGCCATCATAATCTCTCTCTAGCCCTGCCCAACCCACAGTCAACCTACCCAGCCTGAACATCTGGGGAAAGCTATAAATCAATGGGTTGTTGGCACCTATCTGTCTTGAGAGACAACGGAGTGTGCCTCCGGGGTGATGTCAAATGGCTGCACTAGCAGCACCAAAGTGACCTCCCGGGTGGAATCTACACACTTATAAAAAACACTGTGAAAATGCTTTTTTAAAAAAAGTTTTGAAAAATACATTGAATTTGGCATAGCTCACTGTCACCATCTAGTGTCATATTTGTATATTGCACTTTGCAACACATTTAAATCATTTTATTAGCAGCTGTGTAGCTGAGACCCCGGGTGAAAGAGGAGAGCACCCCGGGTGAAAGAGGAGAGCTTCAAACCATAAGCTCAACATCAAAAAAAACGAAGATCATGGCCACTGGTCCCATCATCTCCTGGCAAACAGAAGGGGAAGAAATGGAGGCAGTGAGAGATTTTACTTTCTTGGGCTCCATGATTACTGCAGATGGTGACAGTAGCCACAAAATTAAAAGACACCTGTTTCTTGGGAGAAAAGCAATGACAAACCTAGACAGCATCTTTAAAAGCAGAGACATCACCTTGCCGACAAAGGTCCGTATAGTTAAAGCTATGGTTTTCCCAGTGGTGATGTGTGGAAGTGAGAGCTGGACCATAAAGAAGGCTGATCGCCGAAGAATGGATGCTTTTGAATTCTGGTGCTGGAGGAGACTCTTGAGAGTCCCATGGATTGCAAGAAGATCAAACCTCTCCATTCTGAAGGAAATCAGCCCTGAGTGCTCACTGGAAGGACAGATTGTGAAGCTGAGGCTCCAAGACTTTGGCCACCTCATGAGAAGAGAAGACTCCCTGGAAAAGACCCTGATGTTGGGAAAGATGGAGGGCACAAGCAGAAGGGGACGACAGAGGACGAGATGGTTGGACAGTGTTCTCGAAGCTACCAGCATGAGTTTGACCAAACTGTGGGAGGCAGTGGAAGACAGGAGTGCCTGGCGTGCTCTGGTCCAGGGGGTCACGAAGAGTCGGACACGACTAAACGACTAAACAACAACAACAAGCTGAGACCCCGGTGTGTATGGAGGTACCAGGTTGCCTAGATGACAGAACCCTCCTCTTGGCCTCACTGACGTGGTCCAAAGGAAAGTAGAGCAATATGTTTGGCATCAGCTGGGCTACAGAAGTTGCCGGAAGGAGGCGTACGAGGTGCCATCCAACGGTTTTAGGGATTCCACTCCAGATTTTTGTGGGGTTTACTCCTTAGCCTTTTCTTCTTCCAAAGATATCCCACAAGGCAGCAGAGATTTAGGGTCAGAGTTCTCCTTCTCCTAGATGGGCTCCCTTCGCAGGTGAACGAGCCCCATCTGCCCCTCATTTTTCAAAAAGGGGAAAAAAGAAAAGTGCATTAAACATCCCACCCACACAGAAAAGCCATAGATTGTTAAAAGTCAAAGGCCTGATTAAAAAGGAATGTTTCCGCTTGGCACAAAATAACATAAAATACAAAAATTTGCTAGGCAAAATTTGTTTTGCAAAAATGTGTCTACTGGGTAAAATTGCATACAAAAATATATTTATTAGGAGAAAACTGGGTATTTCATTACTTAATCTGTATGCTGTTATGTGTTGGGAGAAATTGATATTTTTTTTAAAAAGAAAAGCTGCTGATAAAGTGCAATGAAGGCTTTAAATATAAATAAATTGCCAACTAATGTGGAGATGTGGTGGACTGGATTTCAGACTGGACAACAGGAAACTAAAAGCATCATCATCATCATCAGTGCTTTTTTATGGGGGGGACGCAGGGGGACACATACCCCTAAACATTTTACGAATTTAAGTTTGGCCATACAGAGAGGCAGTTTTTCAATATGAGTAGGAATATGAGAGTACAGTCATACCTCGGGTTAAAGTAGCTTCAGGTTGAGCGTTTTCAGGTTGTGTTCTGCGGCGACCCGGAAGTAACGTAACGGGTTACTTCCAGGTTTTGCCTCTTGCACATGCGCAGACGCTTAAAATGACATCGCACGCATGCGCAGAAGTGACGAATCGCAGCACTCGCAGATGCGGGTTGCGTTCTGCTCAGGATGCGAACGGGGCTCCGGAATGGATCCTGTTCGCATCCAGAGGTACCACTGTACCCCTAAACATTTTTTTAAAGAAAAAAGCACTAATAACAACAATAATAATATCTGTACCCCACCCATCTGGACATACTCGTCCATCCTGAAAATGCTCAGAAGTGACCTGTGCAAAACAGCAGCAAAAAAATAAAATAAAATAAAATGTGAACACAGGTTCATATTTAATTCCTAAGGGCTCCTCTTTCCGTGGCTGTTTCGCAGCACAGCATTGACCTGATCCACAAGGGCTGGCCGAGCCAGGAAGAGGGGGAAAGAGCACACGGAGGTCGAGCCCTTGGGCTCTTGGGTGGATGCAGAGATGCCACTTCCCCTTGTTTTCTTGCTTCGGCAGAGAGGTAGCGGCTGTTTTTATGGAGCGTTGTCCAGGTGACCTTCAAGCAAAGGCTGAATAGGCCCTGGAGACTTCCCCTGGACAGCTCAGCGAGGAACTGGGCCAAGGAGTGCTCTAATTGCCTCCCCGTTTCCCCCCCCCCTTCTCCTCTCCCCTTCCTAATTTACTGAGTGCTAAATACAAATATTACAACTTCCCCTCCTTGGGGCTGGTTTACGCAGGCAGCCCCCGGCAGGGCATTGTCCTATTGTTTTCGGAGGGAAGCCAGGGCTGGAAATTAACCTGCTGTTCACCCCAGTCCTGGGTTTCACACCCTGTCCCTGCTGGGGATTGAGAAAGGAGCAGGGAGGGGTTGCAAAGGAGGAGAAAGAGAGAAACAGCTCCTTGGGAGACAAACTGATGGAATGGAGCAATGCATGGAACTGCCCTTTAAAGAAACAACAGCAACCAATTTATTCGTGTTCATCTGTTCTCTGTCTATCTGGTTTCACCGTCAAACAAGCTGGACTCTGTGCAAAAGAATTAATGGACGCAAGGTATGTTTAGCCTGGAGAAGAGGAGACTGAAAAGGTATATGAGAGCCATCTACAAATATCCAAAGGGGTGCCACATGCGGGCTAGGACCCACTTACCTACAGGACCGCCTCTCCCAGTATGCCCCGCGGAGGACATTAAGGTCCACAAATGAGAACACTTTGGAGGTTCCAAGTCGCAAGGTGGTTAGATTGGTCTCAACTAGGGCCAGGGCCTTTTCAGTACTGGCCCCGCTCTGGTGGAACGCTCTGTCACAAGAGACTAGGGCCCTGCGGGACTTGACATCTTTCCACAGGGCCTGCAAGACGGAGCTGTTCCACCTGGCCTTTGGTTTGGACTCAGTCTGACCCTTATGTTTCCCTCCCCTTATGGTCTTGATCTATGGGCTACTTTTAAAATGAGGCTGCATTTTAAATTGCATTTTAACCTGTATTTTAAATTGTTTTCTTTTTTCCTATTATGTTTTTACTGTACGGTAATTTTACTAGTGTTAGCCGCCCTGAGCCCACCTCTGGCCAGGGAGGGTGGGGTATAAGTAAAAATTATTATTATTATTATTATTATTATTATTATTATTATGGAAGATAGGGCAAGCTTCAAATGGCAAGAAGGCGATTCCAACTAAACATCAGGAAGAACTTTCTCACAGTAAGAGCTGTTCGACAGTAGAACATTCATGACAGATGTTAACAGATACAGTGGTACCTTGGTTCTCAAACTTAATCCATTCCGGAAGTCCGTTCCAAAACCAAAGCGTTCCAAAACCAAGGCATGCTTTCCCATATAAAGTAATGCAAAATGGATTAATCCGTTCCAGATTTTTAAAAACAACCCCTAAAACAGCAATTTAACATGAATTTTGCTATCTAACGAGACCATTGATCCATAAAATGAAAGCAATAATCAATGTAAGGTAAAGGTAAAGGGACCCCTGACCGTTAGGTCCAGTACATGGCCGACTCTAGGGTTGTGGCGCTCATCTCGCTTTACTGTACAGCTTCTGGGTCATGTAGCCAGCATGACTAAGCCGCTTCTGGCGAACCAGAACAGCGCACGGAAACGCCGTTTACCTTCCCTCCGGAGCGGTACCTATTTATCTACTTGCACTTTGATGTGATTTCGAACTGCTAGGTTGGCAGGAGCAGGGACCGGGCAATGGGAGCTCACCCCGTGGGGGGATTTGAACTGCCGACCTTCCGATCGGCAAGTCCTAGGCTCTGTGGTTTAACCCACAGCACCACCCGTGTCCCATAATAATCAATGTACTGTACTATAAAATAAATAAGACAGCATTGTAGATGATAAAAATTTTAAAAAAACATTACCTGCACTGATGATAGTCATTGTTTGGATGGGGGACTTTTATCCATTTCCACAGTCACACATTCAATCAGTAGCTGAACTGGGTTCCACACAAAAACAAATTAAACAAAAAAAGCCTCAAAGACAAAAATGCAAAATAAATAGCAAAAACAAAAGCGCCAAACTTAATCCGTTAGACTTCCAAAATATTTGAAAACCAAGGGGCAGCTTCTGATTGGTGCAGGTGCCCCGGAAACAATAGCCAACAGCCGCATTAGACATTCGGCTTCTGAAAAAGTTTGAAAACTGGAGCACTTCTGGGTTTTTGGCGTTTGAGAATGAAGGCGATTGAGTACCAAGGCGTTTGAGAACCAAGGTACCACTGTATAAGCCACAAGATCCAGGAGAACCTACAGATTCAGCGGCAGCATGCCTCTGTGTTTCAGATGCCCTCCAAACATCTGTGGACAGTGCCTGACCTTGTCAGATGATGGCATCATCACAGGAACATAGGAAGGGCTTTTCCCCAGCCCATATGGAGGTGGCAGGACGTGAACCTGGGACCTTGCGCATTGAAACCAAATGCTCTATCGCTGAGTTACGGCCAAGGGGACTTTGAAATAAAGAGAACGAACCTCTCTCCCAAGAGCGTGCAGAGTAGGTAAAATATTTTCCGCAATTTAAAGAATTCACGTTCCCTACCTGCCGTAAATCCTCGAAGCAGAAGAATTTATAGTTAGCCTTGCGGAGGAGTCTGTTAAGAATTAAAAATGGTCTCCATGAGAAAGAAAGCAAAGCAGAGGCCCAGTCCAGACATCACATCAAATCAAATCATTGTTTGTATTAACCATTGTTTAGAAACCAAACCAGGATTTGTGCTTCCAGACATGCACAGGCAAAGAAAGGTTTAAACCAGCCTCCTCCACCCTCCTGTCTTTCAGATGTTTTTTGCTACATCAGCCCCAGCTGACATTGTCGCAAGGGGTGGGTCTGAACCCATGTCCAGCACTCGCAGGTATTCCTACACACACTACTAAGAGGTCCGTATAGTAAAAGCTATGGTTTTCCCAGTAGTGATGTATGGAAGTGAAAGCTCGACCATAAAGAAGGCTGATCGCCGAAGAATTGATGCTTTTGAATTATGGTGCTGAAGGAGACTCTTGAAAGTGCAAGAAGATCAAACCTCTCCATTCTGAAGGAAATCAGCCCTGAGTGCTCACTGGAAGGACAGATCCTGAAGCTGAGGCTCCAATACTTTGGACACCTCATGAGAAGAGAACGACTCCCTGGACAAGACCCTGATGTTGGGAAAGATGGAGGGCACAAGGAGAAGGGGACGACAGAGGACGAGATGGTTGGATAGTGTTCTCAAAGCTACCAGCATGAGTCTGACCAAACTGCGGGAGGCAGTGGAAAACAGGAGTGCCTGGCGTGCTCTGGTCCATGGGGTCACAAAGAGTCAGACTAAACGACTAAACAACAACAACAAGAGGTCTGAGACCTTTTGCTGGAGTTTGAAACGTGTTTCTTATGAATATGTGTTCATTCTTCGGTACAGTCAGATGTGCATCCTAAAATTAACTCTGTAGCACTTGGGCCCAGATGCAGGTATGAATGATCAGTCCAGGGACGTGATAGTATTTCTGCTTCCACACTATCTTCCCATCCTTACAACCCCCTATCTGTGCCCAAGTACAGGTGAAACTCAGAAAATTAGAACATTGTGGAAAAGTTCATTTATTTCAGTAATTCAACTTAAAAGGTGAAACTAATATATGAGATAGACTCATGACATGCAAGGCGAGATATGTCAAGCCTTTATTTGTTATAATTGTGATGATCATGGCGTACAGCTGATGAAAACCCCAAATTAACAATCTCAGAAAATTAGAATATTAAATGAAATCAGCAAAACAAGGACTGCAAATAGAGCAATATTGGATCTCTGAGAAGTAGAAGCATGCATATGTACTCAGTACTTGGTTTGGGCCCCTTGGTTTTGCATCAATTACTGCCTCAGTGTGGCGTGGCATGGATACTATCAGCCTGTGGCACTGCTGAGGTGTTATGGAAGTCCAGGAAGCTTCAATAGCAGCCTTCAGCTCTAATGCATTGCTTGGTCTCATGTCTCTAATCTGTCTCTTGGCAATGCCCCATAGATTCTCTATGGGGTTCAAGTCAGGCGAGTTTGCTGGCTAGTCAAGCACAGTAATCCCATGGGCATTGAACCAGGTTTTGGTACTTTTGGCAGTGTGGGCAGGTACCAAAGTCCTGCTGGAAAATGAAGTCAGCATCCCCATAAAGCTCGTCTGCGGAAGGAAGCATGAAGTGCTCCAAAATCTCTTGGTATACGACTGCGTTGACCCTGGACTTAAGCACAGTGGACCAACACCAGCTGATGACATGGCTCCCCAGATCAACACAGACTGTGGAAACTTCACACTGGACTTCAAGCATCTGGCATTGTGTGCCTCCCCATTCTTCCTCCAGACTCTGGGTCCTTGGTTTCCAAATGAGACCCAAAAGCTGCTCTCATCAGAAAAGAGATTTGGGGTAGTACCTTTTGTGCAAGTTCTCCTGAGAACGTGTCAGCATTCTCGTGTGAATTTATCCCACTGCTCACAGCTTGCTCTGCGATTTTGCCTAATATGCACATTTTTGAGAAAGGCAAACTGAATTGATCTCCATTCCTGGTATTATGGGAATGATGCTAATAATGGCCTACCTTACACGGCTGTTGTACAATTACAGAGGCACAGTAGTGCGAAGTCAGTAGGTGCTAAGGACTCATCTCCCTTTCCTGCAAAATGGAAGTGAGACATGAAGCAGGATCAAGAGGCGCAGGTTTGATGATAGGAACCTAGAAGTTGCCTTATACTGAGTCGGACCTCTCTAGTCCTGTATGGGCTAAACTGAAGGGCAGAAGGCTTTCAAGGGTCTCGTTAAGGGTGTCTTCTAGCCCCCCCGTCTCACCAGAGTGCTGCATGCTCTGATTATCTCCCACTTGGACTACTGCCATGCACTCTATGTGGGGCTACCTTTGAAGGTGACCCAGAAACTGCAACTAATCCAGAATGCGGCAGCTAGACTGGTGAGTGGGAGCGGCCGCTGAGACCATATAACACCGGTCCTGAAAGACCTACATTGGCTCCCAGTACGTTTCCAAGCACAATTCAAAGTGTTGGTGCTGATCTTCAAAGCCCTAAATGGCCTTGGCCCAGTATACCTGAAGGAGTGTCTCCAACCCCATCGTTCAGCCCGGACACTGAGGTCCAGCTCCAAGGGCCTTCTGGCGGTTCCCTCATTGCGAGAAGTGAGGTTACAGGGAACCAGGCAGAGGGCCTTCTCGGTAGTGGCACCCGCCCTGTGGAAAGCCCATCCACCAGATGTCAAGGAGATAAATAACTATCAGACTTTTAGAAGACATCGAAGGCAGCCCTGTTCAGGGAAGTTTTTAATGTTTGATGTGCAGTGGTACCTCGAGTTAAGAACTTAATTTGTTCTGGAGGTCTGTCCTTAACCTGAAACTGTTCTTAACCTGAGGTACCACTTTAGCTAACGAGGCCTCCCGCTGCCGCTGAGCTGCCGCTGTGCAATTTCTGTTCTCATCCTGAAGCACAGTTCTTAACCCAAGGTACTATTTCTGGGTTAGCAGAGTCTGTAACCTGAAGCGTCTGTAACCCGAGGTACCACTGTATTTTAATTTGTCGGAAGCCGCCCAGAGTGGCTGGGAGAACCCAGTCAGATGGGTAGCATATAAATGAAGTTGTTGTTGTTGTTTTCCAGGGACACTCCTCTCCAGCATCTCAGACAAGGATCTCTCCTAGCCTACCTGGAGATGTTGAGGATTGAACTTGGGACCTTCTGTATACAGAGCAGATGCTCTACCCACTGAGCTATGGCCCTTCTTCCCCAAAAGCTATGGCCTTCCACTTGTGATGTCTAAGAGAACACCTCCCCCTGTCGTCCCCCTGCTTCTCCAGCTGCAAGCAAAAATGACAGAGCAGAATTCTGGCTCCCTTTTTGGCTCGGAAGGAGCCACCGAGCTCCAGAAAGCTGTGTCAGGAAAGAGAGGATTCAACACCAAATGACGAATGGGCTCCAGGTCAGGAGAGGCCGCTGGCTATTGCTGCGCTTCTTTCTTCCTTACAGCAGGTAAATCGAAACACAGGCCAGTCGCAAGAACAGAGAGGAAAACAGGCCACATCTACACGCGGCAGGAAAAACAACACAAACAGATTAAAGTGGGGAAAATAAAAATAATAATAATAATAATAATAATTAATAATTATTATTATTATTATTTATACCCCGCCCATCTGGCTGGGCTTCCCCAGCCACTCTGGGCGGCTTCCAACAAAATATTAAAACACAGTAAAGCATCAAACATTAAAAGCTTCCCTAAACAGGGCTGCCTTCAGATGTCTTCTAAAAGTCTGGTAGTTGTTCTTTTCTTTGACATCTGGTGGGAGGGTGTTCCACAGGGTGGGTGCCACTACCAAGAAGGCCCTCTGCCTGGTTCCCTGTAACTTGGCTTCTCGCAGTGAGTGAACTGCCAGAAGGCCCTTGGCGCTGGACCTCTGTGTCCGGGTAGAACGATGGGGGTGGAGATGCTCCTTCAGGTATACTGGATCGAGGCCGTTTAGGGCTTTAAAGGTGAGCACCATCACTTTGAATTGTGCTTGGAAACGTACTGGGAGCCAATGTAGGGGATATATTAATATTGTTGCACTTTCCCTGCTTTCTTTTGGGTCCTTCTGAGGGTCTATCGCAAGCTGCCGTTGATGGAGCAGAAGGGAATACACTGATGCCCCCCCAAAAAACTGATTTCTTTTCTACTGATCTGGTTCATTAGACATTTTCAATTAATATATCCCCTGCACAGACACCTCTGTGAATATGATGGCATTAAAATGTTCTTCTTCAACGAAAGAGGAAAAAAATGGGTTCCTATTGAATGTACTGGACAAGCCAGCGTGAATGTGACAAGGGACTGTGGACTGGAGTGATCATTCTGTGATATTATGGCAGTGGACACAGCTGTATTGTAACTTTTGAATGAATGTGTTTTAACAATAACAGCAGCTTTCTTTGGAAGTCACTTGTTTAAATAGCACACCACCGGCAGGTAAAGGTAAAGGTAAAGGACCCCTGGATGGTTAAGTCCAGTCAAAGGCGACTATGGGGTTGCGGCGCTCATCTCGCTTTCAGGCCAAGGGAGCCAGCATTTGTCCACAGACAGCTTTCCAGGTCATGTGGCCAGCATGACTAAACCGCTTCTGGCGCAACAGGACATTGTGACAAGTGCAGAGCGCATGGAAACATCGTTTACCTTCCTGCCATAGCGGTACCTATTTATCTACTTGCGCTGGAGTGTTTTCAAACTGCTAGGTTGGCAGGAGCAGGGACTGAGCAACAGGAGCTCACTCTGTCACAGGGATTCGAACCGCTGACCTTCTGATCGGCAAGCCAAAGAGGTACATGCTCTGTGGGCAGCTGGCTTTCAGCACCAGTACAATAGGCAGAGCAACTCTGTGTTACAGATATCAGCAAACATTGACACAAAGGTTGGCAATATCAAGCTCACCATGTGGGAATCCCTTGCAGACGACCACAGAGCCTAGAGGTAGCAGGGTCATGCATCCACAGCAGGGACGTGAGGAGAAATGACCGCTGGGAGGAGCGCAGAGAGAAGAAATGCCTCGGTACACCTGCAGCGGCAGAACCGGATGCCTTCCTCTGCCCCAGCTGCAACAAAACTTGTCTGTCCCGTATCGGTCTCTGCAGCCGCATCAAGCACTGCAACCTTCCAGCAGCCTGACCACGCCTCCAAAAGTCTCCCAAGACAGGCAGATGCCAACCAACTACCTAGTATACTACGCTATGTTACACTGAAATGTTTAGATGTTTTTTTGATTGTCCTTGAATCTTGCTGCCACACTTGTCATCCTCCCCGGCCACACCAATATGGCGGGTCACACCTTTGGAGAACCACTGCGTTAGGGAGACGGAACATTTTAATATTACCGTATTTTTTGCACCACTTTTTTCCTCCTAAAAAGTAAGGGGAAATGTCTGTGCGTGTTATGGAGGGAATGCCTACGGGTGGCATGCCTACGGATTTTCCTCCTCTAAAAACTATGTGCATGTTATGGTCGGGTGCGTGTTATAGAGCGAAAAATACGGTACTTTAAATGCAACATTGTAAAGTCCCAGTATACACTTGAATTCCTCCTGATGGACTAGGGCAGTGGTTCCCTAGTGGGTGGTAGTGCCCCCTGGGTTGGGAGTGGAATTACCGGGGGGGGGGGTGCTAAGAGGCAATAGGTTGGCAGGGGGCACTGGAGGTGTGAATAAGCATCAGACTTTGAAAAGCTGGTCTCATGGACTCAAGTTTATTCATTTTGTTGAATTAAACAAATTAGCTTTAACTGGATTTTGGATAAATGTGCAATTAATTGTTTGTGGTTTTTGTTGCGCTGTTGTTTTTCTTAGCAGGTCGTGCAAACCACTATCTGAATAATGCTTTTAATAGGGTAGGGGGCACTGCGGATGAATTTGTGGAACCGAGGGGGCAGCTTTCCCCAAATGTTTGGCAACCGCTGCTCTAGAGGCATTGTAAGTTGGATGCAACCATTATGGATTTTTTTCCTCTTTTTTTAATTATTGCTGTGTTTTTATAATGGGAATTGTTTCCTTTGCAGCAAAATGGGGAGTAGCACAAGGTTTGCCTTGGTGGATTCCTGGCAAGAGAGGCCTGGTCCACCCTCATCTCTCTCTCTCTCTCCAGCTCAACATCTTAGATTTGGGGGGGTTAAATGTTTTCAAGAGCCTGAAATATTTGGGAGGGGAAAGAGCTATAAAAAGAATTCTGAAAAACACAACTGCAAAAAAAAAAAAAAAAGGAACGGGAGAGAAGAAGATGAAGACGAAGAACGCAGCTGTGCTCCGGGTTCCAGTTCCCAGGTGATGTCAGGATTGGAGCCCCGCCAACCCCAGCCCCACGGAGACAGTCTTTGTGGGTTCAGCACGGAGTGTTTTTCCTTCCTGAGACTTGGGGACACCTTCCTGTCTCAGAGAACGCAGCCAAGAGTTGTTCCGAGGGTTTCTGAGAGCAGGAAGAAGGAGAGAGAAAGAGAGAGATGGAGAGAGAGAGAGAGAGAGAGAGAGAGAGAGAGAGATGCAGAGAGAAAGGGGAGGCCCTGGTGTCAACACCTGATATCCTGGGGCAGATGGCCAGGACCCCAACCCTGCCAGGGCCCTGTGATGATGCCCACCCTCTCATTATTATTTTGCCTCAGCGCTCTGAGCAGCGAAGCCTGGCTGCCTCTCAGCCTAACCTACCTCGCAGGGTTGTTGCTGGGCTGACTTAGGTAACATGGTACCCTGAGCGAGGACAAAATCTGCCCCCGTCCCTGCGTATTTCTCATTTTCAAGTTCCAAGAAAGGAGATTCCGACTAAACATTTGGAGAAGTTTTCTGATAGCAGGGGAACAGACTCCCTTGTGAGATGGTGGATTTCTCCTTCCTTGGAGGTTTCTAAGCAAAGGTTGGGTGGCCGTCTGTCATGGGTGCTTTAGCTGAGATTCCTGCATTGCAGGGGGTTGGACTAGATGACCCCTGAGTCCCTTCTAAGATTCTGTGATTCGCAACAATTCCTTTTGGTAGAGTTGCTAGTTGTTGTGGGGATTAATTGAGGAGGGGGCGAACACACTGGAGAAAAAGATGAAATATAAATGCGATGAATAAATAGGCAGAGGGAAAGAAAGTGGCAGACACTTTCTTTTTTAATGTATTTTTATTAAAGATTTTCTTGATTTACAAAGGTATGTGCAATGTCTCTCTCTCGTTCCCCCCCCCCCCCCACATAACACACACATATATATATATATATTTCTTTTGAACGCATCTGTGATTTCATAGCATCCTCGATCCGGAACAACAGAAACTCCTGTGATTGATGTTTTGTGCTACACTGGAATTACTGCATGGTGTGTTTTGGTCCTGAAAAGCAACAATCCAATCAAGTAACCTGCCAGACAGGAGATCAAAGAATCAAAGAATCAAAGAAGAAGAATCAAAGAATCATAGAGTTGGAAGAGACCACAAGGGCCATCGAGTCCAACCCCCTGCCAAGCAGGAAACACCATCAGAGCACTCCTGACATATGGTTGTCAAGCCTCTGCTTAAAGATCTCCAAAGAAGGAGACTCCACCACACTCCTTGGCAGCAAATTCCACTGTCGAACAGCTCTTACTGTCAGGAAGTTCTTCCTAATGTTTAGGTGGAATCTTCTTTCTTGTAGTTTGGATCCATTGCTCCGTGTCCGCTTCTCTGGAGCAGCAGAAAACAACCTTTCTCCCTCCTCTATGTGACATCCTTTTATATATTTGAACATGGCTATCATATCACCCCTTAGCCTCCTCTTCTCCAGGCTAAACATGCCCAGCTCCCTTAGCCGTTCCTCATAAGGCATTGTTTCCAGGCCTTTGACCATTTTGGTTGCCCTCCTCTGGACACGTTCCAGTTTGTCAGTATCCTTCTTGAACTGTGGTGCCCAGAACTGGACACAGTACTCCAGGTGAGGTCTGACCAGAGCAGAATACAGTGGCACCATTACTTCCCTTGATCTAGATGCTATACTCCTATTGATGCAGCCCAGATAAACAAGGACAAGAGAAAAACAATATTCAAATTTCTGTTTTAGACCGCCTTTTCTGTGATGTAGGTGTGATGTATCTGAGGGGTGGTCTTGATCTACAGGGTGGCAATTTCAAAAGGCTTTATAAGGCCTTGCACACCATTTTTCTGGGTCCCTCCTCTCTCCTGCGTGTGGTGAGGGGAGCACCCTGTTGCAACAGTTCAATAAAGATCAAGCTTACTAGCTGCTTTGCTTCTCAATATTCTCTAGTTGGCCTCTGTTATTCTCTCCTACCAATAGGGAACCTATGTAAGGACTCTATATGGCCTCTTGGATACCCCATAAGGGAAAAGGGCAATTTTTGTTTACAACACAATTCGCACCAGAAGGCAAAGTGAGCAATTTGTCCCTCCAAGGACTGGAAGGGAACGGAGCCCTTTTGAGCCTCTGCCTCCAGTCTGCCTCTCCGAATTTCACCATCTTTGGAGAACGAGACTCTCTTAAACGGCCAATCCTGTAGCCCAGAGAGGGACACTTCTCCTTGCTGTGTACAATTGTTTAATCCACACTGAAACGCAGAATGCCTGTGTGTATTGTTGAAAGTCAGAAACCCTTGATGCAAATTGCCCAGATAAATCTCCAACTACCTTCTGCCTGCCTCACCGTGATTCAAAATGAAAACAGAAAACATTTTTTAATTGAGCTGTTTTGGGAGACAAGTAACTGTCTGAAAGGTTGATAGATTTAGATTAGATATACAGTGGTACCTCGGGTTAAGTACTTGATTCGTTCCGGAGGTCCGTACTTAACCTGAAACTGTTCTTAACCTGAAGCACCACTTTAGCTAATGGGGCCTCCTGCTGCTGCCGCGCCGCCAGAGCACAATTTCTGTTCTCATCCTGAAGCGAAGTTCTTAACCTGAAGCAGGTTAGCAGAGTCTGTAACCTGAAGCGTCTGTAACCTGAAGCGTATGTAACCTGAGGTACCACTGTATTAAGATTATCTTCAAAGGTCCAGGAAATTGCACCCAAGGCCCTCCTTTTTTTGGCCCCAAAATTGAAATGAGTGAAAATCCCCTGCATTCCTAGTGCAAACTCCCTGCAGTAAGAAAGCTAACCCATTGTACACAACCTGCTCAGGCCAGTCTTCTGCCTGCTGCTCTAGTTTTCCATTTGCAGGGAAGTGCTTAGGTGACACGTGTGTGTAATTTCAAATAGGAACGGCTAAGGGAGCTGGGCATGTTTAGCCTGGAGAAGAGGAGGTTAAGGGGTGATATGATAGCCATGTTCAAATATATAAAAGGATGTCATATAGAGGAGGGAGAAAGGTTGTTTTCTGCTGCTCCAGAGAAGCGGACACGGAGCAATGGATCCAAACTACAAGAAAGAAGATTCCACCTAAACATTAGGAAGAACTTCCTGACAGTAAGAGCTGTTCGACAGTGGAATTTGCTGCCAAGGAGTGTGGTGGAGTCTCCTTCTTTGGAGGTCTTTAAGCAGAGGCTTGACAACCATATGTCAGGAGTGCTCTGATGGTGTTTCCTGCTTGGCAGGGGGTTGGACTCGATGGCCCTTGTGGTCTCTTCCAACTCTATGATTCTATGATTCTAGAGGAAATCCCGAGCCTTTGAAGGCAGCAGAGAAAAAGAAGGCTTCTTTTGCCCAGGTGCGATTCTGTCCCACATGCCTTTTTTATTTTCTCTGGGCTGAATTTAACCCAAGACTGTTTTGTTAGGATGATCCCGAGCTCCAGGGTTATGAGAAATAAAATCCAGAAATGTCCAGAGCATTGCATCCTTTATATTCTGGAATCGGCGCACAGCTGCCTCCCACCGTGCTCCACAAAACTTCCTTTTGCTCCTTGCGTCCATCCTACCCCGAACCACGCTGACTCACAAGCTGTGTGGGAGAAGAACGAGCAACGCCATCCCTGCTGTTCCCCGCAGAGAATCAGAAGGAATTCCCCCCCCCCCCAGCCCCAAGCTCTAGAGCCCAGCACCCTTGGTTTTGAAGGTTCCCTTCCAGTTCCCTGCCTCCCCCTCCACAACAACTCCCCCTCTGGATTTTGATTTATGGTCCTTGATTGCTCTGTGCAGCTGTGAGCGAAAGTCCCAGGTGGGGCCAGGGTGGGAGGGGAGCAGTTTGTTCTCACTGTGTCTAATCCATCCCAGACCCTAATAAACAGCCGTGAGAGTCTTAAAAAAACACCGCATTCCGGCCACTGGGCTTTACTGGGGAGACTGGGAATGGCCGCTGCGTTCCGTAAATAAATATCCCCAGCCCTTTTAAAAGCAGGGCCTGTTTTTCTTTGGGAGAACAGAGGCAATGGGAATATAAGATGCTTTTTTTTCCTGAGGGGTTGGCTGCTACTGACTTCAGCCTGGAAACGGGAACTTCTCTCCAAGGCTGCATGCAAAAGTACTGGGAACTTTAAAAACCCGTTTCGCTTCATGCGGCACATAGTTAAACTACGGAACTCACAGCCACTGACCCAGACGGCTTTACAAGATGATCAGATAAATTAGAGAGGGCTGCTAGCCACAACGTCTGTGCTGTGCTTCCATAGTTGGAGGCGGAAATGCTTCTGAATTTCAGTTACTGGGAACTGAGGGAGTGGAGGCCCCTTGTCCTGCTTGCCAGCTGCCAGGACCTAATAATAATAAATTATTATTAATAATAATAATAATAATAATAATAATAATAATAATAATTTATATCCCGCCCTCCCAGCCGAAGCCGGGCTCAGAGCGGCTGACAACAGTAAAAGTAACACAATTTACATAAAATCACAATCTATTAATTGAAATACATTCTAAAATCAATTCATTCTAAAATTTATTCAGAATCAAATCAATGGCAACCATTGGGCTAGAGTTCTATGAGGATTACCAAAGGAGGGGGGTCAGACTGTGCCTTGGCCAAAGGCCTGTGGAACAGCTCTGTGTTGCAGGCCCTGTGGAAAGATGTCAAGTCCCGCAGGGCCCTGGTCTCTTGTGACAGAGCGTTCCACCAGATCAGGGCCACGGCTGAAAAAGCCCTGGCTCTGGTCGAGGCCAGCCTAACCTCCCTGTGGCCCAGGATCTCCAAGATGTTTTTGTTTGAAGACCGTAAGGTCCTCCGTGGGACATACCAGGAGAGGCGGTCCCCTAGGTACGAGGGTCCTAGGCTATATAGGGCTTTAAAGGTTAAAACCAGCACCTTAAACCTGATCCTGTACTCCACCGGGAGCCAGTGCAGCTGGTATAGCACCGGGTGAATGTGATCTCGCAGCAAGGACCCCGTAAGGAGTCTCGCCGCGGCATTCTGCACGTGCTGGAGTTTCTGGGCCCGTCTCAAGGATCGACATGGCTCCCAGTAGGTTTCCAGCACGATTCAAAGTGCTGACCTTTAAAGCCCTAAACTACCTCAGTCCAGTATACCTGAAGGAGCGTCTCCACCCCCATCGTTCAGCCCGGACACTGAGATGCAGCTCCAAGGGCCTTCTGGAGGTTCCCTCCCTGCAAGAAGTGAGGTTGCAGAGAAACAGGCAGAGGGCCTTCTCGGTGGTGGCACCCTCCCATCAGATGTCAAGGAAATAAACAACTATCTGACTTTTAGAAGACGTCTGAAGGCAGCCCTGTTTAGGGAAGTTTTTAATGTTTGATGTCTAACTTTAATTTGTCGGAAGCCGCCCAGAGTGGCTGGGGGAACCCAGTCAGATGGGTGGCATATACAGTCATACCTTGGGTTACAGCCGCTTCAGGTTGCGTTTTTTCAGGTTATGGACCGCCAAAACCCAGAAGTACCGGAATGGGTTACTTCCGGGTTTCAGCAGTTGCGCATGTGCAGAAGTGCTAAATCACGCTTTATGCATGCGCAGAAGTGCCGAATTGCAACCTACGCGTGCGCAGACGCAGGTTGCAAACGCTGCGGGTTGCGAACATGCATCCCACATGGATCACGTTCGCAACCTGAGCATCAACTGTAAATGAATTATTATTATTAGTTTCCCAACAGAGGGATCTGGTTGGCCACTGTGAGAAGAGGATACTGGACTAGATGGGCGATTGGCCTGATCCAGCAGAGCTCTTCTTATTGTCCTTACGTTCGTTTTGAGCGGACACGGATACATTCAGAGCTGTAGGGGGAAAATCAGAGATCCAGCTTGACCAGCAGTTGTTTCTTTTGGACCACGCTCAGATTCACACCCTCCTTCTTCCGGGACAAATTTGCTTTGGCAGCTTTTTCGGTCCTCAGGACAAAATATTGACCAAAAGTGGAGAAGATGCTATCGGGGAACAAACACGCTGCAGGGCAGGAGACAGTGTCCCCCCCCCCCCAGCTTCCAGATGGTAGGATGTTCCATTCTTGCTGAGTGAGGATGGGAAAGGGAGACCCTGAGACCTTGGAGACAAGCTGCCAGCCAGAGCAGGCGAGCTGGGAGAGCTGTGGTCCTCGCGCTGTTGAGGGACTCTCAGCTCTCATCAGTCCCTGCTAACCATCCTGGCCAGTGGGTCAAGGAAGAGATGGGCTGTAGTCCATCTGCAGAGTCCCAGCTCCTCTGTCCCTGCAGGAGATCGTACAGTGGATGCTCGGGTTGCGAACGTGATCCATGCGGGATGCACGTTCACAACCCACAGCGTTCGCAACCCGTAGCAGCACGTCTGCGCATGCGCGGGTTGCGCTTTGGCACTTCTGCGCATGTGCAAAGCGCAATTTAGCACTTCTGCGCATGCACGACTACCAAAACCCAGAAGTAACCCCTTCCGGTACTTCCAGGTTTCGGCGGTCCGTAACCCAAAAAAACGCAACCTGAAGCATCTGTAACCCAAGGTATGACTGTACCGGACTGGGAAAATAGTCACTTTCCTATGTTCCTGCATGGTGCAATGCAGGTGAGATTGAAGGCGGCCAAGACACTTTAGGTCAGGGGTAGCCAACACAATGCCCTCTAGACGTTCTTCTGCATTTCTCATCGTCCCAGACAATTGGGCATGTTGGCTGGGCAGCACCATGTTGGCTGCCCCTCCTTTAGTTGATCAGAAAGGGGGTAGAGTCTCCTTCATTCGAGGATCAGAGGTCTGGAGGGTGGCAACACAAGAACGGGGCCTTTTCTGCAGTGGCTCCCTGTTTGTGGAATGCTCTCCCCAGGTTCGGCTGGCACCTTCATTATACAGCTTTGAGATGCCAAAAAAAAAAAAAAATGTTTCTCTTCAATCAGGCCTTTCTTGGGCTGATTAACATCCAAGACCCTTTAAAATGTGTTGTGGGAGGGAGGATTATTGGTTTGTCATGTATTTTGTGTTTCTTATCTTGCATTTTCATGGTGTGAACTGCCTTGAGGTCAACAGATGAAGGGCAGCAAACAAAAATAAGCTGAACATCCTTTAATTGGCTGGCAGCCCTAAAAGAAGCCCCAGAGAGTCCAAGCAAGAAAAAGGAACTTTAACTTGAGCAAAACCTCATCATGATTCACAGCAAAGCAAATCCATCAGCTGATTAACCCCATCCTGACCAGCAACTGTAGCTCGGGGGTCCCTGAGCACAGCAAGAACCTGGAGCAGCCTGTCTTCACATGTGCTTTCTCTGACTTTTGTGGGCGCAGCAGTGCTGGTGGGGCAGCACCCCTCCCATTGGCCACACCTGGGGTTCCTGCCAGTCCCTGACCCTCCAAAGCTGGCTCTGCTGAGCACCTCCAAGCGGCTTCCTTGTGGCAAAGACCTATTTAAGAGACTGGGAAGGGAAGGTCTTTAAGCTGGGCAACGAAGGCTCCGGTCTATAAAAGGGAATCTGTGCAGGCCTATTAGGAAATGAATCCCAAGCTTCCTGTCTCCACAGCTGGGCTGGACAGCCTCTGAGTCATTCAGGGCCATAGAGTCACCCTCAACACCCTTCACCTTTCCCAGACCAGATAAATCAGACATGCTCCTTCCCATGTTGCGAGTTTCCAGTGGTGTCCCCCATTGCAAGCTATTGTACCCTAATCCAGGGGACACGGTGTGCAAATTTGCCTGAGTTCTCGGTGCGACCTGTCAACATAAGGATCATTTGCTGCAAAGGGTCACTGCTATGAGTTTTTATTAAAAAAATCAGGATGACTTCCATCGTAATAGAATTTCATCAGACCTAAAGGACTACTATGGGACGCTGGTGGCGCTGTGGGTTAAACCACTGTGCGGCTTGGGCTTGCCGATCGAAAGGTCGGCGGTTTGAATCCCCACAACGGGGTGAGCTCCCGTTGCTCAGTCCCCGCTCCTGCCAACCTAGCAGTTCAAAAGCACATCAAAGTGCAAGTAGATAAATAGGTACTGCTCTGGCGGGAAGGTAAACAGCATTTCCATACACTGCTCTGGTTTCGCCAGAAGCGGCTTAGTCATGCTGGCCACATGACCTGGAAAAACTGTCTGTGGACAAACGCCAGCTCTCTTAGCCTTTAAAGTGAAATGAGCGCCGCAACCCCAGAGTCTTTCGCGACTGGACCTAATGGTCAGGGGTCCCATTACCTTTAAAGGACTACTTAAAAGCCCTGTATCAATGGTATTTAACACCTTATAATGTGAAGTTAATATGCAAGTTAGGTAAAGGTCCAGTCGCGGCGCTCGTCTCGCTTTATTGGCCGAGAGAGCCGGCGTACAGCTTCCAGGTCATGTGGCCAGCATGACTAAGCCGCTTCTGGCAAACCAGAGCAGCGCAGGAAATGCCGTTTACCTTCCCGCCAGAGTGGTATCTATTTATCTACTTGCACTTATATGCTAGTACTTATAGCCTTATATGCAAGCTAGGCTCAGATAAATGTTGGAGATGTGGATCAAATAGCTCAGTTCGTAAGCCTGAGGCTCGAATCATGTGGCACTTCAGAGTCTCGGTCTATAGAGCAATAGACTCTCAATCTCAAGGCTGTGGGTTCAAGCCCCACGCTGGGCAAAAGATTTCTGCATTGCAGGGAGTTGAGCTAGATGACCGCCATAGTCCTGTAGCCCTGTAGTTCTACGATTTCACACACACACCCCTTTTTGGAATTGTTCTCAGCTAGAAACATTACGGAAATCTGTTCCCTGATAATGCCCAACCTTACGCTGCTTCCAACTTGCCGCAGCAGCAGTTCATTCTGCTCTTTAGCTTTGCTTTATTTTATTGAGAACCATTTCATTTTTTATTAGTAAGTGGGATGGGGGCCAAGCCGAGCTCTCCTTAGTGGGATGAGCCTCTGAGGATAAAGGAAGGCTCCGGGACGTGGCAGCAAACAGAGAGTCACCCAAGGATGTGAAAAATAACTTTATTTTCGAGCCCCGCTGAATGAGGAAATAACAACAACTACCGACAGTGATCATACGGACCAGCAATCATCTTGGATAAAGCTCTGTTTCAATGTTGTCCGTTCGAAAGTAGGCTAGAGGTCTCAGGAGCCCCTGCCCGCCCCCCCGGGATCCACTAAGTTCTTGTGCTCTCTCTCCCCTACTGGAAAAGCACCGGTGGCAGAGTGACTCCTCCTGGATCTGGGCGGAAGTCCAAGGAATGGCTTGTCCGTCTCTCCTTGGCAAACCACAATCCCTCGTTGCGCCGCAGCTCAGTTGGGGGTTTTCGTTTCCACCCTCTCCTGTCTCCCCCGAGTCCGCAGGGCCATCTTCCCCGTCGTCTTGGAGATTGTCACCCGCCAGCACCGAGCCCACCCTGGTTCCAGTCACCCTACCCTCTTGCCCCAGTCAGGAACATCCAACTCAAGCCGCCCCAGGCGTCAAGCCCACCTTGGCTTCTCAGACAGGCGGTTGTCTCTGCTTCGTCTCATCTCCGCAGCACCTTCAGGTGGCCCACGCCTCTTGCCTTCAGGCAGTTGCCCCCGCCCAGATCCCGGCGGATGCCCTGGAAGGAAGGCAGAGAAAGCGTTGAAAGCAGTGCCGGACCTGCCCAAGGCTGTGGGGTGCCGTGGCTGGAGTAAGTGCTAGGAATTCCCCAGGCACCAAATTACGCTAGTAGGACTACAAGAAGTTTTGTGAGAAGAAATATACGAAGTGTTCCAAAGTAGGAAAAGATAGAGATATTGGTTATGAGTTTGAAATGTAATAAGAAATGCATACTAAGAGATTAGATTGGAAAATTTTCAGACAGGACTGGTGGAAGTCAAAAAAATTGAATAAGATGTAAAAATATGTTTAATTACTGTTGAAAATGATATGTTAAAAAAACTAATAAAAAAATTATATATAAAAAAAGAAATTCCCCAGGCACCGGGCGCGTTTTGCGACTGGCACGGGCCCAATCGTGACCACATGGAGATTTCTGGATGCCAGGCTAGTGACTGACATCTGGCTGGCCCCTCTAGCTTTCTTAAGCAGGTCAGTGGAAAAGCTTATTTATTGCATTTATACCCTGCCTTTTCCTCCAAAGAGTACATGGTTCACCTCCCTCTTTAGTTAATCCCTACGACAACCCTGTGAGGTAGGCGAAGACCCTAATCTCCCAGGTCCAAGTCTGACACTAATCACTACACCACACTGCCTTCCTAGAGTCCTTCTGCTCTGTGGCAGCTACATAAATGAAGTAGGCAATGCGTGAATGGGTGGCGCTGTGGGTAAAACCTCAGCGCCTAGGACTTGCCGATCGCATGGTCGGCGGTTCGAATCCCCGCGGCGGGGTGAGCTCCCGTCGTTCGGTCCCAGCTCCTGCCCACCTAGCAGTTCGAAAGCACCCCTAAGTGCAAGTAGATAAATAGGTACCGCTTTATAGCAGGAAGGTAAACGGGGTTTCCGTGTGCTGCTCTGGTGCCGGTTCACCGGAGCAGCTTGTCACGCGGGCCACGTGACTCGGAAGTGTCTGCCCGACAGCGCTGGCTCCCGGCCTCTAGAGTGAGATGAGCGCACAACCCTAGAGTCTGTCAAGACTGGCCCGTACGGGCAGGGGTACCTTTACCTTTACCTTACCTCCCCAGCCAAGACCGGGCTCAGGGCGGCTAACACCCAATATAAAAACAATTGATTGAAATACAACTTAAAAACAAGTTTAAAATACAACATTAAAACATTAAAATACAGCCTCATTTCAGTGGAAACTCAAATCAAAAACTTTTTGGGGGATGAAAACATCAAGTCTTCACCAAGGCTAACTATCCAGACTGGTCCTACGTGGGCCAGGAAAAAGCCAGGGAAGTCCCCAAATAGGAGTTCCATATAAATAAATATTGGTAAAGCCAATTGTCATTTAGAGAAGGATCTGAAATATTTTCCTTGAAGCTTGAATTAGTTGTTTCTCGATTGTTTTGTGTTATGTTTTAAGGTAAACAGCACTGAATATTTTTTTCTTTAAAATTCAAAGATTAATTGAAATGAAATGAATAATAATAGCAATAAATCTCATCAGGGAAAAATGGAACTGAAACATTCCGTTGTGGCAGCTGAAACCTAAGGTGCTATTTGGCGATTAGCTTCTATATTTCAGTTTCTAACAGTTTCAGTTAGAGTGCTAGACTAGGAGCTGTGGAAGACCAGGGTTTGCACCCCCACTCGGCCATGAAGCTCAATGGGTAGTGACCGAGGGGAGGGGCATCACTCCCCTTCAGCCTAACCTACCTCACAGGGTTGTTGTGCGGATTAAATGGGGGGTGGGGAGAACCATCCATGCTACACTGAGCTCCCTGGAGAGGAAGCAGAAACGTAGCAAGTAAAGCAATTCACCTGCATTGTCTTGCAACAGTCACAACAACCCCCAAAGGTAGGCCAATGTTATTAGACGCATGTTGGAGGGGGCCTGAAGTCACCCACTCACCCGGTGGACTCACAAGCCTGAAATTGCGGCAGGCTCCCCCATTTGAATCTCAGCTTCTTAGTCACTACGCCAGGGTGGGGGACTCTTTTCAGAAAATAATAACAAGAATAAATTTTTATTTATACCCCGCCCTTCCTGGTTCAAAAACCGGGCTCAGGGTGGCTAACAACAAATTTTAAACACTTAATTGATGCAACAAAAAACAGCATAAAACATGAATAACAATCAATTCAGAATTCAAAAATCAATTTAGGGGGGAAATCCATCCAATAAACGTTAGATGATCACCAGGGCTAGCTGGCTGAATTAGTCCTATTTGGGCCAGCGAGGAGACCAGGGGAAAATTAGTTGTGGGATCCCAGAGCAGGTAATCTTCATAAAAAGGGGAGGGGGAGGGAAGGAAGGGGAATAAAAGATCAGGCCAGGTTCAAATTGAAAGCCAGGCGGAAGAACTCTGCCTTACAGGCCCTGCGGAAGGAGGTTAAATCCTGCAGGGCCCTGGTCTCATGGGACAGAGCATTCCACCAGGTCGGAGCCATCACTGAGAAGGCCCTGGCCCTGGTGGAGGATAATCTAGATGGAGGGCCACCTTCCCATCTGTGTAACGTTCCAGGGGCCAAAGAGGGCAGGGCAATCAATGCCTTTTGTACAGAAGCGGTGTCACGTTCACACAACGCTCACTTATCCTTTTTCCAGGCAAGCAAGACGTCGCCTCTTTTTAGGCAAGCGAAAAGCACTTGAGGATGGGGCAAAATGGGGGTGGTAAAGGGGGCGGCTCAGAGGGTGGTGTGACCTGGGGGGAGTCCTGAGGGCAAGACAGAGATGTCTGGGGGGGCTACACCTGCCCCCCACCAGGGCTAAGGCTCACCATCCTGCAGGCATGGCCCTAAGCTGCATGTTGCATTGCCAAAGACATTTTCAACTAATGAACTCTGAGTAGGGGTCACGTTTTGGGACAATCCAGATCAGTACTGTGACATTCCCTTCCCCACCACCCCTAGCAATATTTCCTTTCGTTTATGAACAGCAGCTGCAAAAAGAAAGAAAGAAAAAAGCTACCATATTTTTTGCTCTATAAGACTCACCTTTTTCCTCCTAAAAAGTAAGGGGAAATGTGTGTGCGTCTTATGGAGCGAATGCAGGCTGCGCAGCTATCCCAGAAGCCAGAACAGCAAGAGGGATTTCACTGCGCAGCGATCCCTCTTGCTGTTCTGGCTTCTGGGATTCAGAATATTTTTTTTCTTGTTTTCCTCCTCCAAAACCTAGGTGCATCTTATGGTCTGGTGCGTCTTATAGAGCAATCCTGCAGAGATCAGGATTAACTCCCTACTCACCAACTGGGGAGCAGAGAGTTTGGTCTTGGTGGGTGAGGCTTTGCCAGGCTAGTTTAAGCCTTTTGCCTGTTTGCACCCCAAAGTCATTCACGGCAGCCTAGCTGGCTTGAAAGGCGCCGTGTTCTCCAGGCTCAACCTTCTACTGCAATGCACCATTTGATTCCTTTCAAGGGAACATCTCAGCCCAGCAGGCAGCGCTCATGCGATCCGAATGCCTCGGCAGAGGCAGTTTTAGGGTGGCGCGCCCGGTTTGGCCGCAGCAGGCGCCACTGCAATGCTGCAGAACAGAGCGCAAGAGGTGCGGGTCGCCAAATAATAGTGCCACGCAGGGCGCTGCTGACGTTTGAGAGCCCGAATCCTGCCACTGGTCTCGGAACAGGGTCATTACTAGGTATTGAAAGGGCTCAGGTTATGTGAGTTACTTAAAGTGTAGAGATAGGTAAAGGCAAAGGGACCCCTGACCATTAGGTCCAGTTGTGGCCGACTCTGGGGTTGTGGCGCTCATCTCGCTTTATTGGCTGAGGGAGCCGGTGTACAGCTTCCGGGTCATGTGCCCAGCATGACTAAGCCGCTTCTGGCGAACCAGAGCAGCGCACGGAAACGCCGTTTACCTTCCCGCCAGTGCGCTACCTATTTATCTACTTGCACTTTGATGTGCTTTCAAACTGCAGGAGCAGGGACCAAGCAACAGGAGCTCACCCCGTCGCGGGGATTCGAACCGCCAACCTTCTCATTGGCAAGTCCTAGGCTCTGTGGTTTAACCCACAGCGCCACCCACATCCCCAAAGTGTGGACCCCAAACTGGGTCAAGTTCATCAATTCTGTTGAATTTAAGTTTAATTTAACAGGAAATGATGGTCTTGACCCAGTACTATCAGGTTTTCCAAAGTCTGATAATCATTCACACCTCCAGCTTTAATTGCATTGTGAGTAAGTGTGCAGTTGCTTCTGTTCTGAATTTTATTGTGCTATTATCTTTCTTAGTGGGTTGTGCAAAGCGCTATTCTGAATAATGCCTTCACACACACACACACACACACACACACAGGAACAACCAAGGATTCCAGATCAGCGCAACAGCAGCGTTGGTCACCAGTCACCTGACCTATGGTCAGTTTTGTCACTGCTGACCACCAGGCAGGCAAGGGGTAGGGGTGAAGTTTGCCCAGTGCAGATTTGCTGGAGGGAAATTGGCTCCACCTGTGCGCTTGCAGAGCACCAACCTTGCTCCTGCCGCATCTTCCCCTTCTGCCTCTCAGTAAGCATAAGTATGCAAGAGCCTGCTAGATCACGTCAATGACCCATCTAGTCCAGCATCAGTAATAATAATAATAATAATAATAATAATAATAATAATAATAATAATATTTTTTTATTTATACCCCGCCCTTCCCGGTTCAAAAACTGGGCTCATGGCGGCTAACAACAAATTATAAAATTATAATTATAAAAGCAGCATAAAATACAGTATAAAAACATGAATAACAATAAAATTCAAAAATCAATTTAGGGGAAATAAACATTAGGTAATCCCCAGGGCTAGCTGGCTGAATTGGTCCTACTTGGGCCAGTGAGGAGGCCAGGGGAGAATTATAGCTGTGGGGTCTCAGAGCAGGTAATCTTCATAAAAGGGGAGGGGGAGGGAAGGGAAGGGAAGGGAAATAAAAGATCAGGCTGAATTCAAATTAAAGGCCAGGCGGAATAGCTCTGTCTTACAGGCCTGACGGAAGGAGGTTAAATCCTGTAGGGCCCTGGTCTCCTGGGACATTCCGCCAGGTCGGAGCCACCACTGAGAAGGCCCTGGCCCTGGTGGAGGATAGTCTGACTTCCTTAGGACCCAGGAGCTCTAAACTATGGTTGTTCATGGACCTTAAGGTCTTCTGCGAGGCAGACCAGGAGAGGCGGTCCCGTAGATACGAGAGCCCTAAGCCACAAAGGGCTTAACCGCAGAGTTCATGGGTTCAAGCCCCATGTTGGGGAAAAGATTCCTGCATTGTAGGGACTTGGACCAGATGGTCCTCATGCATCCAATTGATGCTGACAAATTTTCAAGAAGACTTTAAAATCCAGTAACAAGGCCTTGCAAAGTGGAGCAGAAATGTAGAGAAATGAATTTTTCAGGCTTCTCATTTTCCCAACCTTAAATATAGAAACTGAAAGAGCGAACGCCTTTGCTTTTCAAACTTGGGAGAGGAGAGGCTTTTGCAGGGGAAGCAGGCACACCACATGGAACCTGGGAATCTGCCTTGCACCGTTAGTCTGGCCTCTCGGCTCCACCAAGCTCAGTGCTGCCTGCAGCAACTGGCAGAGACCCTTCAGGATTCCAGGCAAGGGTCATTCCCTGGAGATAGCAGGGTTTGAACCCAGAACCTTCCGCACACACAACTCATGCAAGCTGATCTACCGTCTCTCCCCCTTTCAGCAACGTGCAATGGGGCAGCCGGGTTGCCAACTCTGGTTGGAGAAAGCGCATAGCCAGCATGTTCCAGCATGTGACGTGCGGGAGGAGATGCGCCCAGACCTTAAGGGACTAAGAGCAACGGCCGTTTTGGCAGAAGGGGGCATGGGACCTGGAGCATCGCCCTTCCTGCCTCTCCCCGCCAGGAGTCTTGCTTATGGCCTCACAGAAGGTTGCCATGGCGAAGGTCATGATGTCATCACCAGCTGGGGAATAGCCGGAAGCCGGAGCGAGTCTGGAATGACAGCCAGCTCCCAGGCTGAGCCCTGGATTAAGGGTCTCCTCCAGTCACTTTGGAAATCAAAAAGGTCGCACTCCTTCCCAGCACTTAGAAGGAAAAGAAAACTTTTTGATCGAGCCATTTTTTCAAAACAGAACACAAGCATATCCTGGGCTCCCCTCATCATCTCCATTTTTGGAAGTTGAAACTACCATGCCTTGAAGGACAAAACCCACACACCGCTGTGATCCTGCCAACATTCCCCTCTCTCCTTCCAACAATCTGTGAGGTTGCTTTACACTACAGATCCCATCATCTCTGATCATTGGCCATGGTAGTTGGGGAAGAGTTGCAGTTGCAGAACATCTGGAGGGCACCGGGTTGGTGAAGGTTGCTTAATATTTGGAGCAGAGCATTGCTCTTCGAAGATCAATACAGTTGTCTGTTTGCCGACCACCAGATGTCTTTCTCTGCAACCAGAGATGCTAGACTGGGCATTATACATAAAACCTATGTGCTCTTCCAGTAATTAGAAGCTATTGAATGGAGCTGCTAATCACAGAATTGTAGCATTGGGAGCGACTACAATTCCCATCATCCCTGACCACTGGTCCTGTTAGCTATGGATGATGGAAGTTGTAGTCCCAAAACGTCTGGAGGGCCGAGTTTGCCTATGCCTGATCTTGTCCAACCCCCTACACCGCAGGAATGTTCAATACGATTTTATTCCTGCTGCTGGATTCTACATTTTGGCTGTAAAATTCAGCTGAATGTCATGCTGTGAAAACGTCATGTTAAAAGGCACTGCTCCCAACAAAATTGAATTCCCTTGACAGTCCGTTAAAGTGCTGCAAAGACCCAAAGATGAGGAGATGATACATGCGTCCCGATTACTGAGGCTAGACTACACAGAGACACAATCAGTCTCCCTGCGAAGCTCACCTGCTGTTAGTGATGCTGTTAGCATCTAGGAACCCCGATAAGGAACACAGGGTGCTGCAGATGCAGCTCAAAATAGAATCATAGAATTCTAGAGCTGGAAGGGACCCCAAAGCTCATCTAGTCCAATCCCCTGCAATGCAGGAATTCTGCCCACAGCTGTTCCTGGGTGGGCTCAGACCACCAACTTTCTGGTGAACAGCCGGTCGCACAGCCCCATTCTGCCACAGGGGGTCCAGTTAGCATGGAATTGTCTAGTCTGCTGAGACCCTCCCTGCCTGCGCACTGTCTCGCCAGAGTGGTGCATGCTCTGGTTATCTCCCGCTTGGACTACTGCAATGTACTCTACGTGGGGCTACCTTTGAAGGTGACTTGGAAACTACAACAAATCAAGAATGTGGCAGCTAGACTGGTGACTGGGAGTGGCTGCTGAGACCACATAACACTGGTCTTGAAAGACCTACACTGGCTCCCAGTACGTTTCCGAGCACAATTCAAAGTATTGGTGTTGACCTTTAAAGCCCTAAACGGCCTCAGTCCAGTATACCTGAAGGAGTGTCTCCACCCCCATCGTCCAGCCCAGACACTGAGGTCCAGCTCCGAGGGCCTTCTGGTGGTTCCCTCACTGGGGGAAGTGAGGTTACAGGGAACCAGGCAGAGGGCCTTCTCGGTAGTGGCTCCCGCCTTGTGAAACACCCTCCTTTCAGATGTGAAGGAAATAAGCAGCTATCTTCTCTTTAAAAGACATCTGAAGGCAGCCCTTTTTAGGGAAGTTTTTAACGTTTGATGTTTTATTGTGTTTTTAATATTCTGTTGGGAGCTGCCCAGCATGGCTGGGGAGACCCAGCCAGATGGACGAGGTATAAGTAATAAATAAATTATTATTATTTATTATTATATTAGCTCAGTCTTAGGCAGAGCATCATGCCTATGCCTGAACGGGTAACACATCATATGGGGACTTCTGGCGAGGAAAAATGGCGGACGCCACGGCAGCGAGCAGCTCCTGAAGCCAGCCAGAGCCAACTGCGCTAGCAGGCTGGCTCCGGGCTGCTGAGGCTGCTGCTGCCATGTTTCCCGGGGATAGATTTGCAAATCTGGGGACATTTTGGGGACGGAATCTGTCCAGGGACGGATTTGCAAATCCAGGGAGTGTCCCCAGGAACCGGGGATGTCTGGTAACCCTAGCCTACAAGGTTTCAGAAGAGGAAAGACAGCAAAAGCTTGTTCATAAAAGATGCTCTGAGGCTCATGCGTTGGTGCAAATCCTTCAGTCCCCTCGGGAGATGCAAGCGTGAAATGTTTCTGGTGCAAAAGAGCATCAGTATAAAACTGACCTGCAGACATTAAACAGGCTTGGCCTAAAGAATTTTTAGGCAACTCTGCAAGAACAGAATGACCCCTTCCTCCCCATGTTGCTGTCACGCTGGAGATCAAGGGGCAAGCCCCAGTTTTCATAATAAGATACCAACCCCACCAGAATCAATGGGGAGTCCCTAGATCAGGGGTGGAGAATCTTTGGCCCTCCATAACGCTAAAGGTCACGGTCACCCAATGGTGACGGTATGCTGCCCCCCCCCAGCCATTACTGAATATATAGGCTGATTCAGACATAAGAAAAGCCCATGGTTTGTATTTGCCATAGACTATTGCATGTTCTGCATCAGACACACACAAGGCAACCATAGTTTGTTATTCTTCCTTCTACCTCTGTCTGCCCAAAGACCTCCTGGTTGCCATTCCACAAGCAGTAGACTCTGTGGGTGATGCAACAGCCCAAGCCATGGCAGTGCTGAGACACAGTTTGCTCTCTCTCTATATATATATATAACCCAAACTAACCCCAGCTTGCAAGCAACCTTATAAAGGAATATCGGAAGCAGCCTTATTATACTAAATCAGCAGCCTTATTATACTAAATCAGGACAAAGAACAACAAGAGTCTCTACAGCAAACACAACAAAACATTATTTGGAACCAGGATATCTCTTCAGGAACTGAATGTTATCACTTTCTCCATTGACAACTGAGAAAACAAAGTGAACTGGAAAAGACTGAGCAGCTGAAACGGATTTTTGTCTACCATTGTGCGTCTTCTTGGTGTTTTGTTTCCGTATCTCCATTGAAATATAGATATTCAGTGTAATTTGAAAACTGGGTTTTCGGGGGGGGGGGGACAGGGAACCTTGCCTGATCTAACCAACTCCTCCTACAAGGAAATGCAGCTCGGACTGGCAATGCCTCTAGACCGTCCTGTTTCGTACACCAGAATTTCAGGTGTGTGCAAATTTAATAGTTCTCTTGCCCTGGCACAACAAAACCACTTTTGAAACAAGTGGGTCAAAAAGTGTGGAGTGCCTGAATGGGAAGATGTAGAGGCACTCGACCCGTCAAGCAGAACAGGATGAGTGCTCAAAAAATACTGGGCGCACCCTAACTGCCATATAAGCCAGCCTTTCTCAACCTGTGGGTCCCCAGATGTTGTTGAACTACAACTCCCATCACTCCTAGCTAGCAAGGCCAGAGCTCAGGGATGATGGGAGTTGTAGTCCAACAACATCTGGGGACCCACAGGTTGAGAACCGCTGAAAGCCATGGGTATGCAAACTAAGGCCTGAGGGCTGGATCCAGCCCAATCGCCTTCTAAATCCGTCCCAAGGACGGTCCAGAAATCAGCATGTTTTTACATGAGTAAAATGTGTCCTTTTATTTAAAATGCATCTCTGGGTTATTTGTGGGGCCTGCCTGGTGTTTTTACATGAGTAGAATGTGTGCTTTTATTTAAATTACATCTCCGGGTTATTTGTGGGGCCTAGGAATTTGTTCAGTTATTTTTTCCAAAATATAGTCTGGCCCCCCACAAGGTCTGAGGCACAGTGGACCGGCCCCCTGCTGAGGCTCAAATATTTTGAGGATGCATTGGCTACACTAACTACCTAGAAAGACAAAAACTGAAGATCATTCAGCTCCAGGATCCTGTTTTATGCAAGTGGCCCACCAGCAAGTTATGAAAGCCAAAGCCTCCTCATCTCCCCGCTGTCAGAAGAGTGGATCGGGTCCAGGAGGGCCAGTCCAGTAGAGATGGAAGCCATGTCTGACTACAGCCCCCCAATCACTATTTTGCAGTGGGGAGATGCAGGAAATAGATGGAAAACAGGCAGTATATGCAAGCACTCAGAACTAACACTGTGCCTTACTATCCTAGTGGTTTGTGGTCTGATTACAACCTCTGCCATGGAGCTTCACTGGGTGACCTTCGGCCAATGATGGCCCCTCAGTCTAACCGACTTCACAGGGTTGATGTGGAGATTAAATGAAGAGGGGGAGATGTATGCCACACTTGAGGAGGAGCCAAAGTTGGGGTATAAATGCAATCAATAAAAAGAATTGTAAAGGGCTGGTGTTAGATCAGGACCCAGACTCATTCATCAATGAACTAAGGGCTAGCCACCATCTCCCAACCTCAGTCTACCCATCTGCACATAGGGGGATAAACTTCTAGCATTGGAAGTTTCCGCCCTGAAGCCTTTGGAGAGGCCTGGAATTCCAACCTTTTCCCCCAACCTGGTGAGTGCAGGTGTACACCCCTGCTTAAACAGTAAGAGGAAAGCATTCTGCGCATGCCCAGAGACATCCTCTCCTGAAGAGCCCTTACTGTTCCCAACCCTAACCCCGAGGGAAGCCATCTAATTAGACTTTGATTCTGACCTGTTTCTAGGAAGTAATTTAATTATTGTTTGATTTTATACCAATGTTATATATTTGATGTTAGCCGCCCTGAGCCCGACTTTGGCCGGGGAGGGTGAGATATAAATAAAAGTTGTTTTTTATTATTATTATTATTATTATTATTATTATTATTATTATTATTATCACATTTGATTCAAGTCTTAGCTCTGACCCTGAACAGAGGGCTTGGAGTCAAGCACTGTTTGTGCTAAAAAAGCACAGGGATATACAAACACATCAAATGGAGAACCAACTCTGCTGGCCTGACTGGAATCCCTTTAGCTGATAGGAGGAGGCGATTGCCTACCTCCCACCTAGGGTTTTCACAGGAGAAGCAAAACTGACCTGTGTGGAAGGGAACAATCTGATAGCTCCCCAGGAAATGAGGGCTTTTATAAACCTCCCCACCCTGGGGAGTTGCTTCTGAATGCCAGGCCCCCGCCTTGCAACAGGGGCCACGATTGCCAAACAAAGCGTGCCTCTGAGCATGCACAGAGTGCTGCTGAGTAATTGCTTCCAGGCATGGGTGTGCCAAGGAGGGGGAGGGGGGCAATAGAAATACAGTGGTACTTCTCAACGTGCAAGTAGATAAATAGGTACCGCTCTGGCGGGAAGGTAAACGGTGTTTCCGTTGCTGCTCTGGTTCGCCAGAAGCGGCTTAGTCATGCTGGCCACATGACCCGGAAGCTGTACACCGGCTCCCTCGACCAATAAAGCGAGATGAGCGCCGCAACCCCAGAGTCATCCACGACTGGACCTAATGGTCAGGGGTCCCTTTACCTTTACCTTTACCACTTTAGCTAATGGGGCCTCCCACTGCTGCCATGCTGCCGGAGCACAATTTCTGTTCTCATCCTGAAGCAAAGTTCTTAACCCGAGGTACTATTTCTGGGTTAGCGGAGTCTGTAACCTGAAGCGTATGTAACCTGAAGCGTCTGTAACCCGAGGTACCACTGTACTTAACTGACCTATCGCGTCGGTTCTGCCCCTCCAACAAGTCTCCCCCCCCCAACAAAAATCCTGTCTATGCCCATGCTTCCAGGTGATGGCTTAGGGACCCGAGCGCTCAGCGCTTCTAAACTATCCTGGACTCCCCCAGCCGCAGCCCCCTCGGGCAGCAGGACTCACCCCCTTCCTCTGGTTGCTGAGGCAAAAGGTGCAGATGCTGCGCGGCTGCTTGCACGGCTCCATCACGTCTCCCTTGGCCCCGCACAGGGCGCGGAAGCAGGGCTGCCCGTCGTCGGCGCCGTCGCCCAGGAGCAGCACGTTGGCGAGGTGCGCGATGTAGCTGGACGCCAGGCGCAGCGTCTCGATCTTGGACAGTTTTCTGTCCACCGGCTCGGTGGGGATGAGGGTGCGCAGCGCCGTGAAGGCGGTGTTCACGCTCTGCGTCCGGTCCCGCTCGCGCGCGTTGGCCGCCTGCCGCTGCTTCACCACCACCACCGGCCCGCCGGGGGGACGGGCAGCGCCTGGACAGCAGCCGAAGGAGCGCTCCGACGCGTCGCTGCTGCCTCCGCTGCGCGCCTCCTCGTCGTCCTCCGACGCGTCGTCCTCCTCCGACAGCAGGCGCAGCTCCGGGTACAGGACGCGCGCCGCCACCGGGCGCAGCAGCGCGAACGCCATGGCCGCGCCGTCGGGTGGAAAGGAGAGCCGCCGCTTCTCTGCAACGGCCCGAGCCCCGCGGAGGCGCGTCCGACGCGGGGAAACTCTCGCCGACGCCTCGCCGCGCGTCCCGGAGCCGCGCTCTGCGGGGCTCGCCAAGGCGCCGTCTAGATATAGCTATAAAAGGCGCAGGGCGGAGGCGAGCGGCCAGGGTGGAATGCGCGCCGGCCAATCGCGGCGCGGGGAGCGGAGCATCCCTCGCCGGCCTGGCCAATGGGAAGGCGGGTCTGATCCGGTTTCTGGAGCCGTCTGGCCGGGCACAGGGGATGTGTCGCTGCATCGCATCCACCGCCAGTGTTTGCGCAGAAGGTTGCCACCCGTCCTGTTATAATACAGGAGTGTCCTGTATTTCTTTCTTCTTTTTTAGAAATAATTTTTATTGAATGCTTTTATGTTACAAAAAACAATACAGCCATACTACCACGAAATATAACTATGAAATAAAAATTATATATATCAACATTTAGTTTGTTATTTGTTATTTACCGTCTTATTTCCTCCCAAACATTGCATACAAAAAACACACATATGTGTCCTGTATTTCAATGTAAAATGCTATGTCCTGTATTGATAACAGTTTGTGCTCTGTGTACAGTGGTACCTCTGGATACATAGAATCATAGAATCATAGAATCATAGAGTTGGAAGAGACCACAAGGGCCATCGAGTCCAACCCCCTGCCAAGCAGGAAACACCATCAGAGCACTCCTGACATATGGTTGTCAAGCCTCTGCTTAAAGACCTCCAAAGAAGGAGACTCCACCACACTCCTTGGCAGCAAATTCCACTGTCGAACAGCTCTTACTGTCAGGAAGTTCTTCCTAATGTTTAGGTGGAATCTTCTTTCTTGTAGTTTGTATCCATTGCTCCGTGTCCGCTTCTCTGGAGCAGCAGAAAACAACCTTTCTCCCTCCTCTATGTGACATCCTTTTATATATTTGAACATGGCTATCATATCACCCCTTAACCTCCTCTTCTCCAGGCTAAACATGCCCAGCTCCCTTAGCCGTTCCTCATAAGGCATCGTTTCCAGGCCTTTGACCATTTTGGTTGCCCTCCTCTGGACACGTTCCAGTTTGTCAATGTCCTTCTTGAACTGTGGTGCCCAGAACTGGACACAGTACTCCAGGTGAGGTCTGACCAGAGCAGAATACAGTGGCACTATTACTTCCCTTGATCTAGATGCTATACTCCTATTGATGCAGCCCAGAATTGCATTGGCTTTTTTAGCTGCCGCGTCACACTGTTGGCTCATGTCAAGTTTGTGGTCAACCAAGACTCCTAGATCCTTTTCACATGTAGTGCTCTCAAGCCAGGTGTCACCCATCTTGTATTTGTGCCTCTCATTTTTTTTGCCCAAGTGCAATACTTTACATTTCTCCCTGTTAAAATTCATCTTGTTTGTTTTGGCCCAGTTCTCTAATCTGTCAAGGTCGTTTTGAAGTGTGTTCCTGTCCTCTGGGGTGTTAGCCACCCCTCCCAGTTTGGTGTCATCTGCAAATTTGATCAGGATGCCCTTGAGTCCATCATCCAAGTCGTTGATAAAGATGTTGAATAAGACCGGGCCCAAGACAGAACCCTGTGGCACCCCACTAGTCACTCTTCTCCAGGATGAAGAGGAACCATTGATGAGCACCCTTTGGGTTCGGTCAGTCAGCCAGTTACAAATCCACTGAGTGGTAGCATAGTCAAGACCGCATTTTACCAGCTTCTTTACAAGAATATCATGGGGCACCTTGTCAAATGCCTTGCTGAAATCAAGGTAGGCTACATCCACTGCGTTCCCTTCATCTACCAGGCTTGTAATTCTGTCAAAAAACGAGATCAGGTTAGTCTGACATGACTTATTTTTCAGAAATCCATGCTGACTATTGGTGATCACAGCATTCCTTTCCAGGTGCTCACAGACTGTTTGCTTAATGATCTGCTCCAGAATCTTCCCTGGTATTGATGTCAGACTGACTGGGCGGTAATTATTTGGGTCCTCTCTTTTCCCCTTTTTGAAAATAGGGACAACATTTGCCCTCCTCCAGTCTGCCGGGACTTCGCCTGTTCTCCAGGAATTCTCAAAGATGACTGCCAGTGGTTCTGAAATCACATCTGCCAGTTCTTTTAATACTCTTGGATGCAGTTCATCTGGCCCTGGAGACTTGAATACATCTAGACTAGCCAAGTATTCTTGTACTATCTCCTTAGTTATTCTGGGCTGTGTTTCCTCTGCTGAATCATTTGCTCCAAATTCTTCAGGTCGGGCATTGTTTTCTTTATCGGAGAAGACTGAGGCAAAGAAGGCATTGAGGAGTTCAGCCCTTTCTGTGTCCCCTGTTTGCATTTCACCATCTTCTCCTCTGAGTGACCCCACTGTTTCTTTGTTCTTCCTTTTGCTACGAACATACCCATAAAAGCCTTTTTTGTTGCTTTTAACCTCTCTAGCAAGCCTGAGTTCATTCTGTGCTTTAGCTTTTCTGACTTTGTGTCTCTGTTCCGGAGCCCCGTTCGCATCCAGAAGCAAACGTAACTAGCGACGGCACGTCTGTGCCTGCGCTTTTCGCTGCTTCTGCGCATGCACGTCATTTTGAGCGTCTGCGCATGCGCGAGAAGCGAAACCTGGAAGTAACGCACTCCGTTACTTCCGGGTTGCCGCAGAGCGCAACTCAAACGCGCTCAACATGAAGCATATTCAACCCAAGGTATGACTGTACCTGAAGAAGTGTTCTTTTCTTTCTTTGGTGATCCCTCGTAGCCGAGTAAGATTGTCTTCCATAAACACGGTTTTAACAATGAGTCCGTAAGTGACTGTGGAGGCCAATTCTGGATCCACACGTCCTTCCACAGTGGGGACATTGGTTTCCAGGTGGGAGCTGATCAAGGTGTGGATTTGCCAAGCATACCTTCCTCTTAGCACCTTGAGTCCTGAGTTCGAGTGTCTTCAAAGCCCATGACTCCTTTGGTAAAGGCTGTTCTCCAACTGGAGCGCTCGCAGGCCAGTCTTTCCCAGTTGTCGGTGTTTATACTACATTTTTAAAGATTTGCCCACTCTCTGGACCTTGTCGTGGTGAGTGGGTTTGCATGTTCCTATGACCCTTGTGAGCGAAGCCGTCTGGAGTCTCGTACTCCCAGCAGGGTCACGCAAGGCGGTAAGGTCAAAGGGAAGGAGTCAGACGAAGAATGATCCAAGAAGTCCTCAATGGCAGAACAGGCAGATAATAACAAGCGGTATGTTACAATGGCTGTGAAGATGGAGGAAGGCTGCAGCAGATAGCAATCTACCGGTTTGCTGTGCCATCGGAACAGAGCCCTACTGCGAAGACTGTGCATTGGTCAGCGTGCACTGATCTACACACATAAAACAAATTCACTCACAGGCGTCTTCCTTGTCCTTTTCTGAAGAAGTGTGCATGTACACGAAAGCTTATACCCAGAACAAACTTAGTTGGTCTCTAAGGTGCTACTGGACATTTTTTTTTTTAATTTTCAAATTTATTTAGTTTGTTTTTGAAGTCTCTCCTTCTCTCTCTCTCTCTCTCTCTCTCTCTCTCTCTCTCTCTCTGCCAGTTTAGGGATCCTCTCCAAATGCATGAGTGTGAAAGGGTGTCTAAGAGGTCATGCAAAGCACAGACGGATTTACAAATTCATGAGTCATGGGCATAGCTTCCTCCTCCCAAATCCTCAAAAAGGATTGAAAAAGCATTGAAAATACTCAATTAACTGAGATTCCATCTCCCCAGCAGAAGCCTTCCCCACCCCCACCCAATGCCTGCCCCTGCAATGTTTTTGGCCTGCAACTCCCATGATCCCTAGCTAGCAGGACCAGTGGTCAGGGATGATGGGAATTGTAGTCTCGAAACATCTGGAGGGCCAAGTTTGATGAAGCCTGGCCTAATCCTTCATCTCACCTTCCAGCAAGTCAAGAGTTTTCTTCTAATCATTTCATTTCCACGGGGGGGGGGGGACATTAAATGCCACCTGCAAGGACATGGCGGCTGGCCTGACCAGGATGTTCGGAAACCTGCGCCCTCATGGACGACTTGGGTTGGAGATGTCTTTCGAGGCTTCCTTCGCTTCCTTCATGAGTTAAGAGTATGTCAATGGCACAGACCAGGAAGAAGTCAGAGGTGGCATTGACCTGTGTATCCAGAAATACTTAGATGTTGCACGGGAAACGGGATGCTTTTTCTTACAAAAAAAGAGAGCCTGCAGTTATGTGTGCAGAAAACAGAGCTGATAATTAAAGAGGATGTTTCAGAACTGAGAAATGAATTGCAGAGGAAGGAAGCACTAATTCAGAAACACTTGGGTAAACTGCGACGCTGGCAAGAGGTTCTGGAAGACATCAACACACAGCACAAAAAACTTGCCGAAATGCCTCAAGGATCCTTAGCATATCCAGAGCAGGCTAATATTTCTGCACCACTCAAGCAAACGTGAACAACTAGAATAATGTGTCAGACCAAACTGTTTAACTTTTAATTTCCTGTTATCTATATGGTGCAACTTCATATGGCTATTTTAAAAGTGATGACAGAAAGCATTAAAAATTATGATAATAAAGCAATTTGCCCTTGGTTAAGATTTTTTTTTAAGGTAAAGGTAAAGGGACCCCTGACCATTAGGTCCAGTCGTGGCTGACTCTGGGGTTGCGGCGCTCATCTCGCTTTATTGGCCAAGGGAGGCGGCGTACAGCTTCCGGGTCATGTGGCCAGCATGACTAAGCCGCTTCTGGCGAACCAGAGCAGCACCCTGCTAAAAGTGCAGAAGGAATGGCGGCAACACTGACTGCCCTTGGGCCCCGTGAACACATGCAAAGTGTGACATTTCCCAAAAAAAGAGAGGAAAAAACGAGCCAAGTTGCTATCTAGCCACATGATGAAATAACAGCGTGCTTTTGGGGAATGAGGATTTGCAAATCGGGGAACAGAGAAGGGTTGCAATTGGACTTGACAGTTTTTCATCTTGCAGTGGTGTATGTGCAGATGCATGCAGGTAAGGTAAAGGGACCCCTGACCATGAGGTCCAGTCGTGGCCGACTCTGGGGTTGCAGCGCTCATCTCACTTTATTGGCCGAGGGAGCCGGCATACAGCTTCCAGGTCATGTGGCCAGCATGACTGAGCCGCTTCTGGCGAACCAGAGCAGCGCACGGAAAGGCCGTTTACCTTCCCGCTGGAGCGGTACCTATTTATCTATTTGCACTGGTGTGTTTTCGAATTGCTAGGTGGGCAGGAGCAGGGACCGAGCAACGGGAGCTCACCCCGTCGCGGGGATTCGAACCGCCGACCTTCTGATCGGCAAGTCCTAGGCTCCGTGGTTTAACCCACAGCACATCGCCACTCTATTCCTTAATTCATAAATTTTGCAATTTTTCTCTTGCTGCCACTGAAGCTGCACAAAATACAGCCCATCTCCAAGAGAGCCCCGAATTTCCTGGCACAGCATCTCCTGGATCACGGTGCCCCATGTCCCAAATTGCTGGTCTGGGAGGAAGGAAATGGCAAGGAGCTTTCGTTGGCTAGCTGCCTTCGCCCAAGGCGCTCCAGCGAGGGAGTCTTGGGGAAACAGAGGCGGAGAGCCGGGAGGTGAGAAAGCGAGAGTGAGAGAGAGGAGTAAATATCTCCGGTAAAGGGGAGCAGACAGGAAAGGAACTCTCTCTGGCCATAATTCAATGTCTCAGGAAGCAAACCCTCCCTCTCTGGGGAAGCCGAAGGAGATCCTTTGACCTCTCGGAGGCAGAGGTAAACCCCAGCCGGTGGGTCACTAGTCTGCTCAGGCTGGAATGGATCCGGTGAACCCCGAGTGGATTTGGAGACCCCGCCTCCCTTGCAAGGAAAGGATTTATCCCTCCCCACCCCAAAGCTGCGAAAAAACACATGCACACAGAAGGGGGGGGGGCTGACCCATCTACCTCCTGAGGAAATGTATTTCTACACAGCTCATTGCTGCTGAACCGAAAGAGAAGTCAGGCTTCTTACAGAATTCAAAAGGCCTATTTACACTTTGGGATGATAGAGAAATTGGGTGGAATTTGCATTTAGAAGTAAACCTGCTGAATTTGCAGTTGCCAGTTGCAAGAGCCATCCTTTGAAATTTGCCCTTCTCTGAATTTTGCAATACCCTACCATAAGACGCACCTAGCTTTCAGAGGAGGAAAACAAGAGAAAAAATATTCTGAACGAAACAGTGGATGTGTGTTTTTTGTGATTCATGCTGTGGCCACAGACATGTGATTTGATAGTGAGTTTGGGGTGGCCCAATGCAAAAATCCTGAGAATCCATGTGGATCCATGCTTTGTAACCACCTTTTTGCGCCATTGCGGCCCCATGAAACAGTGGATGTGTGCTTTTTTTGGTGCAGGCTGTAGCCATGGACATGCTATGTGATCTGATGGTGAATGTGGGGTGACCCAACGCAAAAATCCTGAGGATCCATGGACTTTTACCTCCCCCTCCCAGGCAGCCTCCTTTATCGCTAGCCTCCCTTATCTCCCTCCCGATCGCTTACTGATCAGCTGCTTCCTTTCAACACTCCCTTCCCTCTTGTTTGCCTTAGTGTTTTTTCCTTAGCTGGAGCAGTTTTTTGCTCCTCCTTTTCTTCTAATTTATCTCCTTGTTGCTTTAGTCTTCCTGTTTCCCACCCTTTGCAAGTTTGCTGTCTTTACCTCCCCCCTCCCAGGCAGCCTTCTTTATCTCTAGCATCCCTTATCTCTCTCCCGATTGGCAAACGATCATCAACTTTGTTTCAACACCCACTTCCCTCTTTCAAAAAAAAGAGCATGATCTGCTTTTCGCCCCTGGGCAATTCAGTTCCAGGGACCACACATTCGCTCCATAAGATGCACAGACATTTCCCCTTACTTTTTAGGAAGAAAAAAGTGTGTCTTATGGAGCGAAAAATACGGTAGCTCTCCAGCTGAGTGATTACAGAACAGGAGAGTTGGGAGGGAAACTGAGGATCATCTAGTCCAACCCTCTGCAGTGCAGCGAATGTGCAGCTATCCCAAATGGGGATCAAACCTACAACCTTGGTGATATCATCACCACGCTCTAACCAACGGAACTATCCAGAATATCCCTTTTAAACTGTGGTGTCCAGAACTGGACACAGGACTCCGTGATGTCCATTATGACAACAAAAAAATGCATAAAGGGAGTAAAGTGTCCATAGAAAGATGCATATATAACACGCAAATGCATTATTTCAGGGGAAATGGCTTTGTGAGAAATTGTGCATGTTGCAAAACTGCACACAAATTATGTCCACGCAGAGAAACCAGTGCTAAAATGCAGGTGGACTTTTGTGAGGAATAATTTTCTGTTAAAAAACATTGCCGACTGATATGGAAATGCAGGGAACCGAATTTAAGGTTAGAAAAAGGGAAGCTGAAATAGACATATTCACCCCTCTGTATTTGCAGTACCTGAAATCCCACATCTATGGAGACCCTGGCCTGTCTGCAAGGTCTCCCTTTGTTTCATGCCATTTAAATCACAGTTGGAAGATTTGTGGGGCTTGATGGGGGGGGGACAACTTTGTACACTTGGCGAACAAGTGGTGCAGATAAGTAGATAATTTTAGACCTTGGGATTACGGGGGAGGCTGATTATTCCTTCCCCTGTTTATATCCGCACATGGTGCGTTCAAGGCCCATTGCCTTTGCACAAACGTTCAGCCAGGCTCCACTGGAAAGCGCTGTCCGCCCTGCGGTTTGCAAAGTGGACATCTCAGGACGAACAGCAGGGAGAGGACCATTTTGCAGGCATTTGCGTTCGGCAAGGCAAGTCAGGCTGGCCTGGAGCTGGTTGGGGGTTAAGGACATCCCCCCTCTGCTTCCCTCTCCACAGGACTTAATGGGAGAGTGAGCAGCCATCCTCTTTTCCCTGTACTTAGAACCATTCCCAATAAAGCAGAGCTAAAGACCTGCTGCGGTGTTTGTTTGTGTGTGTGCAAGAGAGATGGGGGTTCTGGATGGGGGAACCCAGGGGAAAACAGGGAGCAAAAGGTTGAGCACTCCACATTTCCCAGCACATTTTGCCTGCCTCCTTCCATCTGGGCAGAGAGGGCTCCATTTTTGTTTTTTAAATTGCTTTTATTTATTTATGTCATTTTAAATTGCAATTGATATTAATGCTGTATTCTTAGTTTTAGATTTTATCATTTATGTGGAAATGGTTTTCCATTTGGTTGTGTACTTCTTGATGTGTTTTATTTATTGCTTATGACTTTTGTTACGTTGGTAATTATGTAAATCTTGTCATATTGTAAGCCGGCGGACTAGAAACTTACGGTAATTCCTTCTTCCTGACTGCTGAGCTTCTTGGGCAGTCTAGCAACATGGGAATGGGTCATGGCTTCATACAACTGTAGGGTTAGAAGGGACCATGCGGGTCATCTAGTCCAACCTGCTCAATGCAGGAAACTTTTGCCCAATGTGGGACTCGAACCCACGATCCCTGAGACTGAGAGTCTCATGCTCTACAGGCCAAGACTCTGAAGCTCCATGTGATTCAAGCGTTAAGTCCCCCACCCCTGCTCTGCTCCTTCCAAATCTTCTTCTTCTCCTTTGGCGCTCACTTGTAGCCGAGTAAGATTGTCTTCCATAAACACAGCTTTAACAATGAGTCCATAAGTGACTGTGGAGGCCAATTCTAGATCCACACGTCCTTCCACAGTGGGGACATTGGTTTCCGGGCAGGAATTGATCATGGTGTGTGGATTTGCCAAGCGTGCCTTCCTCTTAGCACGTTTCTCCCTTGCGTCCTGAGGTTCGAGTGTCTTCAAACCCCAAGACACCTTTGGTAAAGGCTGTTCTCCAATTGGAGCACTCGCAGGCCAGTGTTTCCCAATTGTTAGTATTTATACTGTGGTACCTCAGGTTAAGAACTTAATTCGTTCTGGAGGTCCGTTCTTAACATGAGGTTACCACTTTAGCTAATGGGGCCTCCCGCTGCTGCCACACGGCTGCCACATGATTTCTGTTCTCATCCTGAAGCAAAGTTCTTAACCCGAGGTACTACTTCTGGGTTAGCGGAGTCTGTAACCTGAAGTGTCTGTAACCTGAAGCGCCTGTAACCCGAGGTACCACTGTACTGCAATTTTTTACATTTGCCTTGGTAGAGTCTTTAAACCTCTTTTGTTGACCACCAGCATTACGCTTTCCATTTTATGTTCAGAATAGAGTACAGTGGTACCTCTGGTTACGTACTTAATTTGTTCCGGAGGTCCGTTCTTAACCTGAAACTGTTCTTAACCTGAAGCACCACTTTAGCTAATGGGGCCTCCTGCTGTCGCCGCGCTGCCGCCGCACGATTTCTGTTCTCATCCTGAAGCAAAGTTCTTAACCCGAGGTACTATTTCTGGGTTAGCGGAGTCTGTAACCTGAAGTGTATGTAACCTGAAGTACCACTGTAGTTGCTTTGGAAGACGATCATCAGACATCTGCACAACATGACCAGTCCAACGAAGTTGACAAACCGTTGCTTCAACACTGGTGATCTTTGCTTCTTCCAGTACAGTGGTACCTCAGGTTAAGTACTTAATTTGTTCCGGAGGTCTGTACTTAACCTGAAACTGTTCTTAACCTGAAGCACCACTTTAGCTAATGGGGCCTCCTGATGCTACCGCGCCGCCGGAGCACGATTTCTGTTCTCATCCTGAAGCAAAGTTCTTAACCTGAAGCACTATTTCTGGGTTAGCGGAGTCTGTAACCTGAAGCGTATATAACCTGAAGTGCATGTAACCTGAGGTACCACTGTACACTGGCATTAGTTCGCCTGTCTTCCAAAGCGGTGTGTAAAAATTTCCGGAGACACCGTTGATGGAATCTTTCGAGGAGCTGGAGATGGCGTTTGTACGTGGTCCATGTTTCACAAGCCTACAGTCAGGTTGATCTCTCCATTTCAAGCCGCTGTCCCCCCCCCCCTTCTCTCTCCATACTTGTTTGCTAAGGTGTCTCTCAAGCACCGACTTCCTACTGGGCTGAGGCTTGGCTAAGCAAGGAAGGGGCACGAGGTTCATGACAGCCGGCTGACGGATAAGCTACTGCTGTGTACTCAGGTGCAGCTGCTGCAGAGCATGTGGGTGCCATGTGAAGGGGAAGAGGCCAGCACAGATCGTGGGGGACCGAGTGTCGCTTTGCAGGAAAATACAGGGCAGAACCTCTTCCCACAAACCTCTTCGGAAGATGCGATGGGGCCACATTTCTGCATCTTTAAACACGGGAGCTGCACCAATCCCGTAGAAAACTTGTGGGAATATGTAGCGACAGCACCATCTGTCAATTTCAATTCCCTTGTTTCTCATTCCCCCCCATCTTAAATTCATTTTGCTGTACACTTTGGAACTCCCTGCCTATTGATAGCAGGCCAACGCCTTCACTGCAGTCATTTTTATCGAGAAAGTTAATGAGATTTTCAATCTGTTTCAATAATAATAATAATAATAATAATAGTAATAATAATAATTTATTATTTATACCCCACCCATCTGGCTCCCAACAGAATATTAAAACATGATAAAAAACATCCATTCTTAAAAACGTCCCTAAACAGGGCTGCCTTCAGATGTTTTCTAAAAGTCAGGTACAGTGGTACCTCAGGTTAAGTACTTAATTCGTTCCGGAGGTCTGTACTTAACCTGAAACTGTTCTTAACCCAAGGCACCACTTTAGCTAATGGGGCCTCTTGCTGCTGCTGCACCGCCGGAACACGATTTCTGTTCTCATCCTGAAGCAAAGTTCTTAACCCGAGGTAATATTTCTGGGTTAGCGGAGTCTGTAACCTGAAGCATATGTAACCCGAGGTACCACTGTAGTTGTTTATTCCCTTGACATCTGACGGGAGGGCGTTCCACAGGGCGGGCGCCACTACCGAGAAGGCCCTCTCCTCTGCCTGGTTTCTAGTCTATTCAATTAAATTTCTGAAAATCTTAAAAACTCTTTAAATTATTGTTCTTAATTTTTCTTATTCTTGTTCATTTCTCGTATGGATAATTTTATTGTTTTATCTTTATTGTCAACTGCTCAGTAATTTTTTAAACAAACAAACAAACAAACAAACAAACAAACAAGCAGTGTATAACTTTTGGGAAATAAATAATGAAAACTGTAACTGGTAACTAGGTACGATCAGAGTGTTTGCACTTTATATACAAAAGAGTGTGAATACCAGCTTACTGAGAAAGATCCACAAGCATTTGATCCTGCCCCAGGGCTCTCCTAATGTTGAGGGATAGCTCAGTCAGTACAGCATGAAACCATTCTTAAACCAAGGTGCACTTTCCCTAATGATATCTCTCACTGCTGGTGCCCTTCCACCGTTCAGATTCCATTCTTAGACCAAGGTAAAGTTCTCAAACCGGGACACTATTTCCGGTTTTGTGGAGTTTGTAAATTGTTCTTACACTGGACTGTTCTTAGACTGAGGTACCACTGTATATCATTTCCCAAAGTGCTTTCATTACTTTTCATGTCCACCACATGTGATAAAAGGTACCCTCTTTTTCCTTACATTTCCAACACAGATTTAACCCTGCCTTATACATGTTTTAAGGGACGCGGGTGGCGCTGTGGGTTAAACCACAGAGCCTAGGACTTGCCGATCAGAAGTTTGGCGGTTCGAATCCCAGCAATGGGGTGAGCTCCCGTTGCTCGGTCCCTGCTCCTGCCCACCTAGCAGTTCGAAAGCACGTAAAGAGCAAGTAGATCAATAGGTACTGCTCCGGCGGGAAGGTAAATGGGTTTCCGTGCGCTGCTCTGGTTCGCCAGAAGCGGCTTAGTCATGCTGTTCACATGACCCGGAAGCTGTACGCCGGCTCCCTCGGCCAATAAAGCGAGATGAGCGCCACAACCCCAGAGTTGATCACAACTGGACCTAATGGTCAGGGGTCCCTTTACCTTTACCTTTTTTATACATGTTTGCTAATTTGCAGGGAGTTAAATACCAACGGCGTGTCATTTTCACACGATTTTCTTTCAGTGTACAACAAGCTGCAAATTTTAAATCGTATTCCCATCACTTCTCCCATGCCGAAGGATCTACATATATTATATCCAAAGTCTTTTGCCCAGTGAATCATTACCGATTCGACTTCTGCACTCTCCTTATGTTCTTGTGCCATATGGGCGCATCTCTGGGTGCAACTTGCCCATCTGACAGCCTTGCATGCTCCAAATCCGGCTTCCTGCTGCCAAAAGTTAGGCAGCCGGTGGGATCAGATATGCAAACAGTAGCTTGAAAACCTGGAGAGGGGGTCTCCGCAGTGTCAACATAGGACAATGACCCCCCCTTGCACACTTTGCACCCCCCACACGGGGACCTTTTATCCAGGAGGTGATCCTTAAGTGTAAGTAAATAAACAGGGAGCAGATGGGAGGGATGTGCTGAGAAGCTTTCCCCATCTCCCTGGGGTACCATTACCTCTCCCGGCAGCCGAGGCAAATGGATTCCAGACCTGGGCCGTGTTAAACGTCGGACACATGTGGCCACCAGGATGCTGCCAGCCTGACCTCCTCGAACCTTTGTTAAAGGGCCCTCTCCCTGCCCGGGAGCAAGCTCCCCTAGCACGGTGGCCTCCTTTACAAGGCTCTCTGTGCCCTTTGGGGTCTCCCTCCGCAAAGCCTTTGATGGCCAGTGTCAGAAATTAACACCACAGTGGGGGCAAGACCTCTTCCAGCAGGGCCCTACAACTCTTCATGCCGCGTTATGCCGGAGAGGGTTAGAGAGGGGCAGGTCATTTTCCAGGGTGTTGTTTGCAAAAGAAGGGAGCCTTCCCCGTTCCAGCTTAGGAAACACTTATCACCAGGTCTGCGTGTGTTCTGCACACGCACACACAATCCAACCGCTGTGCAATTTCAGCTTTTGTTTAGAAATATTATTCAAAGGAGGGATGCGGGTGGCGCTGTGGGCTAAACCACAGAGCCTAGGACTTGCTGATCAGAAGGTCGGCGGTTCAAATCCCCGTGCGGACGGGGTGAGCTCCCGTTGCTCGATCCCTGCTCCTGCCAAACTAGCAGTTCAAAAGCACGTCAAAAGTGCTAGTAGATAAATAGGTACCGCTCCGGCGGGAAGGTAAACGGTGTTTCCGTGCGCTGCTCTGGTTTGCCACAGATGAGATGAGCGCCGCAACCCCAGAGTCTTCTGCGCCTGGACCTAATGTTTGGGGATCCCTTTAACTTTATTATTCAAAGGCAATCAAGTTTCTAGTCCCTAGGAATGTGAAGACTCTCGAAGCAAAACTTCTGGCTGGAATTGTGCGTGGTAAATGAAAGAGGGGGCAAAACCATCTCTTTTATCTAGTAGCATCTATCATTGCTGGGGAAAGCAGCATAAATTACAATGTTTGCAGTAAACAATGCTGGGTTTTTTTAACGTGTAAAAAGGTCACAGAAGCCAGAATGCCATGATTCTTTTCAAGCATTTTTAGTTTATTATTATTATTATTATTACTTTACAAAGTTGTTATTGTACTTCACCAGATCTTAACCTGTTACAGTATTTGTAAAAATGGATTCCAAATGTCCGTGGCAAGCCTGTGTTTATATGCAAGTTGTTCATATGTTGCAAGTATATATATAGGTCTTCGATCCAATCACGTAGGGAGCCACATTTTTATTTTTCCATTATATCAGGGTATCAGTCTTTTTGCTGTGATAAGAGCACAGAGAGTCAACTCGTCTTGTCCTTTTGTGAGGTTCCATGAGCTGGGTATATAATTCAAGAGTGATAGTTTGCTCTGTACATGTAAGGCTCCTCTCTGTTCTCCTAGCAGTGAAAGGAAACCTGCTATGGGAAACCTGCCTTAAGCCAAGCTGGTCGACCTAGCACAGCAATGAACATAATAAGATCCTCCTTGATCAGGCCAATGGCCCATCTAGCGCAGCATCCTGTTCTCACAGTGGCCCACCAGATGTCCCAGTTGGAAACCAACAAGCAGGACTCGAACCCAAGACCCCTCTCCCCTCCTGCTGTGGTCAGGGCTGTCTTAAGCATATGCGGCGCTGGGGTGCAAAGATCCGCCTGGCAAGCCTCCCCAGGTTGCCCAGTCCAAGGTGTGCGGGAGGGCGGAACCGGCTGGCTGCCTCAGCGCCTCGCTGGCTCGGTCGCCCCCTGAACTCGCAGCACAGAGCCAACCGCAGTAGAAGAACCTGCCGTGGCGCTCCGACTGATGGGCGGGCTCTTCCCCGGACTCCAATTCTTGGGCCTCGCGCCTCTGAGAGCCTGGCGCCCGGGTGCCCCGCACCCCTGGCAACCATGGGTAAGATGGCTCTGGCTGTGGTTTCCAGCAACTGAGATTCAGAAGCACTGCTGCCTCCAACTGAGTAGGAAGGGCTAGGAGCCCCCGATAGCCCTCTCCTTAATTTGCCCAATCCTTCTAAAGCCACCCAAACGAGCTGCTCTTTTCACAAGCTTTGGCCCACCAAGTATGAAGAGAATTAGGAATGCTGGAAGTTGGCTCATACTGAGTCAACCACTGGTCCATTGGACTCAGTACTGTCTACACTGGCTGACAGCAATGGCTTTCCAGGGTCTGAGACCACGACTCCTTCCCCAGGCCTTTTCGGAGGTGCCCATGGACCATACCTGAGATATTCTGCGTGCTTCTTCAACATCAACTTCGTTGGACGGGTCATGCGGTTCGGATGCCTGATTATCGCCTTCCAAAGCAACTACAGTCATACCTCATGTTATGTTTGCTTCATGTTATGTTTTTTCAGGTTGCGTCCTGCGGTGACCCGGAAGTACCGAAAAGGGTTACTTCCAGGTTTCGCCGCTCGCGCATGCGCAGAAATGCTAAATCGCGCTTCGCGCATGCGCACAAGCACCAAATCACGCCGCGCACATACGGCGCTTCAGGTTGTGGGCTTTTCATGTTGCGAACGGGCCTCTGGAACGGATCCCGTTCGCAACCAGAGGTACCGTTATACTCTGTTCCGAACTTAAAAATGGAAAGCGTAATGCTGGTGGTCAACAAAAGAGGTTTAAAGACTGTTTCAAGGCAAATCTTTAAAAATGTAGTATAAACACCAACAACTGGGAAACACCGGTCTGTGAGCACTCCAGTTGGAGAACAGCCTTTACTAAAAGAGTCATGGACTTTGAAGACGCTTGAACAAAAGGGAGAAACGCGCTAAGAGGAAGGCATGCTTGGCAAATCCACACCGGGATCAACTCCCACCTGGAAACCTATGTCCCCACTGTGGAAGGACGTGTGGGTCCAGAATTGGCCTCCACAGTCACTTACGGACTCCCTGTTAAAACCGTGTTTATGGAAGACAATCTTACTCGGCCACGAGGGATCACCAAAGAAGGAGAAAGACCATCCTCCCCCCAATGTGCGAAATAACCTGAAATATTTGCTTGTTGAGAACGGGGATTGGGGAGATGAAACTGGAGAGTATGAGGCTTAACCCTTTGCTCTTGGTCTGTGGGGCCCCCAGGGGATGGCGGTGTCTGTGCACATGTTTGCGGTGATTAACATGTCTCATTCGCAGCCCACGCAGATGAGTTGCCGTCTCGGTGCAAGGGAAATACCGGGTGCCGGGGGGCTCTACTGCCGCTCTTTTCCCCCTCCAGGGACGCCTGCGGTTCCTGACCATTCTTACTCAGACTATTGATGTTGCTGCGAAACACACACCTGTGACATATAAAACATAACCCAGCTCTGCGCCTGCTTTTTCCCCATTTTCGTTCCTCAAGTGGAAACTGGATCTCAGCTGAGAAACTCTGAAAGGAGAAGCGGACTCGCTCTCAAATTGGATTGCTCTGCAGGAGGGCAGAGACTTTCATTTCTGAACATCTCTTTGAACATCCGACATCTGCAGGCACCTGTTTGCAACAATATCCCCTTTTTATATCCGTATTAAAAGTTGCTGTTCGTTTGTCACTTAATTTCAGAGCCATTTGCAGCCAAATGAATATCGAAAGCCCATAAGACAGCATCTGTTGGAACAGCCTCTCCCAGCCAAACGTGGATGGGAGCTGCGGTCAGAGCATGTGCTGACCTTGAAAGCCCTAAACGGCCTCGGTCCAGTATACCTGAAGGAGCGTCTCCACCCCCATCATTCTGCCTGGACGCTGAGGTCCAGAGCCGAGGGCCTTCTGGCGGTTCTCTCATTGTGAGAAGCAAAGCTACAGGGAACCAGGCAGAGAGCCTTCTCAGTGGTGGCGCCCGCCCTGTGGAATGCCCTCCCACCAGATGTCAAAGAGATAAACAACTACTTGACATTTAGAAGACATCTGAAGGCAGCCCTGTTCAGACTCATGACATGCAAAGCGAGATATTTCAAGCCTTGATTTGTTATAATTCTGATGATCATGGCGTATAGCTGATGAAAACTCCAAATTAACAATCTCAGAAAATTAGAATATTAAATGAAATCAGCAAAACAAGGATTGCAAATAGAGCAATATTGGACCTCTGAGAAGTAGAAGCCTAACTCACTTTGCATGTCACAAGTCTTTTAAGTTGAATTACTATAATAAATAGAGCGCAAAATATGGTCTGAAGCTCAACATCAAAAAAGCTAAGATCATGGCCACTGGTCCCATCACCTCCTGGCAAAAAGAAGGGGAAGAAATGGAGGCAGTGAGAGATTTTACTTTCTTGGGCTCCATGATCACTGCAGATGGTGACAGCAGCCATGAAATTAAAAGACGCCTGCTTCTTGGGAGAAAAGCAAAGACAAACCTAGACAGCATCTTAAAAAGCAGAGACATCACCTTGCCAACATAGGTCCATATAGTTAAAGCTATGGTTTTCCCAGTATTGATGTATGGAAGTCAGAACTGGACCACAAAGGCGGCTGATGCTTTTGAATTATGGTGCTGGAGGAGACTCTTGAGAGTCCCATGGACTGCAAGAAGATCAAACCTCTCCATTCTGAAGGAAATCAGCCCTGAGTGCTCACTGGAAGGACAGATCCTGAAGCTGAGGCTCCAATACGTTGGCCACCTCATGAGAAGAGAAGACTCCCTGGAAAAGACCCTGATGTTGGGAAAGATGGAGGGCACAAGGAGAAGGGGACGACAGAGGACGAGATGGTTGGACAGTGTTCTCGAAGCTACCAGCATGAGTTGGACTAAACTGCGGGAGGCAGTGGAAGACAGGAGTGCCTGGCGTGCTCTGGTCCATAGGGTCACGAAGAGTCGGACATGACTAAATGACTAAACAACAACAACTGAAATAAATGCACTTTTTCATGATATTCTAATTTATCGAGTTTCACCTGTATATAATTTTGCAGACTTTGATCATGGTGCCTCTTACTCAGCTTTCTCTAAAATAAAAAACTCCCCAATGTGGCAACCTTTCTTCAAAGGGAAATCAAAGCAAATTCTCAAGCTAGTGTGAATGCCAGGGCTGTGGAACATGCCCCTAGCCTCCGCTGCCTGGGCAAGGAAGGGGCGCGGAAAGGTTGCGTCTTCTGTACTCCTGACATTCCTGTTGGAGAGAGAGAGAGAGAGAGAGAGAGAGACCAGTTCACTCCATTTTCCCACACCTGCCAGAGCTCTCCCCTCTGCTTGGCTAAGGGCTGAATCACAGATCGTTGGTCCAGCCCATCTGAGGACTCAGCGGAGGAAACCTGGAAGGCATTACACGGCTGTCTTTGGAGAAAGTCTCTCAGAGTTCCGGACCCAGGGATGCCGGTGAGCCACGCAAGATTAAGAAAAGAGAGCGGATCCCACAAAGCGCCTTTGTTCCTCTCCTGGAACAAATGGATTGGAGGCAGCTGAGGCCGTTTGTCAGCCTGGCTTGCGAGAGGAGTCCAGTTGCAGGTCAGGCAGGCAAGGGAGACAGGTGGGCAGAGGCAACATCAACAGAGCAATCAGAGATAAATAATGCCGTCCCTTCGCTCCCTCCGGACACCCAGAGCTGCTTGCCTGACTGCAATGCCATGCCATATGACTCAGAGAATGAAAGGGCTCTGGGTACATTTCACACCATCGATTCAAAGCCCTATTATGCCCTGCAGAGGACCTTAAGGTCCACAAATGACAACATTTTGGAGGTTCCAAGTCACAAGGTGGTTAGATTGGTCTCAACTAGGGCCAGGGCCTTTTCAGTACTGGCCCCAACTTGGTGGAACGCTCTGTCACAAGAGACTAGGGCCCTGCGGGACTTGACATCTTTCCACAGGGCCTGCAATACAGAGCTGTTCTGCCTGGCCTTTGGTTCAGACTCAGTCTGACCCTTATGTTTTCCTTCCCCTTACGGTTTTAATCCATGGGCTACTTTTAAAATGAGGCTGCATTTTAAATTGCATTTTAACCTGTATTTTAAATTGTCTCCCCCCATTATGTTTTTATTGTAATTTTACTGGTGTTAGCCACCCTGAGCCCGGCTCTGGCCGGGGAGGGAAGGGTATAAATAATAATAATAATAATAATAATAATAATAATAATAATAATAATAATAATACCACTTTGCAGAGTCGTGGCTTCCCCCAAAGGATTATGGGAGCTGTAGTTTGTTATGGGTGCTGCGAGCTCTTAGGGGACCCCCTTTCCCCCTCCCAGAGCTACAATTCCCAGAGTTCCCTGGGAAGAGGGATTGAATGTTAAACCACTGTGAGGCTGAAGGTAAAGATAAAGGGACCCCTGACCATTAGGTCCAGTCACGGACGACTCTGGGGTTGTGGCACTCATCTCACTTTCAGGCCAAGGGAGCTGGCATTTGTCCATAGACAGCTTCTGTGTCATGTGGCCAGCATGACTAAGCCGCTTCTGGCGAACCAGAGCAGCACACGGAAACGCCGTTTACCTTCCTGCCAGAGCAGTACCTATTTATCTACTTGCACTTTGATGTGCTTTCGAACTGCTAGGTTGGCAGGAGCTGGGACCGAGCAACGGGAGCTCGCCCTGTCTCGGGGATTCGAACCGCCGACCTTCTGATCGGCAAGTCCTAGGCTCTGTGGTTTAACCCACAGCGCCATCCGCGTCCCACTGTGAAACGGAAGAGGCGCATAAATGCACTTTTCGACCTGGCACCAGCGCACGTCTGACCCCAGGGAAACTTGTCTCCTCGTTGCCTTCCCCTGGGAATATTTCACTTACCAGATTGAGTTTGCTTTGCCCCCTCTTTCTTCCCCAACCCTTTCCCCTTTTTGTGTCGTAAGGCGTTGAGATTGCTTCATCAATGACACACTTTGGGAAGCTTTCCAGCCGGAGAGCGGGGGCAGAAACGCTCCGTCCGCACGCCCGAAACATCCCAACATCCTCCTCCTTTATTGCTGGACAGATGCCCAAACCCCAGGCACTTCCAGATAATAAGAGCTCAAACGTTTGTCTCTAAGGCTCTGCAAGCTGCCGTTTCCCCCTTGCTGACGACAGTGTCCCCCTGTTTTCGCTGCAGGGGTGGGTGTGACCAGTAAGACAGAGACAGGGCTCTCTGTCGAGACCAGTCCTTCGCAAGTGGTTCCTTTCACAACCCCCCCTCCCCTCCGCACGTCTTTGCAAGAGGAAACTTTTTGGCACGCCACAATTCTTCGGGCAAAATTTATAATCCTCCAGGGGAGACGATGCCCAGGGTCTTTGCCTCCACGAGCCCTCACAACGTTTCCTGCGGGCCGGAGGGATGCTTTGATGCTGCGCGGGGAAGCCAGCGGTCTCTCCTGCTCACGGGAAGGAGCCATCCAGTCTCACCTCCTTCTCTTCCGCCCCGCGGTGACCTCCTGAGGAAATGGCTTTCTCTCCTGAAGCACGTGGCTCCTGCCTAGCAGGATCCTGCATCTCTTGCGTTGCATTCATTCATTGCAAAAGGATTCCTTTGCTTCCTCCAATGGTTCTATTTTGTATTTCATTCATTCATAATAGCGCAAGGAAAGGCCTGATGAATCTAGGGCAGGTGTCGGCAAACTAAGGGCTGCGGGCCAGATCAGGCCCAATTGCCTTCAGGATCCAGCCCATAGCTGTCAACCGTCCCTTATTTGGCGGGGAACTCCCTTATCCCAGCGCCGTGTCCCTCTGCTGTCCCTTATTGATGATGTCCCTTAAATTTCCCGGGTTTCAAAGGAAGCAGCTCCTCTCCCTCCCTCCCTGTCGGCCAGGGAGGAGGGACGCTCCAACTGTGTTGCTTGGCTGCCCGGCCCACCCCCCTCCGGCCTCCTCTCACCAGCCTCGGCCCCTGGGAGCCCCTCCTCGCCAGGACTGGTGGGAGCCTCGGGCCCTTCCACCGCCATCCTCCTCATGGGTGCTGAACTGAGCGGCTCTACCTGGGGCCTGCCCTCTGCCCGCCGCTCCTGCTAGGCCGTACTGCGGCTGCGCCGCCAAAGGACCCGGATGAGTTGGGCAGCCAGGCACAGCCTATGAATTGCTGAGGAGCCTTGAGAGGAGAGCGAGGGCAACCATAGAGAAAGCAGTTCAGAGAGAGGAGGAGGTGGAGGCGAGGGCAGGTGTTCCAAGGGCTAACCATAGAGGGAGGAAGCGGAGGAAGGACCGCAAGCGCTTCTCCCAGAGATTTGTAGTGGTAGAGTAGCATAGATGGTTTGATCTGTGGGTTTACTTCGGGCACTATCCCCCCCCTTCCTTCCACCCCGCCTGATGGAACTGAGAGCTGCAGATGGAGCACGAGAGAAAAGATACAGAACTGCAGCAGCATCTTCGCAGCTTGGACTTTGTTTTGCGCGAAAAGTGGTTGCTGCTTGTAGTTATTTAATCACAGTATTTCATCGGCTGGTGTCTTGAGCAGCAACCTCTGGAAACGAAGGGCTAAAAACCGGTGCTGCTCTCCCAAATTATCTGGTCCCTTTTAACTTCGCATTTCAGCTGGTTGGCCAAAATCCCTTATTTTGGATGCTGGTCCCTTATTTTTGAGGCTGCTGGTCCCTTATTTTCAAATCTGTAAGTTGATAGCTATGATCTGGCCCGCAGACTGTCCATGGATCGGCATGGAGATTCTGTTCGTTCAGACTGCGCCATTCCCCCCCCCCGGGCCGTTGCATTTCCCCCCTCTCCCTCACACACACCGTGACGGTGGCTCCTCCCTCCCTCCTCCTGGCTTCTCCCTGCCCTGCCTAGAGGAGGAAGGGGGCTGGGCTGAGCTGGCTGAGCACCATTGTACTATTCTATGATTGGGCCAGAAAAACAATCTCTCAAAGGACCTGTTGATGGCATTTTACCATTGCACTGTGGAGAGTGTATTAACTTATGGTCTGTGTGTGTGGTTTGGGAGCTGCACGGTCAGGGAAAAAACAATGCTGTCCAGGGTTGTAAAGACTGCGGAGAGAATAATTGGGTGCACTCTTCCCACCTGGGATCAAATCTACGCTTCCAGGTGCCATAAGAAAGCTGCAGAGATAGCGCAGGATAGTGCGCACCCCGGAAATGATCTCTTTCAGCTTCTGCCTTCTGGAAGAAGGTAGAGGGTTATAAAGACTAGGACTAGCTGCCTGAGAAACAGTTTCTATCCAAATGTGATTTTGATTTTAAACGCAGTGTAAGGTAGTCTCTAGGATGCGGGTGGCCCTGTGGGTTAAACCACAGAGCCTAGGGCTTGCCGATCAGAAGGTCGGCAGTTTGAATCCCCGCGACGGGGTGAGCTCCCATTGCTCGGTCCCTGCTCCTGCCAACCTAGCAGTTCGAAAGCACGTCAAAGTGCAAGTAGATAAATAGGTACCACTCTGGCAGGAAGGTAAATGGCATTTCCGTGCACTGGTCTGGTTTCCAGAAGCGGCTTAGTCATGCTGGCCACATGACCCTGAAGCTGTACGCTGGCTCCCTTGGCCTGTAAAGCGAGATGAGCACCGTAACCCCAGAGTCGGCCACGACTAGATCTAATGGTCAGGGGTCCCTTTACCTTTAAGGTAGTCTCTGTGTGAGTATATTGTATTCAATTATGGGGTATCAGAGTTTTTAGGGGCTAACCAGGCTGGGATAGTTGGGATAGCAGGCTTGTTGTTTTTTGAATGTCTAATGTAGATTTTTTTTCAATTTTGTTGTTCTGTATGGGACAACGACAATAAAGACTATCATATCGTACCATTTGAAGCAGCCCCTCTCCGGAGCCAGCCCTTTCGCGCCGCTCATCTTCCCGCCACCGCCCTGGTGCTCCTGTGGGCCAGAGAGCGGAGCGGACAACCTCCCTCTGCCTTCCCACGAGAAGTAGCAGCGGCGGTGGCAGCCCCTGGGAAGGTAAGCGCAGCGGCTGGGGCTGGGGAGAGAACTACTTGCTTCCCTTGCCTCTTCTTCCAGCCTGCCCCCAGTGCTGCTTCTCCAGCCCGCCACAAGGTCTGAGGGACAGTGGACTGGCCCGCGGCTAAAAATTTTTGCTGACCCCTGTTCTAGGGCTCTGGTTTCCAGCAATGGCAACCGGTGTTCTGGGTGAAAGCTCACTTCTTTCGAAAAGTTCTCCCCTGGCTCGTAAAATGTCGGTGCCTGCACACAGTGGTGTAGCATGGGTTGCCAGCTCCTGGGGCTGCATGGCAGGAGGGAAACAGATGATGTATGCATGCGCATTCAGCTGCCTAACAGTGCCCACATCACCCAGGAGATCGCAGCCAGAGGGATAAGAAAAAAAGTAATTCTGTTGTTTGGGGAGGTCATTTCCTGGTTTCCATTGAGAAGCTGCTTTTAATGGATCCCAGCGACGGAAGCAGCTGTATTGAGGCAGTACCAGGTGTCGCAATTTTAAGATTTGAAACAAGGCAGTTTCGTACGGAGGACATTCCCTCCCTGGCTTCCTTTTGCATCAGAACAGAGGCGATGATGTTTCCAATCTTAATGCGAGAGAGCATTTTTATTTCCCCCGTTTCAATGCAAATTGTCCAAATGTGTTGCTGAGATCAAGAGCAATCCCATAATTTCAGGATAGTGGCGCCATCTGCTGGCGCTCCTGTTAAGGCAGGCACTTCTTCCACATCAAAGACTCTCATATACAGCAAAGGCCATTCCATATGGACTGCTCATATTAATTCATACATTGATCAGGAAATGGGGAACCATTTTACCGCTGGAGATAAAAGCATGTACATCACCAAAAAGCAATGCAATTCTAAGGGTCAGACTGTCTATGCACATTTAAAGCACATTTCTCTGCCACCCAAAATAATGCTGGGAATTGTAGTTTAAGGGTGCTGGGCAGTGTAGGGAAAGCTACAGTTCCCAGGATTCTTTGGGAATGTGTACTTTAAATGTATTGCTTGAGAGAATTTATACACTGCTTGATTGTAAAAAAAAAAGACCCTCAAAGCAGATTACAAAAAAGACGATAAAATTATCAGTACCAAAAATTAGTAAGAATTTTAAACTTTCAAATTGTTAAAATGAACAAAAGAGAGATGAAAACGTACATCAGCTTTCTAAACATCTATGAGGCCTTGTCTTAAAAAATATTGTTTTTTGCAGGTGCCAAAAAGAGCACAGTGAAGGCACCTGCCTGATGTCAATAAACAGGGAGTTCCAAAGGATGGATGCTGCCACACAAAATAATACTAATACTAATACTAATACTAATAATAATAATAATAATTTATTTGTACCCTGCCCATCTAACTGGGTTTCCCCAGCTACTCTGGGCAGCTTCCAACGCAATATTAAAATACAATAACCTATTAAACATTAAAAGCTTCCCTAAACAGGGCTGCCTTCAGATGTCTTCTAAAAGTCTGGTAGTTGTTTTTCTCTTTGACATCTGGTGGGAGGGCGTTCCACAGGGCGGGTGCCACTACCGAGAAGGCCCTCTGCCTGGTTCCCTGTAACCTCAATTCTCGCACGGAGGGAACCGCCAGAAGGCCCTCGGAGATGGATCTCAGTGTCCGGGCTGGATGATGGGGGTGGAGACGCTCCTTCAGGTATACTGGACCAAGGCCGTTTAGGGCTTTAAAGGTCAGCACCAACACTTTGAATTGTGCTCGGAAACAGTCAAGTTCTCACAAATGCGAAACACACAGCTTTGATTTGTGCAGGCGTTATTTCACTTCCAGCTGTTTCTAAATCGGGGCTAGCAAGATTGCACAACAGGCCAATCCCGAGAGCAGGAATTGATTTAGCCAGTAAGCCAAGACAGGGCAGAGAAATGAAGTCAGGTGTGGAAGCAACACCTGGAAGTTGCCAGGGCCCAAACACTCTGGGAGGGTCCGTCGGTGCCTGAACTCTGCCCCTCTGCCTGCCTAGCCTGTGTGGTTTTCAGCAGGTTGCCAGCAGGTAAGCCTATAGCCAGGGAAGTAGTGTTGTGTAGAGGTTAGAGTGTCCTGGCAAACTAGGGTTCAAAGCTCACTGGGTGACCTTGAGCCAGTCACTGCCTCTCAGCCTAACCTACCTCACAGGGCTGTTGTAAAAGCAGGCACACCCAAACTTGGCTCTCCAGATATTTTGGGACTACAACTCCCATCATCCCTAGCTAACAGGACCAGTGGTCAGAGATAATGGGAATTGTAGTCCCAAAACAGCTGGAGGGCCAAGATTGGGGATGCCTGTTGTAAAAGCACAAAATGGAGAGGAGTAGTGAAACCATGCGGATAAGCTTTGGCTCCTCAGAGGAAGGGTGAAATATAAATCTAATAAAAATAAATGATAAAAGCCTCCATGGTTATACCACCCCCTTCTTTCCCTGCTAAACTCCGAATGGGAGCAAAAGGCCTGACAGGATGGGCAAAATCTTTTTACATTAAGTTACGCATCTCGATCCTGTCTCTCAGCCAAGGGACCCTCAAGCTGGCAACTTTTTAAACAGAATTAAACAATTAAAAAAACACCAGCTTCTGATATATTTTCCTTTATTCACTTATATGCTTCTCTTCAATCATTTCGAAGCCTCTTGTGAAAAGTCCATAATAAGTGTTTTAAGATATAAAAAACGTTTTTTTAAAAAAATACATATACATAAAGCCAGATGACTAAAGCCAGCAGGAGAAATTACCTGAGGTAAAAACAGTCTCTTGTTTCTGTTGCGATTCAACAATCTCCTTATCGGAAGCCTGCCATCCTGAGAGCAAAGCTTATCTCCTTGAGGAACATAAGAAGAGTGTGGCAGGATGAGGCCAACGGCCCCTCTAGTCCAGCATCCTGTACTCGCAGGGGCCAACCCAAGGCCTGTGGGAAAGCCGCAAGCAGGATTCGAACACAAGAGCAACTCTCCCCTCCTGAGGACCGCTTGGTCCCCAGAGCATCCCTACCGCAAATCAGGCAGGGAGGAGCCCAGGTAAGTGCGCAAGTCGCTGATGGTGGAGCGGATGATTTTAGCCGGAATGGTCTCTTTGCCCAGGCGCTTGTAGGCTGCGTAACGGTGGCACCCTCCAAAGGAGTAGAAGTAGTCGCCTCCTTCTCGGCCTTTGATCCAGAGGACATCTATCGGGGGCACACGGTCAGCTTCTTCCTAGGAGGGTGAGAGATGGAGTAAAGGGTGATTCGTAAATAAGGTAAATAATTTTAAAAAGGAAGCTGTCTTCAGGGGCGGAGCAAGGTGGGTGCAGACCGCCCTGGGTGTCATCACTAAGGGGGGTGACATTCAGCGCACCGCCGGCTCGTGACTCCTGCCTACCCCCCCAAAAAAATTTATTTAAGTTTTCATTTAAGAAAAAACCTGAAACCTTTCTCCAAGGAATAATGTCACCAGAAATCAAAAAAGAAAATGGACCACTTTTTATGTGTACAACAATAGCAGCCAGGATCTTAATCGCAAAAAACTGGAAAAGTGACAAAACACCTACAATAAATGAGTGGCAGGTCCAAATGATAGAATATCTACAGATGGCCATGATGACAGGGAGAATTGCCTTCAGATGTCTTCTAAAAGTCAGATAGTTGTTTATTTCCTTGACATCTGGTGGGAGGGTCAGCACCAACACTTTGAATTGTGCTCAGAAATGTACTGGGAGCTAATGTAGGTCTTTCAGGACCGGTCTTATATGGTCTCAGCGGCCACTCCCAGTCACCAGTCTAGCTGCCGCATTCTGGATTAGTTGCAGTTTCCGGGTCACCTTCAAAGGTAGCCCCACGTAGAGCGCATTGCAGTAGTCTCTGAGATTAAATCTCATGCTCTCCCGATTGAGCTATCAGCTCCCAGGAATGTCCGTTCCATGTGCCTGATTTCTGCATTGCAGGGGGGGTTTGCACTAGATGACCCTTGGGTTCCTTCCAACTCTACAATTCTATGACCACACGTGCAGGGCCGGATTTAGGTTTGGTGAGGCCCATAGCTACTGAAGGTAATGGGGCCCTTTATATGTCCAGCTGTCCTTTGTCAACAGCTGTTTTTTGTGTTGAATATATATGGTAATTTATGGACCTAATAGGTATCTAAAGCCATTTGCACATAACAAAATATGTATTTTATCAAAGTAATTGTTGAACTTATCTTATATTTTGGAAATGTACACCCAGTTTTTTTCCCTTTAAATTTTTTTGGGGGCCCCCAAGAGAGTGGAAATAGGCAAACTCAGCCCTCCAGGGACTACAGTTCCCATCATCCCTGACCACTGGTCCTGTTAGCTAGGGATCATGGGAGTTGTTTGCCAAAAACATCTGGAGGGCAGAGTTTGCCTATGCCTGCCCTACGCTATAGCTTGTTTAGCTTAGGGTTACCAGTTGTCCCCGGTTTCCAGAGACAGTCCCCGGATTTTGCAGATCTGTCCCCAGGAAACGTGGCAGCTGCAGCCTCAGCAGCCCGGAGCCAGCCTGTTAGCGCAGTTGGCTCTGACTGGCTTCAGGAGCTGCTCACTGCCATGGCGCCCGCCATTTTTCCTGTGCCACGGCAGCGAACAGCTCCTGAAGCCAGCCAGAGCCAACTGCACTACCAGGCTGGCCCCTCCTGGGCAACGGCCGGCCGCCCGTGACTCCCGAGCCTCCCCCGATCTGCCAAAACAAAGGGGGAAGGAGATCGGGGAAGGCTAAGGAGTCACGGGCGGATGGCACGCCATTGCCCAGTTTTTAAAAAAACTCAGAGCATTTACGTTTCACAGGGTGCGAAAAGAAGGGTGAGAAAGAAGCTTTGCCCCTTTATACGATATGCATGTGTGCAGGGTCTTTTGCCTCGCCATCCCCCTACTGACTCTGTGCATAGCTGTCAACCTTCCCTTTTTTTGTGGGAAATTCCCTTATTCCAGCGCGGTTTCCTGCTACTTCCTGCTGCTATCCCAGATTGTTAGATACCCCGTAGACTGTCCCCGGGACAGGTGAGGCTGCTGATCCCTTATTTTCAAATCTGAAAGTTGATAGCGATGACTCCCTGTTGCTACACAGCTTCGAAAGCAAAAAAATGTGTCCCTGGATTCATTGAAAAAAATCTGGTAACCATAGTTTAGCTTATACAGTGGTACCTCGGGTTACATACGCTTCAGGCTACAGACGCTTCAGGTTACAAACTCCGCTAACCCAGAAATAATAATAATAATAATAATAATAATAATAATAATAATAATTTATTATTTGTACCCCGCCCATCTGGCTGGGTTTCCCCAGCCACTCTGGGCGGCTTCCAACAAAGATGAAAAATACACTAAAATGTCACATATTAAAAACTTCCCTGAACAGGGCTGCCTTCAGATGTCTTCTGAATGTCAGGTAGATGTTTATCGCTTTGACATCTGATGGGAGGGCGTTCCACAGGGCGGGCGCCACTACCGAAAAGGCCCTCTGCCTGGTTCCCTGTAACTTGGCCTCTCGCAGTGAGGGAACCGCTAGAAGGCCCTCGGAACTGGACCTCAGTGTCCGGGCAGAACGATGGGGGAGGAGACGCTCCTTCAGGTATACAGCCGTTTAGGGCTTTAAAGGTCAGCACCAACACTTTGAATTGTGCTCGGAAACGTGCTGGGAGCCAATGCAGGTCTTTCAAGACCGGTGTTATATGGTCTCGGCGGCCACTCCCAGTCACCAGTCTAGCTGCCGCATTCTGGATTAGTTGTAGTTTCCGGGTCACCTTCAAAGGTAGCCCCACATAGAACGCATTGCAGTAGTCCAAGCGGGAGATAACCAGAGCATGTACCACTCTGGCCGTTTAGGGCTTTAAAGGTCAGCACCAACACTTTGAATTGTGCTCGGAAACGTGCTGGGAGCCAATGCAGGTCTTTCAAGACCGGTGTTATATGGTCTCGGCGGCCACTCCCAGTCACCAGTCTAGCTGCTGCATTCTGGATTAGTTGTAGTTTCCGGGTCACCTTCAAAGGTAGCCCCACATAGAACGCATTGCAGTAGTCCAAGCGGGAGATAACCAGAGCATGTACCACTCTGGCGAGACAGTCTGCAGGCAGATTTAACCTGTGCCTCCATGGACAGCTGTGAGTCCAAAATGACTCCCAGGCTGCGCACCTGGTCCTTCAGGGGCACAGTTACCCCATTCAGGACCAGCGAATCCTCCACACCTGCCCGCCTCCTGTCCCCCAAAAACAGTACTTCTGTCTTGTCAGGATTCAACCTCAATCTGTTAGCCGCCATCCATCCTCCAACCGCCTCCAGACACTCACACAGGACCTTCACCGCCTTCACTGGTTCTGATTTAAAAGAGAGGTAGAGCTGGGTATCATCCGCATACTGATGAACACCCAGCCCAAACCCCCTGATGATCTCTCCCAGCGGCTGCATGTAAATGTTGAAAAGCATGGGGGAGAGGACAGAACCCTGAGGCACCCCACAAGTGAGAGCCCAGGGGTCTGAACACTCACACCCCCCCTACCACTTTCTGAACACGGCCCAGGAGGAAGGAGCGGAACCACTGTATGACAGTGCCCCCAGCTCCCAGCCCCTCAAGATGGTCCAGAAGGATGTTATGGTCGATGGTATCAAACGCCGCTGAGAGATCCAGCAGAACTAGGAAACAGCTCTCACCTTTGTCCCTGGCCCGCCAGAGATCATCAACCAGTGCGACCAAGGCAGTTTCAGTCCCATGATGAGGCCTGAATCCCGACTGGAAGGGATCCAAATAGTACTTCGGGTTAAGAACTTTGCTTCAGGACGAGAACAGAAATCGTGCTCCGGCAGCGCGAGGCCCCATTAGCTAAAGTGGTGCTTCAGGTTAAGAACAGTTTCAGGTTAAGAACGGACCTCCGGAATGAATTAAGTACTTAACCCGAGGTACCACTGTCAATAATTCCGGCACTGCTACACGTGGGAAGATCAGGTTGACCCGAGCCTCTCTCTCTCTCTGTGCTTTTTGCCTGAAGCCGTACCTGGATGGTCCTCACGAGGCTCTGCACCTTGCCTTCCTCCAGGACAGGTGGGATGGGTCTGATGATCACCTTCATGGGCACCTCGTGCACCGCGGCGATGTTGTCCGAATGGATGCTGCGCCCTGCGCCGCCTTCGCTTGCCATGTTGGCGACGTTCTCGGCCCCGATGCGCCTCCGCCTTCCCAGACCCGCCCCCAGCAGCTCCCTCCAAGCTCGCGATCTCACTCCCCACATCCCGGGGCTCATATAACGCTTGCACCGGATCCCACCACCGCTGGGCCGTGGGGGTGGAAGAGAGAGAGGAAGAGGAAAAAGAAGAGGAGGAGGATCCACAGGCCGCCCCCACTTGCCTGGGCTGCGCGACGCCTTGTGAACCCGATCCCCGACGCCGGGCTTGCAAGAGAGCAAGGGATCCCCGCAGGATCCCGACGCCCGTCCCCCCCCTGCAGTCCGCAATGGAAGCGTCCCCTCCGGATGAATCACACGCGCACGTGGGCAAAGCGCTTTTCCTGGGCTGGGTCAGAAGTTTTTGGGCTGAGTCACGATGAGACAGCAGAAAAGTCGGCGAAGGAGGAAGCGGAGCGCGGCTGCAGCAGCCAAAGCTCGATCTGGACCGGGGATCAGACCCGGAACCGGTTTCCACTCGTCCTGAGTGGGAGGAAGGGCCGGGGGGAACTCCTTCGTATGGGGGGAGCCCCGGCACTTGTTCCCCGGGAGGGACAGGCGGGTCGCTTTCGGCTGCCGAAACTTTCAGCTGCTGATCCTTTTGGGAAGAGGGAGGGACTATAATAATAATAATAATAATAATAATACAGTGGTACCTCGGGTTACATACGCTTCAGGTTACAGACTCCGCTAACCCAGAAATAGTACCTCAGGTTAAGAACTTTGCTTCAGGATGAGAACAGAAATCGTGCTCCGGCGGCGCAGCGGGAGGCCCCATTAGCTAAAGTGGTGCTTCAGGTTAAGAACAGTTTCAGGTTAAGAACGGACCTCCAGAACGAATTAAGTACTTAACCCGAGGTACCACTGTAATTGTTGTTGTTGTTTAGTCGTGTCCGCCTCTTCGTGACCCCCTGGACCAGAGCACACCAGGCACTCCTGTTTTCCACTGCCTCCCGCAGTTTGGTCAGACTCATGCTGGTAGCTTCGAGAACACCGCCCAACCATCTCGTCCTCTGTCGTCCCCTTCTCCTTGTGCCCTCCATCTTTCCCAACATCAGGGTCTTTTCCAGGGAGTCTTCTCTTCTCATGAGGTGGCCAAAGTATTAGAGCCTCAGCTTCAGGATCTGTCCTTCCAGTGAGCACTCAGGGCTGATTTCCTTCAGAATGGAGAGGTTTGATCTTCTTGCAGTCCATGGGACTCTCCAGAGTCTCCTCCAGCACCAGAATTCAAAATCATCCATTCTTCGACGATCAGCCTTCTTTATGGTCCAGAATAATAATAATAATAATTGATTATACCCCGCCCATCTGGCTGGGTTTCTCCAGCCACTCTGGGTGGCTTCCAACAAAAAACTAAAATACAGTAATCTGTCAAACATTAAAAGCTTCCCTAAACAGGGCTGCCTTCAGATGTCTTCTAAAAGTCTGGTAGTTGTTCTTCTCTTTGACATCTGGTGGGAGGGCATTCCACAGGGCGGGTGCCACTACCGAGAAGGCCCTCTGCCTGGTTCCCTGTAACTTGGCTTCTTGCAATGAGGGAACCGCCAGAAGGCCTTCGGCACTGGACCTCAGTGTCTGGGCAGTAAGATGGGGGTGGTTAGAGACCACTCTGAGAAGAATTGTAGCTCTGTGGCATTGAGGCTGGATCGCCCAGTGGGCAGAGTAAACACGTGGTTAGGTCTCACGAAGCAGAGTCACCAAAAATAAATGCGGTGATCAGGGCCGGATTTAGATTGGATGAGGCCCTAATCCATGGGTAGGCAAACTAAGGCTCGGGGGCCGGATGAGGCCCAATCCCTTTCTAAATCTGGCCCGCAGACAGTCCAGGAATCAGCATGTTTTTACATGAGTAGAATGTGTCCTTTTATTTAAAATGCATCTCTGGGTTATTTGTGGGGCATAGGAATTCATTCATTCCACCTCCCAAAATAATATAGTCCATCCCCCCACAAGGTCTGAGGGACAGTGGACCGGCCCCCTGCTGAAAAAGTTTGCTGACCCCATGCCCTAAACTCCTGAAGGTAATGGGGCCCTTTATATGTCCAGCTGTCCTTTGTCAACAACAAATTGCCACTGTTTTTGTGTGTTGAATATATGCTATATGATAATGGGCCTAATAGTTATCTAAAGCCATTTGCACATAACAAACAGGAGCCTACACAACACAAAACACTGTTGCTGTTTGTAGGTTTTGTTGTATTTGTTTTTTATCTTATATTTTGGAAATATACACCGAGTTTTTTTTCCCCTTTAAATTTTTTGGGGCCCCAAGAGAGTGGGGCCCTAAGCTGTAGCTTGTTTAGCTTATACATGAATCCGGCACTGGTGGGGAGGTTTTTTTTTTGGGGGGGATTAAATATTTATACCCAATTAGCCATGGGCATAGCCAGGGTTTTTGTTACGGCGGGGCAGTTCAGTATTAGTTCAGTATGGTTAGTTCAGTATTTCTATTCATCTAGGGGGGCAGTTGCCCCCCTGCTCCCTCCCTGGGGAAAATCCTGGGGGAAATCACGGGTTTGTTAGACTTCCTTGCATGCCTCCTCACTTTTTTCTTTTCTATTTTTACTGCTTATCCCCACCCCTGAGCCTAAGGAGGGGGGCAGATTCCTAATGTCATAGATCGAAATAATGTCAGGAGATCAGATCCGGTCCTGTGTTGCAAAGGACATGTTTGCACATGCATTTCAGCATAGCTGTAAGCTTTGTGCCATTAAAAAAAATAATTTTTTATTTTACGGTTTAGTATTTTTTAATTCGAATTACGTATGTGTGATGTGGTCACCACAGTCTTTTCAGCCCTCTGAAGGTCTGGGTCTTGACCTGGAGCAGAGTGTTGAAATTTTCCCTGCCCTGGTTCCTTGGTGCTTAAATTCCCCCCCCCCTTTTCCAAAGTGTACCTTTTGATATTTATTGTGTCTCCCCCTTTTGCCTGCAGCATAATTCTGCGCTGTTTGAAGTTTCTTAATCTTTCCCTTAGGCTTCGGTCTTTAGAGACTTCCTTAATTTTAAAAGCATTAGGTGGGTAAATGTCATGTTTTATGTACTGTACTTCCTGATTTCACAACGATGGTTGGCCCTTTTCATGACACCAGGCTATTGCATTATGCTTCCTTCTTGTCACTAAGAATGAGGGCCAAACACACTGGTTCATATATTTTCCCTATTAGTCAAGAAGTCTAGCTCATGGGTAGGCAAACTAAGGCCTGGGGGCTGGATCTGGCCCAATCACTTTCTAAATCCAGCCCGGGACAGTCCAGGAATCTGCATGTTTTTACATCAGTAAAATGTGTCCTTTTATGCATCTCTGGGTTATTTGTGGGGCCTGCCTGGTGTTTTTACAAGAGTAGAATGTGTGCTTTTATTTAAAATGCATCTCCGGGTTATTTGTGGGGCATAGGAATTCGTTCAATTTTTTTTCTCCAAAATATACTCCAGCCCCCCACAAGGTCTGAGCATAGTTGTCAACTTTTCCCTTTTCTTGCGAGGAATATTATTCGGAATAAGGGAATTTCCCTTAAAAAAGGGAAACATTGACAGCTATGGGTCTGAGGGACAGTGGACCGACGCCCTGCGGAAAAAGTTTGCTGATGCCTGGAACTGCTTAACCTTCAAAATACCTTTTTGCTGAAGGATTGTTATGGAAGAACTATACAATTTTTGGGGTGTGAGATAGATCATGTTGAAAGAACCTCTGTCTATAGGTGTATCCACTGCTAAAAGAACCACCATCTTCATAAGAAGTCTATCTCACTGCAAGCTGGTTGCTGGGAACAAACTGTGTAGAAGCCTTTGAGGGATCTAAAATCTCCATAATGAGGACTTTGCAGCTGGGAAGGTGGATTTGCGGGAGTGGGGTGATAGGGGAATTTGGATCTGCTTGGGAAGAAGTCAAGCTATCCTAGTATTGTTCCCCACGATGTACCGTATTTTTCGCTCTATAGGACACACTTTTTCCAAAAAGACTCTCCTGGCTTCAGCAAAAGGAACCCAAAGCCTGCGGAGCGCAGCGGGAACTCACTGAAGGCGACTGAACGCACCTTGAACGCACTGAACACACCTTGTTTCAGAGGGGGAGAACAAGAAAAAAAAATTCTCCCCCTCTCTGCACAGCGCCCCTTCAGCAAAGTGGCAGGAGAAATGGAAGGGGCTCCCCTCTAAAACAAGGTGCGTCCTATGGTCGTGTGCGTCCTATAGAGCGAAAAATACGGTATGCTGCACCATCAATTGGGCAATGTACTTTGCAGGGTTTTGTGAACAAAACCAAGTCAACCGACATCTCTTGGTGGTGGGTGCAATTTTTGTTCTCAAAGGGAACAAATGCCATTTGGGTTTTCTGAGGCATGCATCTACTCTTTTAAAAACAGGTGGTCTTTTCAGCAAAGGAGGTGTGACAAGGGTGGAATAACTGATGCGATCCTCCCTGATCTGGGGCCAGCTTTCGGGAAGCAAAAATCTCCCCCTCCTGGGCTGGCCTTCGTGGGTCCTTGGGCCTTTGCAGTGATCCTTCCTCGCGTTTGAACCTCCTTGTCTCCTTAGGTGTGCCTGGCCCTGTGTCTGTTGCAGGGGTCGGCCACCTAAGGCCCGTGGACCCCCGCCGCCCGCTTGGTCGGCTCCCATGTGCCACGCTAAACTGGCGTGTAGCAGAGCGGGGACCGCCTTCCGCGATGCTGGCTGGATTCCCATTGGCTGCAGGAACTGCGCACACCTCAGCGCGGAAGGAGTGCCGGAAATAGCGTTTGCGCATGTGTGCACGCACACACACTCCGGCCAGCCGCGGCATGTGCGGGACCGTGAACTGGCCCAAGCCATAAAAACTTTGCGGACCCCTGGTCTATAGCTTTTGGTGATTGGTAAAGACACACCTTTTCAACACCCGTTTGGAGGAGAGAGAGACCTGCTTAGACAAAGGGATTCGTTGCTGCAGCTACAGTGGTACCTCAGGTTACAGACGCTTCAGGTTACAGACTCCGCTAACCCAGAAATTGTACCTCACGTTAAGAACTTTGCTTCAGGATATAATAATATAATAATAATTTATTATTTTTACCCCGCCCATCTGGCTGGGTTTCCCCAGCCACTCTGGGCGGCTTCCACAAATACCAAAAATACACTAAAAAGTCATAAATTAAAAACTTCCCTTAACAGGGCTGCCTTAAGATGTCTTCAGAATGTCAGGTAGTTGTTTATCTCTTTGACATCTGATGGGAGGGTGTTCCACAGGGCGGGCGCCACCACCAAGAAGGCCCTCTGCCTGGTTCCCTGTAACCTCACTTCTCGCAGTGAGGGAACCGCCAGAAGGCCCTCGGTGCTGGACCTCTGTGTCCGGGCTGGACGATGGGGGTGGAGACGCTCCTTCAGGTATACTGGGCCAAGGCCGTTTAGGGCTTTAAAGGTCAACAGCAGCACTTTGAATTGTTTGGATGAGAACAGAAATTGCACAGCAGTAGCCAACGTGCGTGAGCAGGAGGCCCCATTAGCTAAAATGCTGCTTCAGGTTAAGAACAGTTTCAGGTTAAGAACGGACCTCCAGAACAAATTAAGTTCTTAACCCGAGGTGCCACTGTATTAACAAACTGAATTATTTGAGTTGTCATTTTGCTGCATTTTAAGGCCTGTGTTACTTCATGGATGCTTTTTATCTTCCTCGATTCAGTTCTAAACTGCCCTCTTCGTTGTGCAAACTGCAGGACAGCAATAATCAGAATAAATATGTACAGAGCTTTGGGCTTGCCCCTGCTCTCCCCCACCACTCACTCCATCAATTCAAATACAGACAACACAATTCTGTAGCATAAGAAGGCCCTTTTTTATTATCCCTGAATTGCGTTTTACAATACTGCAGGTAGTTTCATCTGGGGGGAGATTTGTTTCTCTTCCCCTTGATCTGTCCAGTTCAAAATCTGGCAGGAGAAAACAAGACTCTATCATGCAGAGAAAATTATTGCTGTCTTATCTTATTTACAGTATAAACACTGACGAGGATCTGGGTTGACCTTGATCGTTCCCAGTGCAAAAAGCAACAGGCGAGAAACCAGGAACCTTCACTTACAGAAAGAAGCTTTCTGCTGCTTGTCGCTCAGGTCAGAGGGAGGTGGTTTTTATTTTTTTGTAACGAAATGATATCTATGATGAATTAATCTAACCATCACTTGGATGCTGCTTTGAGTGTGCTTGTGTAAGCACAGGAATATGGTGGTGCTGAAACCATGTGCAGAATTCCAAAAGTGTCGTCATGGCACCTAAGAAGACGTTAGCAATACTTTGAGCCTTAGCATGTTTTTGAATTGTGCTATTTGTGCCCCGCGGGGGAAATTGCAAATGATTATTGTATACAGCCTTTTCCCACTCCGTGGTGGGAACAGCTAAGACTTGCCCAAGCCTTAAGAGGAGGGAAAAGGTAGGATAATGCCTGTATCGAGGTCCCCGTAACCCATACTGTAGGGACGCGTGTGGCGCTGTGGGTTAAAGCACAGAGCCTAGGGCTTGCCAATCAGAAGGTCGGCGCTTCAAATCCCCGCAACAGGGAGAGCTCCCGTTGCTCGGTCCCTGCTCCTGCCAACCTAGCAGTTCAAAAGCACGTCAAAGTGCAAGTAGATCAATAGGTACCACTCCGGCGGGAAGGTAAACGGCGTTTCTGTGTGCTGCTCTGGTTCGCCAGAAGCGGCTTAGTCATGCTGGCCATGTGACCCGGAAGCTGTACGCCGGCTCCCTCGGCTAATAAAGCGAGATGAGTGCCGCAACCCCAGAGTCGTTCGCGACTGGACCTAATGGTCAGGGGTCCCTTTACCTTTACCTTTAACTCATACTGTACGGCCAGCCTGCACCAAAGATTCCCTCCCAATGTGTGTGAGCTGCTGGGGGGCCGAAAACCTTGTGTGTTGCTGTTGTTGGAAGTGGGGAAAGAAACCTGGGGGGAAGCGAGAACCATGGTGGGGCAGAGACGGAGAGAGGCAGCTCCGTGGGGCAGAGAGAGGAGAACAAACCATGTTTCAAATGAGCACATCAAGTTGGAATTGTAGCAAAACTGCTTTTCCACCATTCACACATTCCTGCTCCTACGGAACAGTCATTTCCAAACTTTGGGTAGCCGAGGCACACTTTCCCCCTGAATTAAAATTGGAAGCACATGTTATTTTTTTTATACACACACCCTCAAAAGGGTCTCCTTTTTCTGAGCATGTAACAGACAGGGTTCCTTTTCCCTCAGAGGGGCGATGCTCCCCTTCCCATATAGAGTCACAGGTCTGAGAGCAGCTCCAGTGCAGAGACTGTGCAGAGTAAAGAGGCAACCTGGATTCTTTAAGCTCATAGGAGCCTTTGATTATTAGCTACCCCCCCTTTAACCCTCTTGTGATGCATTAATGTGTTTTGGCTCCCCAGCGGAAGTTACAACTCCAGGAGAATGTATGGGACTTGTGGCTTGTGGAAGAAGAGTTGTGGCATTTGGCACACCTCTTCTAACAACAAACAGTTTTCTTGGACAACCGAGGAGACCGTTGCCGAGTTGTGTCCGTTGTCCTGCGAGATGGCTCGTTGGGTCAGAGGTAGAAAATTGGAGGTGTCACAAAAAGCAGGTGAGTCTCTTGTCACATTCATTGTTGGGGTCCTTTCCCTTCCCCAGAGGCTTATATGTCCACATCTGGAAGACACCAATGTTGTTTTATGTACTGTCGTCCGCAGCGCTGGAAAGTTTGAAGCACATGCAAAATGGCAGAGGCTTGGAGAGGCAACGTTCACCTGGAGAGTTTGCATAGAAACGGCTGTTGCTTCCCATCATCTGGAATTGCAGCCCATGGAGGAGCCGACATTTCTCATCGGTGAGGAAGACGTGATGGAACAGCTTTGCCTTTGAACAGGTCTTGCACAGCCCAAAACACAGTCTGTTCCGAAGGGGGCAATGACACTGAAAAATTATCTTCTGAAACATTCCACTTCCCGCATGGCTTTTACTCGTTCGGCTGAGTGTAGAGTTCTGTACCCCCCTACATTTTTTCAATTTTAAAAAATCCATCACTTTATCAGCAAAATATAAATGTCATTTAATGAGGAGTTGCCCCCTCCTGGTTTAGGCTGGAGATGATGGCTCTTGTTTTAGGCTGGAGATGATGGCTAGGAAGAGAATGGATGGTTGTTTGAGAAAGACTTTGGTTCCCAGAGCATGCCTGCGTTTATTTTGTCCTGCTTTTTGTTCGAGAAAACTGGTGCCAGATATTGGCTACGAGCCAGAACTGCCAATCAGGAAGTCTCCGTCTGAAATATTGCCTCTGTGGTGAGCTGCCTAGGTGAGTTTTGGCTGCCTCCAGACTGTCGCTATTTTGCAGGAAGAGTTCGAGCGCATACCGGAAATTTCGGTTTGCGCAATTAAAGTGGATTAAAGCGCTCTTGCCACCTTAGCGCGAACAGTTTGCACTTAGGGAAGTAATAGCAAAATGCTGTGGAAAGTGGTATGAGCTAACACATGGAGATGTAAATATTCCCACAAGCAGATCAGGATGAATGCAGGATGAATGCTCATTGTCATATAGCCTCTCCACAAACAATTCAGATTGCTCTGTAGAGACTGGGTACAATCTACCTTGCCTCGTAAGCTTTGTGCAAGCAAGTCAGGACACGTGTTCAATAAACAGGTCATCTGAGGAACCCTGTATTCACTCTCGGTCTCCCTCCATCCCATCCCAGGGGCAGCATTGACTAACCTTAGGCAAAGACCCACAGTGCAACGAAATAGGGTATGTTTTGCATGTGAATATTCAAAGTCCAGTTCCCATCATTCAACAACCGTCTCTAACACAGGTCAAAGTAAATCGGTGATTTCTCCTTGCAAATGGATCCTAGCTCTTTGAAAACAGCCGCTGCCGCTACAGAGCTCTAATATGCCTTCAGCTTCTGTGACAATGGTGTACCTGCAAACAGCTTCTGCCATCGACGTCCTGCTTGCTAGGATTCATGCAAAGAAACCCCCAATGTTTCACCCACCCATTCTTCTTAAACAATAAATAGCATAAATAGGATAAATTAGAACTTTAAAATAGAGAGCTCCTAAATTTATGGCAGCAGCTGCCATTCTTGCTAACTCACACGTTTGAAAGGACAAACTCCTCAATCAAAGGGAAATGGATGCACTATATTTCTGCTACGAGAGTGGCATGAAGCTGCCCCCTCCCCCGTTACATCCCATACCTCTGATGGGCTTGCAAAGGCAAGAAGGTGGGAGCTGAGCAGAGGCCTCCTGATTGGCTGAAAGGCAAATGGTGCGCCACAATCCATTGACACTTCTCAAAGGAAGAATATGGGCATCTAATACGGGTGCCTCTGTAGCAGCAAGAGATTCCACACCTGTCATTAGCAAATGTGGAATGGCAACAAAAACAGCTACAGTGTGGCTACAGTGGTGTAGCTAGCCGCTCTGGTGCCCGGGGCAGTGCATGCACCCTGCAGCCAGGGGCGGAGCAAGCCACCCATGGGGATGGGGCGAGCCAAGGCAGGGCGTACTGTGTGGGGCCTCTCCACAGCCTCTCCCTCAGCTGTAGGGCAGCTGAGGCGGTGGGCAGACGCAAGCCCCACGCTGCTCAAAAAAGCAGCGCAGAGCTTGCAGGCAGTCCACCTTCTGCCTCCCCCCCAGGAGTGACGCATGGCTCAGGTACGCTGCAGGCCCCGCGGTGTGGCGCCCAGTTCCCCTGCCTCACCTAGCTACGCCTCTGAATTAGGCAGGTTCATGGAGGAGAGGGCTGTCAAAGGCTACTAGTCATAAAGGCTGTGCTCTGCCTGCAAAGTTGGAGAGAGCAATGCTTCTGGTTTCTGGAAATCACTCGAGGGCAGAGTGTTTCTGCAGTGACGTAGCAAGGGGTGTGCAGTGGGTGGGGGAGTTACTTTTTCAGAAACACATATTTTTGCCATTTTGTCACCCCCCTCAGTGATGACACCCAGGGCGAACTGTACCCACCGCACCGCCTTCCTACGCCACTGCCTGGCTATGCCACCGAGTGAAAACGATGTTTGGATTTAGCTATGCAGTCAATCTGTTTCTCGCCCTTGTCCCTTCCGGCCTTCAATGAAGAATGCTTCTCTTGGGATGACAGGAGGATGGAGAGGTTATGGTTGGGGTTTTTGAGTTGGGTTCTTCCAGAGAACATGGCGTTGTTACTCGGAAGCTCTTGAGGGCATCCCACAATGTGGAGATGGGTGAATGAGGGCCATCTTTGGTGAAGTCCCCTCTCAAAGGCATCACTTTTAGCAACCACTAGGTGGAGATGTCAAGTAACCTGGAATGAGAAGACCTATAACCTCTGCAAACAAATCGGGATGGATGCTCAACAAACAGGCTGTCTGGCGGAGATCCTAATTCTGACAACCATATGGAAAGAAAGAAATGACTGGTTCTCTCCCCCCACCCACGCATTGTGCCTTCCTGGGTCCTTCAGACATAAAAAAAAGTTCCTGTTTCCTATGCCAAACACAACAAATCAATCTCTTCCTCGCTTCCAAAGCATGATTTGAGAAGTCGCTCCGTCCAAGCGTCCCACACCCAGCCTTGTCAGCTTCATGGGTACCCTTCCTCACAATGCCCCTGAGTTGGGTTTCACAGCTTCTGCACTCGTTCTGTCCCCAAAAGATCTCAAAGGGCAACACTGATAGCTTTTCTTCCTCCTCATCAAGGGGAGAAGAAGGAGCAGCACACTAAATAAATAACGTAATAAATAATATAAATACACCCGGCATTTCCCAAGTTATCTGAAAGAAAGAGAGAGAGAGAGAGAGAGAGAGAGAGAGAGAGAGAGAGATATGGAAAGAGAGACGACTGTCTCTTTCCCTCTCTCTATCCTGGTAATCCTGAAGAAAAGTCAAAAGCTTCTCTCGCTCGTGCGAGACCAAGCAAGGAGTCTCCCAGAAGACGGCCTTCTGCTGGCATTGACTGGAGTTATTGCTTCGGTTGACGATTTGGAGAAGGAAGGAGAAAAAGGCAGGTCAGGAGGACCAGGGGTGGAGAACGTTCTGCGGACCACAGCTCCCACCGCTGATGAACATGTGGTTGATGGGAGCGGTGGTCCAACAATATCTGGAGAACATCCCATGGACCACCGCTGGGTTTGAAGGTTGCTGGGCCTCAGGACCAATGCTTGCCATCTTCCCAAGGTCTCCATCACCTTCTGAGAAGGACAGGTTGCGGTTGCCAGGTTCTTAAGTGCTTCCTCCCGGTAACAGAACGACTTGCAATTTGTTGCGGCGGTCCCTTTCGCCTCCCAGGGCGACGCTTGTCCTTTCTTGTCCAAACCCCAGATCCCTGAAGACGGTTGCCGTGGTCCTGCCCCTGGACCTTCTCTCCTTCCCCTGGCCGGCTCAGTTCTCCTCCTCGCAGGCGTGCTCAGCCCCCTTGAAGCAGGCTGACTCGTAGTGCTTGTTGAGGTACGACTTGAGGGCGAAGGTCTTCTCACATTGCTTGCACTTGTAGTGTTTGAAGGCCGAGTGTGTCTGCATGTGAGCCCGCAGGTTGGAGCGGTCGGCGAAGGCCTTTCCGCAGTGGGAGCAGCCAAAGGGCTTCTCGCCCGTGTGGGAACGCATGTGTCCCTGCAGGAGCCACGGCCGGCTGAAAGCCTTGCCGCACACATCGCACTTGTGTTTGAGGTTGTGCGTCAGGATGTGCATGGCCAGGGCGGGCATGGAGACGTAGGCCTTGGAACAGGTGGGGCACTTCCTCGCCATCTTGCTGTCCAGGCTGCGGTGCGTCTGTTTGTGCCGGCTGAGGTTGGAAGACGTGGCGTAGGTCTTGCCGCACTCGCTGCACGAGTGGCGGTGCGCGCCCCGCCGCTGGCCCTCTCCCCGGCGCCGCGACCGCCCGTCGGTGATGAAGAAGGCGTCCATCGAGTAGCTCTCGGTGACGGCGGCTTCGCCGTTGAAGTAGTGCGCCGACAAGCTGGATTGGGGGCTCTCGGGGTCGCTGTAGTCTTCGTGCGACGGCGTGTAGATTGGGTCTGAGGACGCCAAGTGGAGCTTCTTCTTTTCATTCTTGTAGCCGGACGACGCGAGGCAGGTCTGGAGATAGCCTACGGAGGACAGAAAGGGTTCAGTTAATCAGGGAATCCTAGAGTTCAAAGGGACCCCCAAATGCTGTCTAGGCCAACCCCCTGCAGTGCAGGAATCTCAACTAAATCATCCATGACAGAGGGCCATCCAATTTATTTGTACCCTGCCCATCTGGCTGGGTTTCCCCAGCCACGCTGGGCGGCTTCCAACAAAGATTAAAAATACATTAAAATGTCACACATTAAAAACTTCTCTGAACAGGGCTGCCTTCAGATGTCTTCTAAATTCGTTCCGGAGGTCCGTACTTAACCTGAAACTGTTCTTTACCAGAAGCACCACTTTAGCTAATGGGGCCTCCTGCTGCTGCCGCGCTGCGGGAGCATGATTTCTGTTCTCAGCCTGAAGCAAAGTTCTTAACCTGAAGCACTATTTCTGGCTTAGTGGAGTCTGTAACCTGAAGTGTATGTAACCTGAAGCGTATGTAACCCGAGGTACCACTGTAAAGGGACCCCTGACTGTTCGGTCCAGTCATGACCAACTCTGGAGTTGCAGCGCTAATCTCGCTCTATTGGCCGAGGGAGCCGGCGTACAGCTTCCGGGTCATGTGGCCAGCATGACTAAGCCGCTTCTGGCGAACCAGAGCAGGGCACGGAAACGGCATTTACCTTCCCACCGGAGCGGTACCTATTTATCTACTTGCACTGGTGTGCTTTCGAACTGCTAGGTTGGCAGGAGCAGGGACCGAGCAACGGGAGCTCAGCCCGTCACGGGGATTCGAACCGCCAACCTTCTGATCAGCAAGCCCTAGGCTCTGTGGTTTAACCCACAGCGCCACCCGCGTCCCGGATTCAGAGGTGCTGCACCCCAAATATGAATACAACAAAACAAAACAAAAAAGAAAACAAATAATTGCAAAGGAATTAAGGAACAAAATCTGAGAAATGTGGTCTCACTGAACAAAGTGCCACATAATTCATTCACGAATCTTTTGATGTCTGCACAGAGCTCCCATCTATTTTGATCAGGGCTAATAATAATAATAATAATAATAATAATAATAAATGTTGCCCATCTGGCTGTGTCTGAGAGTCCTATCGCCTTCCATCTGACGATCCTTATTAACCTAGATTGTCTTAGCACTGAACCTGAGAACCTTTGCATGCAAAACATGTGTTTTTGCCGCTAAGTTATGCTTTGGTGTTGCAACTAGGAAACGGGGCATAGGAGAGAGGACAGACATTTGCATAGCCGTGTTTGCAGAATGTCAACTCCTCAAGAAAGAGAGGCCGGTGTGTTCCCTTCCCACACCGGAGGAAGGGAAAACCAAGTCTTCCTCTTGACTCCCTTTTCCAGGAAAGCCTTTGATGGCAGCCAGTGCTGTCAGCGAACGAGGGATGCAACTCAGAAGCAGCTCAGCAAACAAAGGAGCATCGGGCACACGGTTCCACAGCGAGAGGCTACCACAAACGCACTTGTGTTTCCCCCCTTCCCTGGGGAAATAAGAGGAGCTCAAGTGGAAAGAGACGACCTCTTTCTCAGGCCCTTCCTTCTGTCTTGTCCAATTTCCTCTTGATTGACGGAGGGAAAGGCAGAGGCGAGCCGGGTCATCTCATTACCTCCCCTCATCTGCCTCACACGAAAATAAAAAAGGAATTAAATTTTGTCAGCTGCCAAATAGCCTAGAAGTTAGTAAAACGGGAAGTGGGTCACAGTCACGCTGAGCGGAAAGGCGCTTTGTGCATTTTGTTCACAGGGTGAAATTCTCTACCCAGGATCAAACTCTAGGAAAACTGGGTGCGTGCACAGCACTGATTGGCGCTGGCCTGTGACGTCACCCAGTGGGCTACTTTGACAGGTGGATGGGGCTGGACACCTGTCAGTCACCTGGCATCCCCACGACACCAGGTGATGCAGCTTCAAAAAAAAAGTAATGGGATTAAGTACCATCTATACATCATTTTCATAATATTTTCTTTTAACAGAGTATATGCAGTAAACTTAACCCCTTTCTTCCACAGCCTTTCCCAATCTTCCAACTTTATATTGTGTCCAACATCTCTTGGCCAATCAATCATCACAGATCTAACTTGTTAGTCCTTTGTATGCCACTCTAACAATAAATTATACGGTACATTTTGGAGAGATTTTTAACATTAGTGTCTAACAATTCCGTTTCCAATTTGGATTTTTCTGTTGCAAAACCATTTTTCTTTTTTTTTCTTTTATAAATTTTTATTCATATTTGCACATATATCCAGGAAAAACATAAACAAAAAATCCACCACATACCTTATACAAATTATATCCACTTCACAAATCATAAATAAAATACATAACTGAGTTAGTCTCAACTGAGCCTTGGACTTCCCTCCACTCCTTTGGTAAGTATCGAATAAATTATATAGTCAACTATGCAAAACCATTTTTCTTATCAAGTTTATACAGTTCGTTAATCTGATAATATTGTAACCACCCATGCAATTTATCCGAGATCCAGCGCCGGGGCCTTCTGGCGGTTCCCTCATTGTGAGAAGTGAGGCTACAGGGAACCAGGCAGAGGGCCTTCTCGGTGGTGGCGCCCGCCCTGTGGAAAGCCCTCCCATCAGATGTCAAAGAGATAAACAACTACCTGACATTCAGAAGACATCTTAAGACTTCAGGGAAGTTTTTAATATGTAACGCTGTACTGTTTTTAACACTTGATTGGGAGCCGCCCAGAGTGGCTGGGGAAACCCAGCCAGATGGGTGGGGTATAAATAATAAATTATTATTATTAATAATATTATTATTATCTGATTCCTTCCTGAGCTCTGATTCCTTCCTTCCTTCCTTTGGAAGGGGGGCCCCTTGAATTCAATTCAGGGATGCAAAGGAGGAGTCCAGCGAATGTTCTGAGTACTCTCCTAATTGTTCGTCCTTTTAACTATGGCTTGAAGTTCCCAGCTTCACCTTGAATATTCCCATAGATGACACCAGGGCCAGGAGAAGAGGAAGTAAGTTTATCCTGCAAGGCCAATGTCCGAGGATGGGGGGTCCCCAGCCCCGTTGTAAATGATAAGAGGGTAGTTATCCCTGGAGTGTGGAGGGCAGCGACCCACAGGGAAGCCCTGTGACTTTGTTTCCCCCCCAAAAAAAGTGATTAGGGAGAAACACACTGGAATGCCAGGCTGTGCAAACAGGAGCTTGATATTTTAGAAAACCACAACCCTGGAGTAACAGCTTTCGCCGGAGTAACAACTATCTGTGTTCACAATCTGAGAGACTGTATGTATGCATGTGTGTGCATGCGGGGTTCCTCATAGTCTGTTCTTCTGAACTTCTGCACCAGTAGGTGGCCCCCTCGAGCAGGAGAAAGCTGTCAAGAAAGAGAAGGGCATGCTTGCAGAAATAAGGTTGTGCCATTTCTCTGAGATGGGCTAAGTGCATCTCATTTCTAATGCCCTTGCGTATAAATGCACACATGCACAAATATTTCTGCACCGTGAAGTGCTCAGCTTGCTTCTGACCCTGGAAATAGCACATATCCATTGTTACCAGTAGCCTTGTCCTTCATGAGTTTGCTTAATCACCTTTCAGTCATCTAAGGTGGCCGCCATCACTAGCTCTCAGTGGTCTAAACCACTGAGCCTCTTGGGCTTGCCAATCAGAAGGTCGGCGGTTCGAATCCCTGTGACGGAGTGAGCTCCCGTTGCTATTTCCCAGATTCCATCCCAGCTCTTAGCAGGCAACACAAATATTTAATGCAGGGATGGAGGGAGGGTGATCTGCAGTTGACAGCAATTGATCTGGATTGGAACTGGACCCAGAGTCATAACTATCAGCTGTTGCAGAAGCTTCTTTTGGAAAACAGGCTCCCACCAGTTAACTTAGAATCATAAAGGCAAAGGGACCCCTGACCATTAGGTCCAGTCGTGACCGACTCTGGGGTTGCGGTACTCATCTCGCTTTATTGGCCGAGGGAGCCGGCATACAGCTTCCGGGTCATGTAGCCAGCATGACTAAGCTGCTTCTGGCGAACCAGAGCAGCACACAGAAACGCCGTTTACCTTCCCGCCAGAGCGGTACCTATTTATCTACTTGCACTTTGACGTGCTTTCGAACTGCTAGGTTGGCAGGAGCTGGGACCAAGCAACGGGAGCTCATCCCGTTACGGGGATTCGAACCGCCGACCTTCTGATCAGCAAGCCCTAGGCTCTGTGGTTTAACCCACAGCGCCACCTGCGTCCAAACTTAGAATCATAGAATTGTAAAATTTGAAGGGACTATCTAGTCCAGAACTTTCCAAATTTTTCATGTTGGTGACACACCTTTTAGATACGGTTCATTTCGTGACACAGTTATTCAGTTTTACTAACAAACCGGAAGTTAAACTAACAAATTTCCAGCCCCAGGAGGAGCGCACGGAGTGTTTGTGCAACACACCTACACACGGCAGCTGACACAGTAACGTGTCGTGACACACAGTTTGGAAAGCTCTGATCTAGTGCAACCCTGTGCAATGCAGGAATCTTTTACCCAAGTGGAACTTGAATCCACAACCCTGAGATTAATAGCCTCATGCTGTACCAATGGAACTATCTCAACGCTATAGGACTTCTTTCCATAATGTGCTAAAGCACAACCAGTGTGCTCCATGGCTAGGTGGGGATTTGAACCCTGGTTTCGCAGGTTCTAGTTCAACCATCTTATTTCTTTTTTTGCATTCATCAGAATTTGTGTGCTGCTTAATAGTCAATGAAACCTCTTAAGCAGATTACAAAGGAAAGTTAGTTTAGTGGAACCACATGAAGAAATACCGCATTTTTTGCTCTATAAGACTCACTTTTTCCCTCCTAAAAAGTAAGGGGAAATGTGTGTGCGTCTTATGGAGCAAATGCAGGCTGCGTAGCTATCCCAGAAGCCAGAACAGCAAGAGGGATTGCTGCTTTCACTGCGTAGCGATCCCTCTTGCTGTTCTGGCTTCTGAGATTCAGAATATTTTTTTTCTTGTTTTCCTCCTCCAAAAACTAGGTGCATCTTGTACGTTCTATAGAGCGAAAAATACTGTAATTTCTTTCTTCTAGCGTAAACCTGCGGTGATCAATTCGACCGGGCCATCCAAAGTTCTGGCGCTTGGGCTGACCGTGGTTAAAACGATGGTTCAAAGAAACACAGCAATGACAATTCCCTGCTAGCTAATTGGATTCTTCCTGCGCAGAGTGGAACTCACACCACAGAAAAGCAACAGGCTCCTTTTATGTATTCAGCTCTAAATGATGTTAGGAAATCAAATTACGCCTACTTGGGAGTCAGTTCCAGAAGCGACCATTTGTCCCAACATCTGTGCCTTATGGAAAAGAACCAGGAGAGATTCACCCATTTGGTATATTCCAGCTACAGATGGCGTTCATGTGGCAAGTGGGAGAGTCGAAATCCCTCCCCCACAAATAAAAGTAAATGAATTGAGGTTTTTAAAAAAGAAATAAATGGCTAAACTGGTATTTTTTTCTTCATTTGAGTTTCTGTTCTGATCTTCTTGAGATCTAGGACAGAAAACAAGAGAACAATTTCTTGCTTACCCCCAAGAACAACTCCCTAACTGGAAAGGTCTCTCCAAATGGATTTGAGGTCATCCGCCAAGATGTCTTCAGACGGGCCTCTCGACATATCAGGAGGCAGCTTCTGTGATGCCTCCACAAACACTGTTCTCCAAGATGGTCCAGGATAGAGAAAAGGAAGTCCTTCACGCAGCTAATTGCTAACCTGTGGAACTCCCTCCCACAGGAGCCAGTGATGGCTGCCAAGCTAGATGGGTTTAAAGGATGACTTGACAAATTTATGAAAGAGAGAGGGCTTTGGGCGGATGCTAGCCAGGATGGCTATTTTCTGCCTTCACAGTCAGAGTCAATTAGTTGTTGCTGGCATCCGTCTGTCTTGAGGGAAAATGCACCTTCGGGGTTGAAGTCAAACCTATGCGTTAGCTGCCCCAAAGTGACCTCTGTGGGGTGTAAGCCTGGGCTGTGTGCATGGAGGTCCTGTGCCGCCCAGATGACAACACCCCTCTCTAGGAGGGGGTGGGGCAGCATAGGCTCCAGGATCAAAAGAGTGACTCCCCACCCCAACTGACACTCCTCGACCCCCCATTTTTTTGTGTGGGATGTAATCCACTGGGAGCAGTCAAGTACAACATTCCTCGTTTTCCTAGAGTGGGCATGCAAGGAGATGTTTGGTCTAGCCAGTCGAAACTTCTTGTTCCTCCTGGGCTGGAGCATCCTTCTTTGCATGTGTCAAGATGGTGGGCGTGGCCTAAACTGTCCAGGTAACAAAAGGACAAGGCATGATGCCACCCTCTCTCTTTTTCACTTCCTTCTTCGCTTGAGCAGCTTCTAGCTAGGACTGCTCTGCTAGCTTCCAGCTAGCAGGAGCTGGGATCATTTCTCCCTATGGGGTAGATCCACACGTACATATTTATAACTAAGTCTGCCTTCCAGAAACAGGAAAACAGGAAGACACAATGAGAGATAAAGGAGGTGCTGTGCGATTGGTGCAAGTCAATGTTTTGCTGTTGTTTTTATAGTGTTTATATTATTAACTTGTAAGATATGGATTTTGTTTTTTGTTTTTTTAGTTGTCGCTTTTTCAGTTTTTTGAATGTTGGTTTGTGTGTGTTGTGTATTGTTATTTTTCGATATTTTCGTGTTGTTGTTGTTCTGTGGAAAATACTAATAATTTTTTTTGTTTTGTTTTTTAAAAGGTCCTAATAGTTAAAGCTATGGTTTTCCCAGTAGTGATGTATGGAAGTGAGAGCTGGACCATAAAGAAGGCTGACTGCCAAAGTATGGATGCTTTTGAATTCTGGTGCTGGAGGAGACTCTTGAGAGTCCCATGGACTGCAAGAAGATCAAACCTCTCCATTCTGAAGGAAATCAGCCCTGAGTGCTCACTGGAAGGACAGATCCTGAAGCTGAGGCTCCAATACTTTGGCCATCTCATGAGAAGAGAAGACTCCCTGGAAAAGACCCTGATGCTGGGAAAGATGGAGGGCACAAGGAGAAGGGGATGACAGAGGACGAGATGGTGGGACAGTGTTCTCGAAGCTACCAGCATGAGTTTGACCAAACTGCGGGAGGCAGTGGAAGACAGGAGTGCCTGGCGTGCTCTGGTCCATGGGGTCACGAAGAGTCGGACACTAAACAACTAAACAACTAAACAACTAAACAACTAAACAACTAAACAACTAAACAACTAAACAACTAAACAACTAAACAACAACAAACTCTGGAAACTTGCTAACACAAGTTAGGAAGGATATTAATAAACAATATATCCGCTCCTGCCACCCGGAACATTCTCAAAAATTGTTGTCCCTCCTCCTTGCAGACCATCTCCACCACCATTATACCAACTGGACGTGCCACACATGCCCTCTAGCATCCTAAGAAAACGCCTTAATCCTGATTTGATTAGATTTGATTCTTTGGTAGATTTACAGAAAGAAAAAAACACACACCCCAATAAATAAATTTTAGAAAGGGGCAAGATTACCAACCGATGCACAAAGCATAACAAAACCCCAAGACTCCTTGCACTCCTCTCTGCTCCCTGTTTCTGCCCGCCCAGGGTGGTCCTGCCCCCGGCCGCCCCTCAGAACTGGCACATCACATGGGGCTGTGTCTTGGTGGCAGAAGTCTCCTCTTTGCCTGTTTTCCAGCTGTGAGGTCCCCAAGGGAGGAGGCCGGCAGCGGTGGCCATGGAGAGGCCATGGAAAAGCAATGGGATTATTATCCCTTTCAGCCGTGCAAGCTTGGCAGCGGTGCTGGTCAAGGAAATAGGGACATTCCAGGATCAAATTAGCAGACGGGACTGCTTTCGTAATTCCGGGACTGTACCTGGGAAATCAGGGCACTGGGAGGGGATGGAGCAGGGCTGCGGGGTGTGTGGGTGTGTGTGGTCTGCTGAGAAGGTGTAGCTTGGGGAGAACCTGGGTGGGGGCAGACGGAGAAACCCAGAGGGCTGAGTTTGGCCCCTGGGTTCTGAGGTTCTCCAGACGGATAGGAGGGCAAGGGAGGAGTTGGGTTCAAAACACCCCACAAACATTTTTAGTACAGGCTGAGCAGGAAAGGGCCGTTAACCAGTTTGGTGCTGGCCATTTGTCACCCAAACTGACACACACACACACACACACACACACACACAGCTTTTTCTCCTCCACAGGGAAAAGGATCCAGAACCCCTTAGTTCAGGGGTCAGCAAACTTTTTCAGCAGGGGGCCAGTCCACTGTCCCTCAGACTTTTTGGGGGGCCGGACTATATTTTGAAGGAAAAAATGAACAAATTCCTATGCCCCACAAATAACCCAGAGATGCACTTGTAAGTGTATAAATCAGGGGTCAGTAACCTTTTTCAGCCATGGGCCGGTCCACCGTCCCTCAGACTATGTGGTGGGCTGGACTATATTTTTTTTGGTGGGGGGGAAATGAACAAATTCCTATGCCCCACAAATAACCCAGAGATGTATTTTAAATAAAAGGACACATTCTACTCATGTAAAAACACCAGGCAGGCCCCACAAATAACCCAGAGATGCATTTTAAAAGAAAGGACACATTCTACTCATGTAAAAACATGCTGATTCCCAAACTGTCCACAGGCTGGATTTAGAAGGCGATTGGGCCGGATCCAGCCCCCGGGCCTTAGTTTGCCTACCTACCCATGCCTTAGCTTTTCCTCTGCAGGGAGCCAAGCAGTTGGAGCTGGAAGGTGGGCAATTCTGGGAGGGAAAGTGCCTTTTTCATTCCAAAATGAAGCTTTTTAAAAACTGTCCAAAAACTTGGACGTTGGGGGGGGGCACTCCACAGAACTCTACATAAGGAGTAATTTTGCCCTCTGTTGTTCTTCCAAAATCTCTTAATTGTCGGTGATGAGTATTATTGTTCCATATTACAAATTTCTTTTAGGGGACGGGTAGCTGAAGGTTGAAATGTGCCTTCACGAAGCCAACACAGGAGTGAAATTTCCACCAGGGAGAACGCAGGCGGATGCCGTCAACATCAAGGTGTGTCTGTGTATCTGTAAATTGGGGCTTTGCCACTCTCAACCGCTTTTGAATTATTGTTATTCACGCTTTATACTGTATTTTATGCTGTTTTTTGTTGCATCAATTAAGTGTTTTAAATTTGTTGTTAGCCGCCCTGAGCCTGCTTTTCTGAACTGGGAAGGGTGGGGTATAAATAAAAAATTATTATTATTATCCCATCACTCATTCCTTTGCAGAGGAAGGAGGGCACTAGCAACCTCCCAAACAGAGGGTGAGTTTTCTAAGGGTAGGAAAACACATTCCCTCAGCACTGCATTTTGAACACTCAGCGCCAGAGATCACTGCAGGATGACAGGCGCCTTTCCTGCCTCCCCCAATCTCTGTTCTTGAATACAGATTTTTATTTAGAAAGGGAAAGAGAAATCCCTGAACGCATAAGAGCTATCCCTGCTTTCTCTCGCTGTTGAAGATCACTGGGAGATGCTTCCTTCTGCCTGCGATGGGTCTTTAAAAATAGAACCCACCTTTGATTTTTATTATTTTGGCAGATGTGCAATTCAGAAGGTTTAAGAGACCCCCTCCCCAACCCTGGCAATCTCTACAATTCCCCCCCTCCTGGTTCGCCTCCCCCTCCCTCCTTGTTTACCAAGTGCAGTCACACACTCTTGGCGGAAAAATGCACTCCTCAGCAATTTTTCACACTTTCGCTGGAACGCACAGCAAGGTTATTGCCAAGAGGAGCAAACTATTTCAGGCAAGGAGCTGCTTCCAGCAAGAGGGATGGAAAGGAAGCAATGTCTGTGTGGGGAGTCTTTTAGGATGCGCTCCGTGTTCCTTCCTGACCTTCTCTCCTCAAATTGTCAAGCAGCGGGTTCCGTTTATCCTCTCCAGCATATCAGAATTATGATTTTCGTGGGGTTTTTCGGCAGGGGAGGGGGACGCACTCCAAGACTCTTCCAACCCCCTCAGAACAGGAGCAACCATCCTTTTCCAGAGTAATTGACGGGCTCTACTTTGCTCCATATGAGGTGATAACGAGTCTTTCAAGTTTCCCCGTTCTTTGTGACACTTTAGCACAGAGTAGTCTTTGCCAGCTTGGTGGGCCAGCCAGCATGGTGCTTGTGTTTCACAAACATATGGAGAGCACTAAGAGGGAGTCAGAGAATAATAATTTTTTGGGGGGGGATTGGAACAGGAGTGCACTCATTGGATATGCTCCCCATTAGTGAGAAAGGCACCCTGTGCGAATTCAGCTCTATTCATATAGGTCCACTTCCTCACTGTTGCCAAATGTGTTTCTGGTGTTGGTGGGGGCATGGCTATTAAAAAGAACTCCACTTCCCCCCATATATTTGGAAGGTACCCCGAGGGTCATCTAGCTCAATCCTCTTTTGCCCAACGTGGGACTTGAACCCACGAACATTGGATGAAGAGTCCTGTGTCCTCACACGTTTACTGATTCCTTGGGGTTCCCCCCATGCCATACTTTTTATATGATCTCAGCCAATCAGGAATCACATAGTGAATATGACAATATTGTGACACCCGTTGACAGACAAATGAGGGTGTGTTGCCTTGTTTGTATGTTTTTATAAGGATTTATCTTCTGCATTGTGATTATTTCTAATTAACACTTTTTAAAATTATATTCTGTGTGGTATCTTGTGAGCCGCTTTGAGCACAACTGTGGAAAAGTGGCATACAAGTAAACATGATGATGATGAAGAATGAGGAGCAGTGGGGAAGAGGAGGCATGTGTCTTTGGAGAATGGCACTTCTGGTTTTAATGAGGATGAAAGAGGAGAGCGCAAAATATGGTCTGAAGCTCAACATCAAAAAAACAAAGATCATGGCCACTGGTCCCATCACCTCCTGGCAAACAGAAGGGGAAGAAATGGAGGCAGTGGGAGATTTTACTTTCTTGGGCTCCATGATCACTGTAGATGGTGACAGTAGTCACAAAATTAGAAGATGCCTGCTTCTTGGGAGAAAAGCAATGACAAACCTGGACAGCATCTTAAAAAGCAGAGACATCACCTTGCCAACAAATGTTCGTATAGTTAAAGCTATGGTTTTCCCAGTAGTGATGTATGGAAGTGAGAACTGGACCACAAAGAAGGCTGATGCTTTGAATTCTGGTGCTGGAGGAGACTCTGGAGAGTCCCATGGACTGCAAGAAGATCAAACCTCTCCATTCTGAAGGAAATCAGCCCTGAGTGCTCACTGGAAGGACAGATCCTGAAGCTGAGACGCTAATACTTTGGCCACCTCATGAGAAGAGAAGACTCCCTGGAAAAGACCCTGATGTTGGGAAAGATGGAGGGCACAAGGAGAAGGGGACGACAGAGGACAAGATGGTTGGACAGTGTTCTCGAAGCTACCAGCATGAGTTTGACCGAACTGCGGGAGGCAGTGGAAGACAGGAGTGCCTGGCGTGCTCTGGTCCAGGGGGTCACAAAGAGTAGGACATGACTAAACGACTAAACAACAGCAACTTCTGGTTTTGCCAGGTTGCCCGATGGCAGCATCATTGCACGAGGGCACAAAACTGTAGGGAGCGCCAGGACTTGTACCCTCCACCCGCACAATAGGCAAACATTATTTATTTTTCTGCACCCTCTTCAACCCCTCTCAACATTGCTGAGAGTGGGTGGGGCTTTTGGAGTGGGTGGCTCAGTCACGATTTATGGAAATCCGTCCCCTATCACGGCTCAGATATCAGCTGCCCCTCTGCCCTTGTTCCTGGCGTGCAGAATCCAACCATATCCACCTTGCCTCCCTCTGCACCGCCGGGGTGCTACAAACTTCCCTTTATTGGTGTCCTCGCAGAAGCATCAGCTTCTCAAGGGCACCTGTTCCCTTCAACAAAGAACATGCCAAGCACCGGGTTTTTCTGCCTCGCTCAGCTTTTCTGATTATGGAAAGGGGGGTGGGGAGGGAAACAGGCCTCAAAGCCCCAGGCAGGTATTTGTGAATTAAGGAGGAGAGGGGGAGGGAGATCTATAGCAGCAGCCCATTCACTCTCTTGCCTCTCCTGCTATTCCCTGAGTCCCTGCTCAAGAACACTTGACACTGATTGCTCCTTAATGCACTAAAAGCACCTTCTCTCTCTTTCGGATTCCTGGATTCTCTCCCTCTCCCCTCCCACCTTTTCAGCGCATGCTTATGCACTGCGAAGAGAGAAACAAAAACGAGGTCTCCTTCATCTGGGCTGGCATCCTGTTTCTAAGAGGGGCTATTAATCCACCGATCAATTAGCGAACTGTTAAAAGGTAAAGGTACCCCTGCCCAAACGGGCCAGTCTTGACAGACTCTGGGGTTGTGCGCCCATCTCACTTAAGAGGCCGGGGGTCAGCGCTGTCCGGAGACACTTCCGGGTCACGTGGCCAGCGTGACAAAGCTGCATCTGGTGAGCCAGCGCAGCACACGGAAACGCCGTTTACCTTCCCGCTAGAAAGCGGTCCCTATTTATCTACTTGCACCTGGGGGTGCTTTCGAACTGCTAGGTTGGCAGGCGCTGGGACCGAGCAAAGGGAGCACACCCCGCCGCGGGGATTCGAACCGCCGACCTTTCGATTGGCAAGCCCTAGGCGCTGAGGCTTTTACCCACAGCGCCACCCGCGTCCCCAGCGAACTGTTAGTTGCCCTATATCCAAAGTTTTCTGGGTAATGAACTGTTGAGCAATTTAAAAAACGGTTGCAAATCGCAAACCACAACCCAGGGGCTACAATGACACTTGGGAAATGGAAATAGGTAAAGGCAAAGGGACCCCTGACCATTAGGACCAGTTGTGGCCGACTCTTGGGTTGCGGTGCTCATCTCGCTTTATTGGCCGAGGGAGCCGGCGTACAGCTTCCGGGTCATGTGGCCAGCATGACTAAGCCGCTTCTGGCGAACCAGAACAGCGCACGGAAATGCCGTTTACCTTCCCGGCGGAGCGGTACCTATTTATTTACTTGCAGTTTGACGTGCTTTTGAACTGCAAGGTGGGCAGGAGCAGGGACCAAGCAACGGGAGCTCACCCCGTCACGGGGATTCGAACCGCCGACCTTCTGATCGGCAAATCCTAGGCTCTGTGGTTTAAACCCACAGCACCACCCGTGTCCCCAGGGAAATGGAGAAGCCATCACCAAAACAGAGACCAACCGTATTGCCAGCTGGAGTTAAATAATTTCATCATAAAAGCCGTGCAGCTTGGTTAGGGTTGAATTGCATTCCAACTGTTCAAAATATAGTGGGTTTAAGAAAAGATCAATATCATAAGCAATCAGGGATACCTGTGTTTATTTTACTGCATATATCCTGCCCTGTTCCTTGACCATAGCGCCTGACATTCAAAAGCACACTTTCTGAAGGAGGTTCCATTGAATTCAGTGGCGTAGCAGGGGAGGCAGGGGGCTGTGCCCCGGGCACAAAATTCCGAGGGGGCACAACCAGTTGCTCCCATGCAGGATGCTGCACAGGTCCCCATCCTGTCCTGGCGAAGGCAGCAGAGCAGCCCAGGCCTGGCCCTCCTCTCCACAGGCAGGGGGGGGGGGATTTGCCCACCAAGGGCTTTGTTGGCTGGCCAGGATCCCCACCCCTATGTGGGCAGGCAGGTGGCGCAGCACAGCCCCACTTGGCTCCGGTGGGGAAGGAGGCACCCCAACAGTGACGGCTTGTGCACCCTGGACTCAGGCAACCCATGGTATGCCACTGATTGAACTGTCATGGATAATCATCCATTGCCATGAATTCGAATTCTCCTTTTAAGAACCACCCCAAACTCCTCACCCCAAGTTGCTATTTGCCTGAGTAGAAAAGCAGCCACTGTCCTAAAAGTCTAGCAGGATCAGACCAAAGGCCCCTCTAGTTCAGTGCAGAGGCCAGCCAGATGTCTATGGGAAAGCAGAAAGTCTGAGGCCTAACTCAGATTTCTTTTCTCTACAAATGTAACTGTAACCACAAGATGAAGCCTGCCTTCAGAATACTACTTTGGACTGAATGTACAGTCATACCTTGGGTTACAGACGCTTCAGGTTGCATTTTTTGGTGCTACGGAGCTGCCGAAACCCAGAAGTACCAGTTACTTCTGGGTTTTGGCAGCCGCGCATGTGCAGAAGCACTAAATCACGCTTTGCGCATGCACAGAAGTGCTGAAATGCAACCCGCGCGTGCGCAGACGTGGCACTGTCAGTTGCGAACGCTGCGGGTTGCGAACGTGCCTTCCGCATGGATCACGTTTGTAACCCGAGCGTCCACTGTAAGTAAACTTTACTCTTACTTTTAATCAAGACTGTTGTGTTATTATTATAATTTTAAGAAGGAAATAAAAGGGGAAACTTATCTGGAACAATCCATACGGGACAAGCCAGACTGAATTGCTTAACTTAAAGGATTCTAATGAATCATCAACTTGCTTCCAGAAATCTGCAAGGGAATGTGCTCTGCTGCTTGCTCACTAGCGTGAGTGAGGAGGGATAATAATTAATCAATATATCCTCTCCTATTTTCCTCAACATTCCCACATAGAATTGTAGTGCTGGCAGGGACCCAAAGGGTCATCCAGCCCAACCCTTGCAATGCAGAACGCATAGCTAAAACAGTGTGGTTGCCCTTTTCTGGGCAAGATCCCCAGTATCTGGTGATGTGTCCACCATGATTAGGGACAGTATACCTGAAGGAGCATCTCCACCCCCATCGTTCTACCCGGACACTGAGATCCAGCGCCGAGGGCCTTCTGGCAGTTCCTTCACTGTGAGAAGCCAAGTTACAGGGAACCAGGCAGAGGGCCTTCCCGGTAGTGGCACCTGCCCTGTGGAACGCCCTCCCACCAGTTGTCAACAACTACCAGACTTTTAGAAGACATCTGAAGGCAGCCCTGTTTAGGGAAGCTTTTAATGTTTGATGCATTACTGTATTTTAATATTTTGTTGGAAGCCGCCCAGAGTGGCTGGGGAAGCCCAGCCAGATGGGCGGGGTATAAATAATAAATTATTATTATTATTATTATAACTCGCCTCCTGGGCCAAATGCTGCATTTGCGAGGGCTGGCACTTTTCTAGCTGAGGTGAGGCCAAGCTAGCCACCTCTACCGCTTCTGCAGTGCATTTTAACTCCTAAAGAAGGAGGTGAAGGATCTCAGGAGAACTGGTAGGAAAAGACTTTGCACACGCCCTCCTTTCAAGTTTCCAGGTTTCTGCAGCCTCCCTGGGCAGAACAGGCCTGCCAAGACTTTGAAGCGGAAAGCTTTTGACAGCTCATCTTCTCACTCAGCCCAGGACAGCTTAATCCTTCCCCTGATTCTTGCTTTCCTTCCTGAAATGTCTGGTTTTCTTTACAGGGAGGGAGGGAAGGAAGGGAGACCTTCTCAGAAGCAGCTCTGACTTGTGATCAAAGATGTTGCGTTTTCTCTGAATGTGCTGAGCTGTATGGAGCAGGCAGCCCACAATTCAGGAAAGGGGTGGGCAATCTGCGTCCCTGTGTTCCTCCTCAGCCTACTTTCAAAGGGTCTCTCCACGCAGCCAGTTCAGACCTCTGGCACAAGTGTTCAGAGCCTGCTGGGTGGGGAGAAAGGGGGGGGGAGAAAGAAGGGGAGGCAGAAAGAGACAGTGTAGACTAGTGGTTAGAGTCTTGGGCTAAGGCCCGAGTTCAAATCCTCACTCAGCCATGAAGCTCATTGGGTGACCTTGGGATGGTCATTCTCTCTTTCTCAGCCTAACCTACCTCACAGGGTTGTTGTATATGTACAATAGGGAGGAGGAGAGCTCCGTGGGGGAAAGGTGGGGTTATGTATGCAATTTAATACATGAAATAAAAATAAATAGGGGGGAGGGAGACACTGTAATATGGACTCTGACTGGCAGCAGCTGTCGAGGCTTTCTGGCAGGAGATAGTCCTAGCCATACCTGGAAATGCCAGGGATTCTTCTGGGAAATGATATATAATGAGATGAAAAAGATGCTGAAATATACATTTATTAAGAAACCAGAAGCATTTTTACTTGGCATTGTAGGAAATTATATTAACAGACAGGATTGTAAGTTGTTTTTATATGCAATGACGGCAGCAAGAATATTATTGGCACAAAAATGGAAGGAAGAAGAATTACCGGCAAAAGAAGAATGGCGGATGAAATTGATGGACTACGCAGAATTGGATAAATTAACTGGAAGGATTCGAAACCTGGAGGACCAGAGATTCTTAGAAGACTGGAGTAAATATATGAAATATTTGAAAAGCGATAGTAATGAACAGATTACGCTAGTAGGACTGCAAGAAGTTTTGTAAGGAGGACTATTGCAAGAAAGACTATGAGGAGAACTATTAGTTAATGATAATTAAGAGTAATAGAGAAATTAAGAAATGCAGAATAAGTGATAAAGAATGAAAACTCATCAGAGGTGTTGACAGAAGTCTAAAATATTGTATAAGATAAGAAGTTATGTTATATGATTGTTGGAAATGATATGTTAAAAAAACAACAACTAAAAATGTGTGTGTGTATATATATATACAGGAAATGCTGGGGATTGAACCGGTGACCTTCTGCATGCAGAGCAGAAGTTCTAGCACTGAGCTGTGGCCCTTCACTCCACAGCAGTGCAGAGAGGATGGACCTGCTCATGGAGGGCATATTGCCTCAGCCTTCACAACCCTGTGTCAAGGACTGGGCATGGCAGGAACGGTGGAGACCACCTCTCCAGCCTGACCCTTCCAGAGAAGAAAAGACAGTTCAGAATTACAACGGGGGTTTGAGGGGCTCACTCCGTTGTGGGGATTCGAACCACCGACCTAGACCACAGCTGGCCACATGATCTGGAAGCTGTCTGCGGACAAACACCGGCTCCCTCGGCCAATAAAGCGAGATGAGCGCCGCAACCCCAGAGTCGGTCACGACTGGACCTAATGGTCAGGGGTCCCTTTACCTAAAAATGGACCCTCCCCGATAAATTAATCAATAGAAACTTTTAGTTGATTAATCTACCGTTGAATGGATTGAGACGCATCCTGTTCCATTGTAGGGAATGGGGAGGCGCCTGCATACAGGACAGCTCTCTCTCTTTCCGTGTGCACATGGAAGTCCTCATACCCTCAAGGGACAACTGTAGGTGGGGGCAGGGAGGCTAAAGTGCAGATCTAACACAATGCAGCTACATGCATGGATGCTTGTAGCTGACAGCCTGGTAGGCCAATGGCAGCACGCTCTGCTGCTTTCTTCCTCTCCCTCTCCCCCTCTCTCTCTTTGCAGGGTTGTTCATGCTCTCCCCCCACACTCCGGAATCTTCCCCCCCTGGGGAAAAGCAATCCATATGGTCTTGCTGCTTTCCTCTTGCCATTGATCTGCCAGCCCCCGCTGCCTGAGACAAGAGAGAGAGCTCTTGCCAGTCAATTTGCCTTTGTTTTGCCTCGGTTCCACCAGGGGAGAATCGACTCTCCAGTTCCTTGTGATGGTTAACAACCCCCCCTCAGATGTCGTCCTGCAGGGTCCCCCGTGGAAAGGAAGGGGAAATGATGGAGCCTGCGCAAGACAGAGTCCCAGTGGAACACAGAAAGCTGTCTTAGCAGTGAATCAGATGCTTGGTCCACTGATCTCCATATTGCCGGCACAAACCGGCAGTAGCTTTCTAGGACATGGGCAGGCAAACTAAGGCTCAGGGGCTGGATGCAGCCCATTCGCCTTCTAAATCTGGCCCATGGATGATCCGGGAATCTGCGTATTTTTACATGAGTAAAATGTGTCCTTTTATTTAAAATGCATCTCTGGGTTATTTGTGGGGCCTAGGAATTCATTCATTATTATTTTTTTCAAAATATAATCCGGCCCCCCACAAGGTCTGAGGGACAGTGGACCGGCTCCCTGCTTAAAAAGTTTGTGCCCATCAAGAATCATGCCCTGCTTAGGGAAGTTTTTAATGTTTGATGTCATATTGTGTTTTAATTTGTTGGAAGCTGCCCAGAGTGGCTGGAGCAACCCAGTCAGATGGGCAGCATAAAAACAAAATAATAATAATAATAATAATAATAATAATAATAATAATAATTATTATTATTATTATTATTATTATTATTATGCCACTGCAGAGATCAATGACTCTTGCTGCAAAACCTTGGAAAACATTTCACGCAAGCCATGCAAAATGTTGCAGCACAGCAGTGAGAAATAAATTCAGATGCCCCCAGCTTGTATGTAAGCAGCATTTTGTGCATTCAGCACACCTGTGGGACTGTGGAGACGACAGCAGATCAGAGTTGCCTATCCACAGGGTAACAGCTGGGAAGTTGCCAAGGCTAAAAGGGAACATGGGGGAATGTGTGCATTGGCTGTATCCCAGGTCAAGGTCAGCTGCAGGTTTGTGGAGGGCCTGGGCAAACCCCCTCCTCTCTGGCTGGGCCCCAGTGAGCTTACCAGCCAGCAGCACTGGGGGCTAGTGAGCCAACATTTACATTTCCCACAATGCCCCAGAACTGCGCTCCGTTGGGGAATCAAAATGGCAGCTAGGCTCTGCCAGATGCTCAGAGCTCTGGGCTGGATAAAAAGGAGCTGCCAGGGTTTCTGGGACCCAGTCAGAAAGAAGCCTTTCTCAGGCAGGTACACAAGAGCCTTAAAAAACAAAACAAACCAACAACACCTGGAGATGTTGGGGCTTGACTGTGGGATGCAAAGTCAGCGCTCTGCTAATGAGCTACACCAGCTGCCTTCTCCAGGGTGTTCTGGACCACAGCTTCCACCTGACTGCATTGTAACTAAAGGACCCAGGTCACAACTTGATGGTGTGCATTCAGATTAGAATATCCAGCCCACAGCCAATGGTCAAAGATTAGGGGAGTTGTCATCCCATGTTGGCTATTCCTGGTGCCTTTCTCCAGAGAGGGCAGCCGGTTAGGGATCTCTGAGCTCCATCTCCTCTCGCAGAGGGGGTCTCAGGAGGTAGGATGATGGCGTCGGTGATAGACTACAACTCCCATCATCTTTGACCGTTGGCCATGCTGAGTGAGGATGGTGGGAGTTGTAGTCCACACCATCTGGAGAGGGTTAGGGACCACTGAGCTCCATCCCCTCTCGCAGAGGAGGTCTCAGGAGGCATCAGAGGCAGCCAACATGGGATGACAACTCCATCATCCTTGATCATGGACTGAATATTTTCATGCACACCATCATCAATGTATGACTTGGGTGGTAAACTTAGAAGGGCAAGAAATAGGGGAGGCGCTGTTCTTGGGGAGGATGGATAAGGAGAACAGCAACACAGTCCTTTAGTTGCAATGGAGGCAGCTGGAATCGTAGAATTGTAGTTGGAAGAGACCCTGAGGGTCATCTAGTCCAACCTCCTGCAATGCAGGAATCTTTTTCCCCAGCGTGGGCTCAAACCCATGGCCCTGAGATTAAGAGTCTCATGCTCTACCAACTGAGCTATCTGAGTGTAAGGTGAATCTGATTTCCCCATTTTAGCTTTGGCACAAGTAGGGTAGCAAAGAAATGGAAAAGTTGTCCTCCACTTTGAAACCCACAAGGACCTTGTGAGGCAGGTTAGAGCGAGGTTGGCTCAAAGTCATCTAGAGAACCTCATGTCTTGAGTGGGGATTTGACATTTCCCAGTAGTGATGTATGGAAGTGAGAGCTGGACCATAAAGAAGGCTGATCGCCGAAGAATTGATGCTTTTGAATTCTGGTGCTGGAGGAGACTCTGGAGAGTCCCATGGACTGCAAGAAGATCAAACCTCTCCATTCTGAAGGAAATCAGCCCTGAGTGCTCACTGGAAGGACAGATCCTGAAGCTGAGGCTCCAATACTTTGGCCACCTCATGAGAAGAGAAGACTCCCTGGAAAAGACCCTGATGTTGGGAAAGATGGAGGGCACAAGGAGAAGGGGACGACAGCGGACGAGATGCTTGGACAGTGTTCTTGAAGCTACCAGTATGAGTTTGACCAAACTGTGGGAGGCAGTGGAAGACAGGAGTGCCTGGCGTGCTCTGGTCCAGGGGGTCATGAAGAGTCGGACACGACTAAATGACTAAACAACAACAATAACACCCCAGGAATCTCATAGCTTGTCTGGGTCTCCCTGGTACTAGTCCAGCACTCCGGACACTACCTCTCACATGCTTGCAGAAATTATTTGGACACAGGAATGTTCTCTTCCCACCTCCTCCAAATTCCTTGTTCTTAAACAAGGAGGTCCGCTGCCCAACCCAAGAGTCACAAAAAATTGGATTACAATCTCCCTTTCTCTCTCCTTTTCTTCCATGACTGCATAGTATATCCTTGTAAATGCGAGGGCAGGTGTGAAATCTCATATGTCAGAGGCTGATTGAGCAGGATTCCCACTAACTGGGGGTGGGGGTGAAGGCTTGAATCCAACACCGCCGCCTCCCCCCGCCGCCACCATGTGGTTCTCCTCCTCCTTCCACTATCTCCTGGCTCCCGTCCCTAAATCCCTCAAATCTTCAAATCATTTTGCTTCCCATTCCCAATGCTTGCAAAAAAGTTTCAGATCCTCTCACAAGCCTACATCGTATGCAAGAAGCAGCTTTCTCAAAATAATGCGATAGAGGGTCGTTCCGCAGATTATTCTGATCACAGGAGTCAGATTTCCTTAGTACAGTAATTTGATTTAAACAACAACAACCCAACAATCACAGAATATATAGCCTCATCAATCCCGTGTAGGTCTACTTGGAAGAAAGACCCACTGATCTCAATGGGACTGACCTGCTCCCAGGTATCATTGTTCACAGAGGAAAGATGGGATCCCACTTTTGAATGAATGAATGAATGATAATTATCCATCAGAATTTAATTAAAATTTATGGAGGATCAGACTACCAGCAGCTCTTAGTCATGGCGGTTTAATCAAGCCTCCTTCTACAGGGACAGTATATCTCTTCACCCCAAATACTGGGGTGAAACAACAGGAGAGTTCCATTGTTTTCTTGCTACAAGCGTTTTAAGGGACTGACCGCTGTTAAAAGAGTGTGTGACCTTTTGATCTGGGTCAGCAACGCATCTCTTAAATCCTTAGAAAGACACCCACACCCTTGACCTATTGAAGCTTCGCACAGCAGTCCTGTCGGGGCGAACGGACTGGAGCGACGCCACTCACAGAACCAAAACTCCTTGCAAAGGCCGCCGCATCCGCTCAGGAAGGAATGTCATATTTCTGCAGACGCAGCAGTTTTACGCAGGGTGCACCTATGGGAATTCATCTGCAATAAACTAGCACGACAACACACAAAAACACGGAGCCACTCTTTGCAAACGCGCCCTTCGCTTTCACATACATTGGGCCAATGCCTGAGGTTCGAGAAACATGCGCAGAATGCCCTTTCCAACACACACACACAGCTAGCCACGCACAAGAACGCGAGAAAGACCAAACTTTTTCATGCCCCATTTTTTTGCAACGGCTCCGCTAAAGTCGTCCACCTGAGCTGTCCAACATGCGTTTCTGGTTGGGGGGGGGAGCGAGGAGAGACTGGGAGGTACTGCTGCTGCTGCTTTGGGTCATAAACTTGGGAGATGGAAGAAGGCAGCCGAGGATGAAAGCGGCTGGGAGGAGAAGGGGGAGGGGAGAACATCCTCCCTCTTTGTAGGACGAAATGGATGAAAGAAAGCAAGGAAGAATCCTGAGTCCGGGCCGTGAACAGAGGCTTTGCCTATCCTACCTTGAGCTCAAAACCCCTTTTTGCGGCCTTGGGGCGAGCAAACCCTATCCATCTCTCTCTCTGCCCCTGCGCCCCGTTTAAAAATGTATTTATACAAATCTCTTGGACTCACAAAACTCTAAGATCTCACATTGCATAACGGATAAAAAGCATCCCAATTTAAGTACAGTATCATCTCTGCCCTCCCCCGTTTTGTGTACCCTTTCAGTTGTAGAGGGGGTGAGTGAGGACCACTGCCTGGTCCAAACTTTGCCCAGCTAGACCTTGGGTGCCGGTGTGTCATAACGCATCCAGCGCTCTCTCACAAAGCTTATTTCTCCCTGCTCACTGGCGATGTACCCCAGGGGGGCAATCACACACACACACAGTCCTGTTCTAACGTTCATAACTATCCCTCTGGTACAATGATGCTGTGGGAGGATGGGTGGGAGCAGAAGAAGAGACCCCCCCCCCGTCCGCGCTCACCCTGCAGGCAGTTTTGTGTTTTGTGTTTTTTAAAAAACAAATATTGACACCAGTTTTTGGTGCCTGTTTCCGTTCCCTAGAGGAGCCACGGAGTGGGGGGGGTGTCGCTGTGTCCGGGGAACAGAGAGACCGAGGAAGGGGGAAGGAGAACTCCATTAACACCCACCGTGGTTATAATCGAGGTCCCTCTATGCAAAACGACCCAGACCTTGCCAAATAGGTTGCGCCCGCTCTTGGCTCACCCCGCACGCGCGTAACCAAGTGTCCCCCCCTTTACACGCTCCTCCTGTCCCCTCCTAAGTGTCCTCTCCCTCATCCCCACGCTTTCGCTCTCACGCGCACGGCGCCCCCTTCCTAGCATCGCACGCGCCCCCTGCCCAACCCGCCCTCCGTCCCTTCTCAGAGCGCCTCTCGCCTCCTTACCATCCTCCACCCCAGGGTCGCCGGCTCCCAGGGGTCCTGCCAACTCATTGTAGGAAGTTTCCAAGGGGTGGTAAGTGGGGGTCGCCGGGCTGGGCTGGAAAGCGTCCGCCTTGATCTTCTTGACCAGGAAAGAGCGAGGCATCGTGCAAAGGACCCGAGACGCCGCCGCCTCCGCCGCCTCTGGCTGCTGCTACTGCTGCTGCCGCCTCCGGAGCCGCGATCAGCACTTTGGACAGCGCCCGCTCTCCGCTCGGGAGCGAGAGGAGGGAGGGGCGGAGATGGGAAGCGGGGGGGGGGGGAGGAAAGTGGAGGAGGAGACAAGGTTGTGGGGGGGGGAGGCGGGAACTGGCGAGGAATAGCTGAGGTCAGCAGCACGCTCCAGCCTCGCCCCCCCTTCCTCCTGTCTTTATATGGGACGCAGGCTGCGGGGAGTGGGGTTGGAGCGGGGGGGGGGACGATCAGGTGGATTAATCCATCAACGGTCCCCCAGGACCGTCAGCACGTGAGCGAAGAACAGGCCGGGCTAAAGGACGGGGGCGTTGTGTGTTGGGGGGGGGGGGAGTTGGGGGGATATTGCGAGAGGCAAGGCAAGAGAGGGAGAGGGTGGGGGGAGGGGAGGGGGGCAGGGGAGTGAGAAAGTGAGAGGAGGGTGAAACAGACAAGGGGACCGGGTTGGCAGTGCGGTGAGGGGGGGGGGAGGAAGAAAGAGAAAGAGAGAGAGGAGGGAGGGAACACAGTATTCCATTGCCCATCTGGTTAACACTGCGACACACACACACGTCTAGAGTCCAAGGTTTGAGCCTATAAACACCTTTTCCACATTATTCGGCTCTCCCACCCCCGCGCCAGCATTGTATAACCCGAGCGGCGACGGCCAATTTCAGCTCCGGGAGAAATTCGCAGGCGAAGTCTGTACCCAAGATGAGGAGAGAGGCCGGCGCTCTGAAATCTGTTCTAAAATCGGTGCAAGATAACTTTTTCCCTTCCCCTTCTGCACCCCAGAAAATAAAATGGAATGCTGGTTGCCAGAGGGATGGAGGCAAAAATAGGTACCTATCGATCCCTATCGCTCCCTCCGCTGCATCCGTCCCTTTCTCTCCCCCCCCCCCTGAGCAAAGCTCCAGAACAGGCCGGCATTTTCTGCCCCCTTTTGGAAACACTCTTCCTCTCCCCCCCCCCGCAACGTTTCCTAACCCAGCTACCCAAATTCCTCGCTACGCAGGGAATTCCTCCGCCCCCCTCGTCGTTTCCCCTCCCCTTCCTCCTCCAAATCGACCCCCTCCACTCGAGCAAAACTGCTCCTTCGACAGTCGTTTCTCTCCACCCGGAGGGTTGATTAACTCTTGCCTCCCCTCCCCTTCCTCGTGTCCAGCCAAAGGCAGAACAATAGGGACACGTGTCTGAGGAAGAAGAGGAGGGGAGAGGGGGTGGGGGGGAAGATTCTCTCTCTCTCCCCCCCTCTTTCTCCCCCCCCCCCCATCCCTCTCTTCACCACCATCCACGGTTTCTTTGTCTTGGTGCAAACCCAGGGTGGTTTAAGACCCAGCAAATTATGATTGTTATTGAGCCTGGATTCAAGGGCGGGGAGGGACCCTGATTTCCCAGTTCAACAAAAGGTGGAGTACTTTGACCTTTGGAAAAGCGAGAATGGAGAAGGAGAAGAGTCAGTTCATTCCTTTTATCTAGAGCCAGCTGAAGTTATTTCGCTGCTTGAGACGAGAAGGAGAAAACAAAACCCTCAATGGTGCCACCACTACCACCCTCCAAAATAATGCGAGGCTCACAACCCACGGAGGTAATTCTCCCCCGCAAGCCCCAGTGCACAGCTCCTGGTTACTTTTCAACAGGAGACGTTTGCAGCAGATTGCACCCCAGACAGAGCCGGATTTAGGGCAGTGCGACTGGTTTGGTCGCACGGCAAGCAAGGCTGAATTCTGGCATCGCACAGGGCGCCGCTGAAATCTGAGACCCCTGAGACCTCCAACTTGGTCTTCTGTTCCATAGCCCTTGATGACATCCCTAATCATCCAGCTGCCCCTTGCCTGGTCGTGAAGCTGCCTGTCTCTTCATTTGACCCCAGAAAAGGGCAGTTGTAATGGGAGGACAGCACAGATCCCAGCTTGTTCATGGTGCATTGCAAACCTCTCTCTCTCTCTCTCTCTCTCTCTCTCTCTCTCTCTCTCTCTCTCTCTGTGTGTGTGTGTGTGTGTGTTCTGCACAGACTCTTCTTGACTTTGACCATTTCCAGTTCCTTCGGAGTATAAATCAAGGCCTGTTCCTTACGCTGTGCCATCAGGCCAGGACAGCCACTAAAAAGTCCACGAGGCATTTGACGGATGGTGTTTCTTTGCCTGTTGCCAATGCCTGTCAGCTTGGGCCAAGCAGCCTGTTGAAATGGCTCCCTCTCAAATCCACAAAGCGTTGCCAGCCTGGGGATGAAATGAATCCTGTCCTCCGTGTCCTTGGATAATTCATTTTATCGCAACCATTGTTTGTTTAGCCTGTGGCCTAACTACCGCACCAGAAAGGCTACAGATTGCAAAGTTTCCCTGCAGCTTTCAGAACAGAAACTAACGCACCGTCCTTAATCTAGGAAACAGCTGCGGCAGACCTGTGACATTACAGATGTTGCCATATCCCAGATGTTCACATTATCCCAGACTACTGCCCATTCTGACTGGGGCTCAGGGATGGACAAATCTTTCCAATTTGGTTTCTTAAAGTTTCTCATTTTGGAAATAGTTCACTTCTCCACATTTATGTAACTGCAAAGAGTCCCTATGAAAATCTGTCAGCATTTTTGTGCAAATTTCTCCCAATATTTGCATATTTACACGCTGTACACATTTTGCAAACTAATAATAGTAGTAGTACACTATTACTTTTATTTGCATTTTAATGCTCACTTTTTTGCGGCATATGCATTCTTCTACACATTATTCTTCTACACATTTGGAGAAGTGTTCAGAGCCGTAGCTATTGGGGTGGGGTGGGGGGGCTAGCCACATTTTTTTTTCTTGTTCTGGGTGAAGCCTCCAAAGGGGCTCCATTGAGGACTTCCGGGTTGGCGCCATTGTTTAATGGCGGATTCCCTCCGAGCTCCGGAGGGAATCGGCTCCGTAGCGTCTGGGTCTGGCCGCTGCGGCGAAGCGGGGACCCTTAAAATCACAGGCGCGGATGCCTGTGAACACAGAGACTCGGCGGGCACCATTTGCGCCCCCCCAATCCGCGCCGGAGCCTTTTTAAAGGCTTCGGAACGGAGGCAGGGTGAGGCGTGGTGCTGAGAGTACTCCCTCGCCTACGGAGTGAAGCCGCAAGCCATAGACAGAGAGCGCCAACTTCTTCCAAGACCGACTGGACTCTAAAATATAAACCCGTGAGTAATACGGAGATTGGAACGTTAAAAAACTTAATTCTGGATTTGGAACGAGCGGGAAGGGGCTAAAAAGGAAGTCACCCCCCCCTCTTTGTAAACAATTTAAAGCAAAGGACTGGGCAACTAAGGTCGAGAGAACCTGTTTTTTAGTGGAAAGATCTTGATTTCACGGTTTTGACACTATAAGGATTTACTGGAGGATAAAAAGAATTTGGGGACTGAAATTTCACCCCCCCCGAGACCCGGGAACGTCCTAAGAGAAAGTCTGTTGCATGGAAGATTTTGACAGCTGTCAAGAGAGCTGCGAGTCAGCTAGTTGCCAGCTGGAAAAAGAGAACATTGTTTCTGCTGTTTTTGTTGTTTTATTTGAAAATAACGAGGGCTGATACAAATTAACTGGACTTTTGGTTTTGAGCTGAAAGGAATATTAAGGAACTAAAATCCCCCTAGAGGGGTAATAGGGATACTACATTACAAAAATGGCTGGAGTACGTAAATTTCAAGCAGAACTGGATAGAACACTCGCTCTCTTGGGAAACTTGAAAGATGAATACAATGTTATGTCTACAAAGATATCACTACTACACTGGACAGTGAACAACAGTTTTGAGCCTGATAAGGACTTGAAACAGGAAGCCTACTTAACTGAACAAGTAAATGAAACTGAAAGTGCAGAAATGATGGAGCAAGGTGCTGTCTTTGAAGAAAATGAAGGAGAAGTAGGAGATGTGCAGGAGTTAAAGGAGAGTTACAATATGAGGCCTGACATGATGATAAAAAAGGACAATAAAAATTGGATGTGGAAAGCCTGGTCTGAATGGGAGATTATAAATCTGCGGAAGGTGAAAGCTGGAGCCTTGGGGACATCTGGATCTGTAAGAAATTTGAAACAAGAGTTGGAGCCCCCCATAGGCTTTGCGTTCAAGTATGGAAGACTGGCTGGAAGCAACAAGGATTCTGCTGGGCCGGAGCCCCTCCGAGACTTGGGGTTCAACATTAAGGACCATCAAAGAGACCGGCAGAAAGGAACTGAGAGAGATAAAAGGGCCTCGGATGTGAGGTCTCCAGGCTAAATAAATAACATAAAGACTGATGGACATTGGTTGGGGACTGGAACCGGGAAAAAGGGCGGGTGGAGGTTGGGAATCCAAAGGGTACATAAGGATAATTTGTTTTTCTTTTCATTTTTAATTAGTGGTAAGGAAATTGGGTAAATCGTGGAAGGGAAATTTTGGTCGACTTTAGGAAAAAGGTTTAAGAACAATTAATGAGGCATAAGTATTGATGTGTGTTTTTAATAAGGTAAAATTGGTTTCTTCTTTTTTAAATTAATTGAAAATAAGATTGTAAAAAATAAATGGAGGAAATGGAAAAAAGAAGCAAAGTAAAATAATGGTATGTTAGAATAAATGTATAAATTAAGGTAAAGAAATAAGTTAAGGACTTGCTGAACTGATAATTTAAATTGGAATACAAGAAGGGGAGGTGTGAGGAGGTCTGAGAAATAAGGTTAAGAACAATAAGCTTGAATAATTTTATGTGTTTCTTTTCTATTTTTTCTTTTTTTGTTGTTTAACTTTGTTATGTATTTTTGTATCTTTCTTTTGTTTTGTTTATTTTTTGCTCTTGTTTAATTTTTGAAAATGCTAATAAATATTTAATAAAAAATGAAAACCAAAGGGGCTCCATTGAGGCTCCCAGCCTATGTTTGTACACAGCAACGTTTCCTTGACCCGGGTGAAAATGAGCCTTGTTTCATTCCGCATTGTTTCAGGAACTGTGAATCATGTAAGGTAAAGAAAGGGACCCCTGACCATTAGGTCCAGTCATGGCCGACTGGAGTTGTGACGCTCATCTCGCTTTACTGGCCGAGGGAGCCGGCGTACAGCTTCCGGGTCATGTGGCCAGCATGACTAAGCCGCTTCTGGCGAACCAGAGCAGTGCACGGAAACGCCGTTTACCTTCCTGCCAGAGTGGTACCTATTTATCTACTTGCACTTTGATGTGCTTTTGAACTGCTAGGTTGGCAGGAGCAGGGACTGAGCAATGGGCGCTCACCCCATCGCGGGGATTTGAACTGCCAACCTTCTGATTAGCAAGTCCTAGGCTCTGTGGTTTAACCCACAGCGCTACCCGCGTGAATCATGTAGGCTTGCATTAAAATGTGAACTGTGTCAAATTTCTCCTCTCATCCCTACTGGGGGCTGATGGGATTTGGAGTCCCACAACCTGCCTGTGCAGTTTTTCTTTTAAAATGAAATTTTTTTAAAAAAACCTTGAAATAAAATTTATTTTGAAATTGGTATTTCAATGATATACATATTGTATATAAACACAGAATGGAAATTAAATATAACAATAAATAAAAAGTAAACAATAGCTTGTACCGCTCCACCCTGGGTCACAAGCCAGGTAAGTGACCGTATCACTGCTGCCTGTTTGATGCATTTTGTGTGTTGCTCCTGCAGGGATGATTTTTCAACATCGACTTTGTTGGATTGGTCATGTTGTTCGGATGTTTGATTATCATCTTCCAAAGCAACTACTCTATTCCGAAAGTAAAAATGGAAAGCGTAATGCTGCTGGTCAACAAAAGAGATTCAAAGACTCTATCAAGGCAAATCTTAGAAAATGTAGTATAAACGCCGATAACTAGGAAACATTGGCCTGTGAGTGTTCCAGTTGGAGAACAGCCTTTACCAAAGGTGTCATGGGCTTTAAAGACACTCGAACTCAGGACGCAAGGGAGAAACACGCTAAGAGGAAGCCATGCTTGGCAAATCCACGCTGAGATCAACTCCCGCCTGGAAACCAATGTCCCCACTGTGGAAGGACGTGTGGATCCAGAATTGGCCTCCATAGTCACAGACTCATTGTTAAAACCGTGTTTATGGAAGACAATCTTACTCGGCTACGAGGGATCGCCAAAGAAGAAAAAGACCTTAGCATCTGACCCCACTCAGCACCAGCATGGGGGCCCTGGATGTGGCCCCAAAGGCTGAAAAAGACCCCTGATGCAAGCTGATGGCCCAGTATGTTGTTGCTGTTGATGTCAGTGCAGGTGTCACACCCTAGAAAACAGGAAGATGGAAAGGAGACCAGGCAAAGCCCAGATGGCCACCGCTTCTGGACACACAACCAGAGTTTTGGACCTCTCCACTCAAAAGAAGCTTGCAATTGCAACTTCTCCTTCTTTCTCTTGTGCTTCAACCTGCCCCAGATGGCTTGGCCTCTATGTTTCTTGATTTTATTCTATTCATATCCCCCCTTCTCCCTACCCAGGAGCTCAAGGAGGCGTACGTGGTTCTCCCTGCTTCTCATTTAATCCCCAAAACAACCCTGTGAGGTAGGTTAGGCTGAGAGGCAGTGACTGGCACAAGGTCAGCCAGAGAGCTTCATGGCCAATGGAGGATTCGAACCCTGCCCTTGTCTGCCCAAGTCCGACACTCTAACCATTGCGTCCCACTGGCTTTCTGTATCTGTTCCCCCTTCCTCAATACAGCCCCGTACTCTTAACTCCTTCACCACCCCCACTTTTTTTTTAAACCCTCACCAACCTCACATTGGGGGCTATCACATTCAGTTGAGGAAAATTATTTCCATACAGCTGCCCAGAAAGCCACGAATTTTAAGATCATTGTGGGTTGCTGGAGGCTGGGGGGTTCTTTCTTCCTAGCGTGGAAGAAAAGGTTTGCATTCTTCCTTGTGTGCCTCTCCCCTCTGTCCTTTTTTGTGCATGGAGAAGGGGGTTCTTTGTGTGCATTTGGGGAGGGGGGCTGCACACAGAGGCTTATTGCAGTCAGCAGTATTAATGCCACTCGGCAGCTCTGATTGCCGGTTATTAGCATATATTATCTCAGTCCCCTGCTCCTGAAAAGAGAGGGGGGGCTATTCTCTTTCTCCCCTCCCCAGCCGTCCCTCTCGCTCCCCCCTCCCCAATCCGCACCCCTACCTTGTCTTTTACACTTAATTACCTCGCTTATTGCACTACATCGGGGTGGGGAGGGGTGCAGAAATATCTCAGGGCAGCGGGCAAGTGTTCTTGGCACAAATAGGGCATGAGTAATCGCCAATTCGCTCGCTGTGCCTCCGAGGAAGGAAAGGGAAACAGGATTCCATATTAACAGATAAGGTACAGGGAAAACCGGACTCTTCTATCTCCCCACCACCGCCCAAGGCCTTGCGAAAGGGAATCTCCGAAGCATGCAATAAAGGATCAAGAAGGAGATGGGCTCAGGGAGAAAGGGGGGGGGGGGAGCATTGCTAAGCAGCGGCATTTAAATAAGAGCTGCCCTTTGCGGACCTAAAAGGCAAGTTGTCTGAAGAGGTGGCTTCTGTTTGCTCCAGCGGGACCGCTAACCTTGAACTTGCAAGGCGTGTGATGTCACGGCTCCTTGCCGGGAGGACAGATGGGCTATGATGTCATAAAGAGCCCCAGATTGTTCTCATGGGCCATGTGTTGTTTCAGGAGGGTGTTATGTGCGTGTGGTGATTTGGAGGTGGAAAGCATGAATGCAGGCCTTCCAACTGTCCCGATTTTCCAGGGACAATCCCAGATTTACAGCAGCCACCCCATCTTTCTTTTTTATTTGATCCTTTTCCTGATGACGTCCCTACTTTTATCAGAGAAATGTTGGAGGCAATGAGAGCAAATATGAGATGTGGTTTGAGCAAACAAGCTGGAGGAGAGAAGACTGGGCATTGATTCGAGAGCCATCTTCAATCATTATCATCATCATCATCTACATTATTTTATTTGTAGCTGCCTTTCCATAGTTGAAACTATGCTCAAGGCGGCTTACAACACGACAAGATTTACACAATTACAAACATAGCAGAAGTCATAAACAATAAATAAAACACATCAAAAAGTACACAACCAAATGGAAAAAAATTCCACGTAAATCATAAGATCTAAAACTAAAGATGCAACAATAATATCCATAACAGCGGCAGCTCTCTCAGTCCTCCGTAAACAATACAGTGGTACCTCGGGTTAAGAACTTAATTCGTTCTGGAGGTCCGTTCTTAACCTGAAACTGTTCTTAACCTGAAGCACCACTTTAGCTAACAGGGCCTCCTGCTGCCGCTGCACCGCAGCTGTGCAATTTCTGTTCCCATCCTGAAGCAAAGTTCTTAACCCGAGGCACTATTTCTCGGTTAGCAGAGTCTGTAACCTGAAGCGTCTGTAACCTGAAGCGTCTGTAACCCGAGGTACCACTGTACTCCAGCCCAAGAATCTGTTCAACGGCCTCAGCTTTTGTAGCTGGAGTCAGTCCGCACTCCGCTCTCCCAGGCCAGATGGGAAAGGGCCAGCAAGGCAGGGTGCGGGTCTTTCAGGGCTCACAGCCAAGAAGACGGTCTCATTTAAAACAATGCAAATAAAAATTAAAAACAATTTTGAAAGAGGAGCCCTCTCTGCTGAGCAGCAGCCGCGGTCCTTGTGAAGCCTGTCAGGCCCCGCCCCAAGCCAGGTGGAGAGAAGAAGAGGAAGAAGAGCTTGGATTTGATATCCTGCTTTATCACTGCCCAAAGGAGTCTCAAAGCGGCTCACATTCTCCTTTTCCCTTCCTCCCCCACAACAAACACTCTGTGAGGTGAGTGAGGCTGAGAGACTTCAGAGAAGTGTGACTGGCCCAAGGTCACCCAGCAGCTGCAAGTGGAGGAGCGGAGACACGAACCCGGTTCACCAGATTACGAGTCCACTGCTCTTAACCACTGCACCACACTGGCGTCGAGAGAGGAAAGGACAGGGCCCTTCAGGCCCTCAACAGGCAGTCCTCCTGAAGGGCTGCGGAGCTGCCACATGGAAGATGGAACAAGCTTGTTTTCCGCTGCTCCAGGGGCTAGGACCCGAACCAATGGATTCAAATGGCAAGAAGGGAAATTCCGACTAAAAGTCAGGAAGAACTTTCTGATGGTAGAACAGCAGAGCAGACTACTCTGGGAGGTGGTGGTCTCTCCTTAAACAGAGGTTGAACAGCCACCTGTCAAGGATTTTCTAGCTGTGATGCCAGCATTGGACTAGATGACTCTTAGGGTCTCCCAAGAGCCAGTGTGGTGTAGTGGTTAAGAGCGGCAGTCTCGTAACTGCGGGACCGGGTTCGTGTCTCCGCTCCTCCACTTGCAGCTGCTGGGTGACCTTGGGTCAGTCACACTTCTCTGAAGTCTCTCAGCCCCACTCACCTCACAGAGTGTTTGTTGTGGGGGAGGAAGGGAAAGGAGAATGCTAGCCACTTTGAGACTCCTGAAGGGGAGTGAGAAAGCGGGGTATCAAATCCAAACTCTTCTTCTTCTTCCCTTACAACTCTATGATTCTAAGTGTAAATAAGGGTGTGTGTTTTTTAAATGTAGGATCAGAGGCATAGGAAAATCAGGTGGTACCCGGTACGGAAAATTTCTTGTCACCCCGCCCCCCACATTGACTTTTTCTTTCTTTTTTTGCCTGCAAAAATGGTTTTACGTTATTTCATATTTTCTTACAAAGGAAATAATAATAGTAGTAGTAATAAACAATTTTTATTTATATCCCATCCTCCCCTGCTGAAGTTGGGCTCACATCAGATACATAACATAAGTAACATAAGTATAAAATCAAACAATAATTAAATTACCTCCTAATCAAAAATCAAATCAAAGTCTAATTAGATGGCTTTCTGCAGGGTTAGGGTTGGGAACAGTAAGTGCTCCACTGAATTGAAATTCCAGCCTTCACGACATAGGAAAACGGTCAAGCAAACAGCTGTTTTCGTGGAGGAGGGTCAAGCTATTAACTGATATGCATGAAATTTCATATATAGCTATATAATCCCTAGTGTAGTAAGAGAACCACCTTTGGAGCAGGCATTTTTTAAAAAAAGTTTTAGGGCAGTTATTGTTCCTTGATAATTTGTCACCCCCCCTCCATGATGGCACCTGGGTCTGCCCATCCCCCCTTCCTACACCCCTGTGTAGGATTAAGCATTGGTTCTGAGAATCATAATCTGAATGCTTCTGTGTTAAAACTAAGTGTTGGAATTGTGGGTGACTGGGCTCTGTTTGGTTATTTCCCTGACACCACCTGCCTGACGTGCTCTGGCCCGCTCACTCATGAATCATTAAAATGGCCCCCTCCTTGGTAGCCTGGGGGGCTGGGGGGGGCAGGCTGGGGGTGGGGAGGGCAGAGAGCTCACAGGTGGCACATTCACAACCTCAGACCTCCATCTTTTCTGCTGGGCACACCTGGCTCCTTGTGGCATCTTTCATCCTGCCTGCCCTGCTGCCTTGATTTAAGACAGGTTAGCATCGCAGCAGTCCCATAAAACCCCCAGCTGGAGTCGAGTGGCACAGAGAGAAAGGGAGGCATCCCAAATAAAAGAAGGGGGGGGGAGAAAAGGAAAGGGTATATTGGACCCTTTTAAAGGGGAAGGAGGAAACAGGTGTTTCAGCTGTTCTTCCTTGCTGGCATGAGGAGGGCAGCTGAGGATGGTGGCCTGGGAATTCTGCCCCAGTTTCAGAAGGGAATTGTTGGGCGTTTTCAGAGTGGGGTCAGGAGCCGCCCTGCTTTGCATGCTGACAGTGCCAGCTGCTCAAATGGATGGCACACTGAAGGGGTTTTGCATTTCCTTAAGGCTGCATAACTTGTGGTGGTTGGAGAGTTTTGATCACACCTCCCGAGTTTCTGGCTCCCTTTTGTCTATTCAGCGCTGAGCCTGTATCTCAGTATTTTCCTCTCCTGGGGCTTTTCTTCTTATTATTATTTTTAAAAAACTTAGGTGACTTCCCTTCTGTTTGTTTATTTTTCAAATGCTTTTTATTGAATTTTCTTTAGCACAAACAAAACTGAAAGTCAGTTGCACTTTATACCTGTACACATAAAGTAAAGGTAAATGTAAAGGGACCCCTGACCATTATGTCCAGTCATGGCCGACTCTGGGGTTGCAGCGCTCATCTCGCTTTACTGGCCGAGGGAGCCGGCGTACAGCTTCCGGGTCATAACTAAGCCGCTTCTGGCGAACCAGAGCAGCGCATGGAAACGCCGTTTACCTTCCCGCCGGAGCGGTACCTATTTATCTGCTTGCACTTTGATGTGCTTTTGAACTGCTAGGTTGGCAGGAGCTGGGACCGAGCAATGGGAGCTCACCCCTTTGCGGGGATTCGAACTGCCGACCTTCTGATCGGCAAGTCCTAGACTCTGTGGTTGGTCTATTCTGCCTTGGTCAGACCACACTTGGAATACTGTGTCCAGTTCTGGGCACCACAGTTTAAGAAGGATGTTGACAAGATGGAATGTGTGCAGAGGAGGGTGACCAAGATGATCAAGGGTCTGGAAGCCAAGCCTTATGAGGAGTGCTTGAAGGAGCTGGGTATCTTTAGCCTGGAAGAGAGGAGACTGAGGAGATACGAGAGCCACCATCAAATATCTAAAGGCCTGTCACATGGAAGAGGTAGCAAATTTGTTTTCTCCTGCTCTGTAGGACTCGAACCCATGGCTTCAAGTTACAAGAAAGGAGATTCCAACTAAACAAGGGAGTTTCCAACTAAACATCAGGAATAATTTTCTGACAGTAAGATCTGTTTGACATTGGAACGGTCTTCCTTCCTTCTGCCTTGGAGGTTTTAAAGCAGAAGTTGGATGGCATCTGTCCTGGATCTTTGTGTTGAATATCCTGCATTGCAGGGGGTTGGACTAGATGACCCTTGGCATCCCTTTCCAGCTAGACAGTTCTGCAGATGGTGACAGCAGTCACGAAATTAAAAGACGCCTGCTTCTTGGGAGAAAAGCAATGACAAACCTAGGCAACATCTTAAAAAGTAGAGACATCACCTTGCCAACAAAGGTCTGTATAGTTAAAGCTATGGTTTTCCCAGTAGTGATGTATGGAAGTGAGAGCTGGACCATAAAGAAGGCTGATCGCCGAAGAATTGATGCTTTTGAATTCTGGTGCTGGAGGAGACTCTTGAGAGTCCCATGGACTGCAAGAAGATCAAACGTATCCATTCTGAAGGAAATCAGCCCTGAGTGCTCACTGGAAGGACAGATCGTGAAGCTGAGGCTCCAAGACTTTGGCCACCTCATGAGAAGAGAAGACTCCCTGGAAAAGACCCTGATGTTGGGGAAGATGGAGGGCACAAGGAGAAGGGGACGACAGAGGATGAGATGGTTGGATGGTGTTCTTGAAGCTACCAGCATGAGTTTGATCAAACTGCGGGAGGCAGTGGAGGACAGAAGTGCCTGGCGTGCTCTGGTCCATGGGGTCACGAAGAGTCGGACACGACTAAACGACTAAACAACAACAACATGGTACAGTGGTACCTCGGGTTAAGAACTTAATTTGTTCCGGAGGTCCGTTCTTAACCTGAAACTGTTCTTAACCTGAAGCACCACTTTAGCTAATGGGGCCTCCTGCTGCCGCCGCGCCACCGGAGCACGATTTGTGTTCTCATCCTGAAGCAAAGTTCTTAACCCGAGGTACTATTTCTGGGTTAGCAGAGTCTGTAACCTGAAGCGTCTGTAACCTGAAGCATCTGTAACACGAAGTACCACTGTACTAAGTTTGGCGAGTGAAGGCAAGTAAGTGAAGTATGGGCACAAGCATATCAACAGAACTTTCCGTTCTAAAGATTCAGAATTTGACCGTCTAAATCAGATACGATAACCAGGCATAGTTGCTTCCAAATCTTTTCCATACTATATAAATACATATTTATTTGAACAACCTCAAGCTTCGAAAAGGCAGCTGATGTGCCGCAGGGCTTCTCATCGCTTGGCAGGACGACTTACACGGCGGCCAACAATGAGGAGGGTTTTTCTGGTCTCTTTCTCTCGTAAACCTTTAATCCTCTGGCTGCCCACGGCTTGAGGAAAGAGCCCTGTGGCTTTCGCTTTTGCAACTTGCTCCACTCAGGCCCTCTCAACCACGTATCAATTAGACCCACCACTGCTCAGCGATCTCTGTTCTTCACCACAGGGTGGGCAAATGGAGCCCACCCAGCTTGGCCCTCCGTGCCGAAAGGTCGCAGGAGAAGGTCTCCGGCAGCGGCCAATCAAACGGATCGATCTGCGTATCAATTAAGCAGCTGGAGCACCAGAGGTCCGAGCCGTTTCCAAGCTGCTTCAAACATGATATGTGTGAAGCTCCTCTCCGTAGGGGAGAGAGTGGAGTGTTTGCGCATGGAATCGCAGAACCACAGAATGGTAGATTTGGAAGGGACCCCTAAGGGTCATCAATAATAATAATAATAATAATAATAATAATAATAATAATAATAAATTTATTATTTGTACCCCGCCCATCTGGCTGGGTTTCCCCAGCCACTCTGGGTGGCTTCCAACAAAGATCAAAAATACTGAACAGGGCTGCCTTCAGATGTCTTCTAAATGTCAGGTAGTTATCTTTCTCTTTGACATCTGATGGGAGGGCGTTCCACAGGGAGGGTGCCACTACCAAGAAGGCCCTCTGCCTGGTTCTCTAGCTTTGCTTCTCGCAATCAGGGAACCACCAGAAGGCCCTCGGCACTGGACCTCAGTGTCTGGGTAGAACGATGGGGGTGGAGACACTCCTTCAGGTATACCGTCCGAGGCCGTTTAGGGCTTTAAAGGTCAGCACCAACACTTTGAATTGTGCTCGGAAGCGTACTGGGAGCTGATAAAGATCTTTCAGGACTGGTGTTATGCGGTTTCGGCAGCCGCTCCCAGTCACCAGTCTAGCTGCCGCATTCTGGATTAGTTGTAGTTTCCGGGTCACCTTCAAAGGTAGCCCCACGTAGAGCGCATTGCAGTAGTCCAAGTGTGAGATAACCAGAGCATGCACCACTCTGGCAAGACAGTCCGCGGGCAGGGAGGGTCTCATCCTGCGTAACAGATGGAGCTGGTAGACAGCTGCCCTGGACACAGAATTGACCTGCACCTCCATGGACAGCTGTGAGTCCACAATGACTCCCAGGCTGCGCACCTGGTGCTTCAGGGGCACAGTTACCCCATTGAGGACCAGGGAGTCCTCCACACCTGCCTGCCCCCTGTCCCCCCAAAACAGTACTTCTGTCTTGTCAGGATTCAACCTCAATCCATTAGCCGCCATCCACCCTGTCCCCAGCAGTAGCCTGAGTTGTTTTGCAATTTGCACAAGTTCAGCCTTGGCTCTGTCATGAGTTCGGGCAAAATTGAATTCCTGCATTGTGGGGGTTGGACTAGATAACCCTTGGCGATCCCTTCCAACTCTACAATTCTTTGACTCTAACACAGCAAGGGGAAATTGAACCAGGAGTGGCGTGGACACCAGAGAGGCCCATGCAGCAGAGTGCCAACAATTGCAGTCCAAAAAACACCCGAGCTTATAACAGAATGTATCGAAGCCTTCCCCAGAGCCTCGGAGGATGCCTCCTTCCCAGATTCCAATTTTAATTAACTGGATTATTATTGTGATCAATCAAGTTCTTGGCTGTGGCTTCCCCCTACTCGGGTTTGCTCTCCTCAGAGCGCTTTGCATGGAAGCAAACCAGCAAACAAATGCTATTTTTTGTGTGTGGGGTGGTGGTGCTGGGAAACCTGCCTGCCTGCTACCACCAACCCATTTGTTAGATTGTTCTTACCTATTTTCATGTGTGACAGGACCCAGCAGCAAGAGGCCCACACAGACCAAATTGTGTCTCCTTGTATGCCGACAGAAAGCGGAAACATAATGAGGCCCCCGGGCAGCCCAAATTCTGTTCCGAGAAAAAATAGAATCTTTTGTCCTGCATAAACTGAATGCCGTTGCTGAATTTATGTTATTGCCTGCATTTGCCCCCAAATGGGAGGGAGCAAGGATTCCGACATTGTGTTGCGCAGCTCCCGTTTATTTGAACTGGGGCAGGAGGTGACTTAGCTGAAGGTGGTCTTTTTTCTCTTTGACATTCCCACCTGGATTTGAACTTCCTGATCTCCATCGCTGAGAGAGGATCGGGAGGAAATCATGGGCCTCTTTCTGATGGCCCCTGGTGACTTCATGATCGGGATGCCAAGTTCAGCTCCAGAACAATTATTTTGCAACCTCCCACCCCCACCCCATTCCTTCCCCAAATAATTATACTTTCATGCAGTAACGAGGACACACAAAAGCCATAGATCAGCTCTCTCTCTCTCTCTCTCTCTCTCTCTCTCTCTCTCTCTCTCTCTCTCTCTCTCTCTCTGTTTCCCCACTTCCCAGCACCCTGGGGGAATAGTCCTGTGCAAACAGATGGATGGAAGGCAAAAGGGGAAGGAGGAGGGGAGCGAGACAGCCAAGGAGGAGTGTGCCGGTGGGGGGGGGGTTATCCATTTCTCCCTGAGCCCCTCACAAAGGGGGAAGCAGCCTTGGCAGTGTGTCTTTTCCTTATCACCATGAACAGGCCCTGAGCCCCATGGCTCCTGCCTGCACCCCCATCCCATTCATGGCCGCACAATAGCCAGTTGGCTGGTTGAGGTGCGAAGATTAATTGCCCAAAGGACTGGAGTGTGAGATCTGGCTGCCTTGTGTGTGTGTGTGTGTGTGTGTCTCATTGTGGGGGTAGGAGAGGAGAAGGAGGCATAATTAAGTGTGCAAAAGTTAATTTGATCTTGGACGTGCTGGTCGTCAAAAGGGCCAGCGATAAAAAAGGGTCTCCTTTGGGGAGCAAGTGGGGTTCTGCTTGGGGGATGAAGGGATGGTGGGCGAAAGGAGGAAGCTGGTCTCTCCAGGAGGGAAAAGGGAGCCAGGATTTCACAGTGTAGCCACGAAAAGCAACCCCTCTCAACGCCTCTCATTGAGGCTTTCCTTACCATCTGCAACACTTGCACTGGCGGTTTTTTGGAAACATGTAGAAAGTGCAGTGCTCAATTTTCACATTGAATAATACGTCCATTTTGGATGACATCCATGTCATCTAGTCCAACCCCCTGCCATACACATCGCTCCACTTTTGAAAGAAAAATGCTTTATATTGAGACGCTTCACCTAGCTCTTGTCAACATGGACTGGCAGTAGGTCTCCAGAGATTCAGCTCCGGGTTTCTGCAAAATCTGAAGATGCAAGGGATTGTATCAAGGAGCCATTGTGTGCAGGTAAAGGTAAAGGTAAAAAGGTAAAGGACCCCTGGACGGTTAAGTCCAGTCAAAGGTGACTATGGGGTTGCAGCGCTCATCTTGCTTTCACGCCGAAGGAGCCGGCGTATGTCCACAGACAGCTTTCCGGGTTGTGTGGCCAGCAGGACTAAACTGCTTCTGGTGCAACGGGACACTGTGACAAGTGCCAGAGCACATGGAAATGCCGTTTACCTTCCTGCCACAACAGTACCTATTTATCTACTTGCACTGGCATGCTTTCGAACTGCTAGGTTGGCAGGAGCTGGGATAGAGCAACAGGAACAAAGCTAGTTGGACCAGTGGTATCTGACTTGATATAAGGCAGCTCAGTTTTTACAAAAGGGAAACTCTCACAACGTGCAGTCTGGGACTGATCTGAGGATACATGAGGCAGCCACCTTGCTGAAGCTAAGCAGGTCTCAGGGTGGTCAGTGCCTGGATGGGAGACTACCTGGGACCCACACAGAATCATAGAATTGGAAGGGACACAAGGGGACCCTGGTCCAAACCCCTTTCAATGCAGGAATCACAGGTGTGTCCCATTGGATTTCATGATGGAAGAAAGGTGAGGTTAGATTATTGTGCAGAATTCAGTGGCCAGGTTGCTCACTGGGGCAAGAAAGTTTGAGCATATTGCACTGATCCTGGCCTGACTGCACTGGCTACCAATTCGTTTCTGGGCTCAAATCAAAGTGCTGGTTTTGACCTATAAAGCTTTAAACTGCTGAGAGCGTTTGCAGATGACCTAGTATTAACTTTACAAGAGCCAGACACTAGTACGAAAAGAGTTTTAGAGCTAATACAAGTATTTGGTCAAGTAGCAGGTTTTAAGCTGAATAAACAGAAAATGAAAGTACTGGAGAAAAATCTAACAGTTGCTGAAAGAGAGAGGTTTCATAGTGAAACCAGATTAATGGTAGCAAAGAAAGTGAAATACCTGGGGATCAATTTGACATCTAAGAATGTGAACTTATTTAAAGACAATTATGAGAAATGTTGGACAGAAGTTAAGAAAGATTTAGAAATATGGTCAAATTTGAGACTTTCCTTGTTAGGCCGAATTGCTGTTATTAAGATGAATGTTTTGCCGAGAATGTTGTTTTTGTTCCAAACATTGCAGATTGTGGATAAAATGGACTGTTTCAAGAGGTGGCAGAAAGACATATCTAGATTTGTCTGGCAGGGCAAAAAGCCCAGAATAAAATTTAAGATATTAATTGATGCAAAAGAAAGAGGGGGGTTTGCCCTGCCAGACTTAAAACTGTATTATGAATCAGCGGCTTTTTGCTGGCTGAAAAATTGGCTACTTCTTGAAAACACAGACATTTTGGATCTGGAAGGGTTTAACAACAGGTTTGGTTGGCATGCATATATATGGTATGACAAGGTAAAAACTCATAAAGGTTTCAAAAACCATATTGTTAGGAAAGCATTATATAATGTTTGGATTCGGTTTAAAGATCTGTTGGAAAATAAAACCCCTAGGTGGTTGTCACCAATGGAAGCTAAGGAAGTGAAAAAACTTAATATGGAATCTAAATGGCCAAAATATTGGGAAATTATAGAACAAGAGGGGGGGAAAGTGAAACTACGGAGTTATGAGAGATTGAAGTCTAAAGTAAGAGATTGGCTTCATTATTATCAGATAAATGAAGTATTCAAACAAGACAGGAAAATTGGCTTTCAGGTGGAGAGATCAAAATTAGAAACAGAATTGTTAGAACCCAATACTAAGAATTTGTCAAGAATGTACAATTTGCTGTTGAAATGGAATACACAAGATGAAACGGTTAAATCAGCTATGATTAAATGGGCACAAGACATTGGTCATGACATTATGTTTGCTGACTGGGAACAGTTATGGACCACCGGTATAAAGTTTACGGCATGTAATGCCTTAAGAGAGAATATTATGAAAATGATTTATAGGTGGTACATGACCCCAGTCAAGCTTGCAAAAATCTATCATTTGCCCAATAATAAATGCTGGAAATGCAATGAAACTGAAGGTACTTTCTACCACCTTTGGTGGACGTGCCCAAGGATTAAGGTCTTCTGGGAAATGATCTATAATGAAATTAAGAAGGTTCTTAAGTGTACCTTTCATAAGAAACCAGAGGCTTTTCTCCTGGGCATGGTGGGCCAATTGGTGTCAAGGAAAAATAGGATGTTCTTTATGTATGCTACAACAGCAGCAAGAGTTCTTTTAGCAAAGTATTGGAAGACACAAGAACTACCCACGCTGGAAGAATGGCAGACGAAGGTGATAGACTACATGGGACTGGCTGAGATGACTGGCAGAATCCGTGACCAAGGAAAAGAGACGGTGGAAGAAGATTGGAAGAAATACAAAGTTTATCTTAAGAACTGTTATAAAATTAATGAGTGCTAAAATGTCATGGGTAATGTAAAAAAAACAGAATTACAGCTGTAAATGACTGGGTAAGAGAACAAGGATTAAAGAAAGTGAATTATAAGTTAATTGAAATGAGGGGTTGCTGAAGAAAATTTTAAAATGGGGATGCAGAAAAGGGAGGCATGGGGAAGTCGGTGAAATAAGGTTTATGAAAAAGAGGTTATGAAATTATACGTGTTTATATGTTTGTTTGTCTATGTATTGTGAATTGTAATGTGTTTAATTTATGTTGGAAAACCAATAAAAATTTATATATATATATAAAAAATAAAGCTTTAAACTGCTCAGGATAGCAATACCTCAAGGACTGCTTCTCCTCATATGAACCAACCCGGACCCTGAGATCACCATCTGAGGCCCTTTGTCATGTGCCTCCTCCATGTGAAATCCAGAGGGTGGCAACATGAGAACAGGGCCTTACCTGCAGTGGCTCCTCATTTGTGGAATGCTCTCTCCAGGAAGACTGGCCTGGTGCCTTCACTGTGCATCTTTAGGTGCCAGGTGAAAATGGTCCTCCTCAACCAGGTCTTGGGCTGAGTGACACCTGATGCCCCTTTTAAATGTGTTTGTGGGATGGGGTGGGGCAAGGAGGTTATTGGTCTGTGTGCGTGTTTGTATTTTGTGTTTTCATCTTATATTTCTTACGTTGTAAACTACCCTGAGATCTGAGGGGATGCGGGTGGCACTGTGGGTTAAACCACAGAGCCTAGGACTTGCCGATCAGAAGGTTGACGGTTCGAATCCCCGCTACAGGGTGAGCTCCCGTTGCTCGGTCCCTGCTCCTGTCAACCTAGCAGTGCGAAAGCACGTCAAAGTGCAAGTAGATAAATAGGTACCGCTCTGGCGGGAAGGTAAACGGCATTTCCGTGCACGGCTCTGGTTTGCCAGAAGCGGCTTAGTCATGCTGGCCACATGACCCAGAAGCTGTACGCCGGCTTCCTCGGCCAATAAAGCGAGATGAGCACCGCAACCCCAGAGTCTGCGACTGGACCTAATGGTCAGGGGTCCCTGTACCTTACCCTGAGAGCTACAGATGAAGGGTGGTATACAAATTTAATTAATCATAATAAAACATGAGTAAATAAAAATACAGGCAAAAGGATGCCTTTGTTGTTTGCATTCACTGCGTGGAGGCAAGTTATGCGCCTCTCAGCTTGGTGCCACCATTTTAGGCAATCATACCTAATAGTTGTGGATGGAGCTGTCCGCCATAAGGCTTTCTCTGAAATCCATTTTGCCCCCCCTCTCTCTCTGCATAGTCCCCCAGCCCATCTCTCAGTGGGGTCTCGGATCAATAGTTCAACATCCTAAGCTGAGGATGCAGGTGGAATGCAATTATCAGACTGCTTGCAGAAACCTTCCTCTCTCTCGCTCGCTCTCTCAGCAGAAATTGATGTGGTTTTCCTGATAGCTGTGCTCCACACACTGGAGGGTCCTCGCTTAGCACCTTGATTGGATCGAGCTGTTTGTGACACCCCGTGTTGCTTGCTCCATTTGTTGGGGAACCCAAGACAGCAAACAAATTGGAGCAGCTGCAGTTCTGACTTGGAAAGGAAGGGAAGCTCAATTATCCCCTGTTCTCTTGCACTGAATTGTTGTTGTTGTTGGGGGGTTGTTGGCAGCTCCAGATCTGCCCTCAGGACATGGGTGTGGGGTGAGTAGAGGGGACAGCTGCCCCCTTACTGCTCATGGGTTTGTGTGTGTATTCTATGCCACACCAGAAAACTACCAAACTGGCAGTGCTGCAAGGGCCAAGTAATATTAATTCTGCACTTGCAAGAAATTGATCTTATAGGGTGGCCAGATCTGTACAGTGGTACCTCGGGTTACAGACGCTTCAGGTTACAGACGCTTCAGGTTACAGACTCCACTAACCCAGAAATAGAACCTCGGGTTGGAAAGAGAGAATGAAATTCACCGCATGTACTACGATAAAAGAAAATGTCATGAAAATGATATATAGATGGTATATAACTCCAGTGAAACTTGGAAAGATGTTTAAAGTTAGTAATAAATGTTGGAAATGTCAAGAGAAAGAAGGAACATTTTATCACATGTGGTGGGAATGTAAGAAAGTGAAATGCTTTTGGGAAATGATTTATAATGAGATGAAAAAAATGTTGAGATATACCTTTGTTAAGAAACCAGAAGCAATGTTACTAGGCATATTAGAGAACGATGTTGAAAAGAAAGATGTGAAGTTATTTAGATATGCAGTTACAGCAGCCAGAATTTTGTTGGCCCAAAAATGGAAACAGGAAGAAATGCCAACGAGGGAAGAATGGAGAATGAAACTGATGGAATATGCAGAAATGGACAAATTAACGGGAAAAATTCGAAACCAACGCGATCAGAGATTCACCGAGGTCTGGAATAAATTTACAGAGTATATCAAAACTGTGTGTGATCAGGAAATAACGCTTGTTGGATTTCAGGAAGCTCTGTGAAAAGAATAGATAGGAATGTTGCTTAAAAGAGAAGATAAAATAAGGATTGTTAAAGTGCAACATAAATTTAGGAAATGTGAGAAGTTGTGATAAATATGAAAATTGTCAGATAGGCTGATGGAAGTCTAAAAGATGTATAAGTTAAATTGGATGTTAAATTATAAATGGAATGGTTATTGGAAATTTGAATAAAAATTAATTTTTTAAAAAAAGAAATAGAACCTCGGGTTAAGAATTTTGCTTCAGGATGAGAACAGAAATTGCACGACGATGCCACGGCAACAGCAGGAGGCCCCATTAGCTAAAGTTGTGCTTCAGGTGCAAAACAGTTTCAGGTTAAGAACGGGCCTCCAGAATGAATTAAGTTCTTAACCTGAGGTACCACTGTACTTTGGAATGCACTCCTCCATGAGGCAGTGATGGCCCCCAACTTGGCTGGCTTTGAAAGAGGATGAGGCGAATTCATGGGGGAGAGGTCTATTGATGACTCCTACCCATGATCTGTATGTTTCCAAAACATGGACCACTTATAAACACCGTCTCCAAATCCTCGAAAGATTCCATCAATGGTGTCTCTGAAATTTTTTACACATCACTTGGGAAGACAGGCGAACTAATGCCAGTGTACTGGAAGAAGCAAAGATCACCAGTGTCGAAGCAATGAGTCTTCAACGTCAACTTCGTTGGACTGGTCATGTTGTGCGGATGCCTGGTTATCAGTGTGGTGTAGTGGTTAAGAGCGATGGACTCGTAATCTGGTGAACTGGGTTTGATTTCCCGCTCCTCCACATGCAGCTGCTGGGTGACCTTGGGCCAGTCACACTTCTCTGAAGTCTCTCAGCCTCATTCACCTCACAGAGTGTTTGTTTTGGGGGAGGAAGGGAAAAGGAGATTGTTAGCCACTTTGAGACTCCTTCGGGTAGTGATAAAGCGGGATATCAAATCCAAACTCCTTCTTCTTCTTCTTATTGTCTATTCCGAACTTAAAAATGGAAAGTGAAATGCTGGTGGTCAACAAAAGAGGTTTAAGGACTCGCTGAAGGCAAATCTAAAAAAAAATATGTATTATTAAACACCAACAACTGGGAAACACTGGCCTACGAGGGCTCCAACTGGAGAACAGCCTTTACCAAAGGTGTCAGGGGCTTTGAAGACCCTTGAACTCAGGACGCAAGGGAGAAACGTGCTAGGAGGAAGGCACGCTTGGCAAATCCACACCGTGATCAACTCCTGCCTGGAAACCTATGTCCCCACTGTGGAAGGACGTGTGGATCCAGAATTGGCCTCCACAGTCACTTACGGACTCACTGTTAAAACCCTGTTGATGGAAGACAATCTTACTTGGCTACGTGTTGTTGCCAAAGAAGAAGAAAGAAGCTCTGCCTGCACAGTTGCTTCCGAATACAGTTGGGTGAACTTCCTTGTGCTCCTCTTTCCACTTGCATGCTTCTCACGGTCATCTGGTTGGCCGCTGTGACATCCAAGATGCTGGATTAGATGGGCCATTGGCCCGATGCCTTCTTATGTTCTCATGACCATTGTCCATGCTTCCTGAGGCTCCTGGGAGTCCAACCACCTATGGACGGCCATAGATTTTCCCACTCCCGCTTTACCACCTGGGGAAGGAAAGAGTGCATGGGTGATATTTGATGGGCTCATTGCCCGCTTGTCTACAGGGCCAGATTGACATGATGTTGCAACTCCTGATGGATCGAATGATTGATTTAACTTGAAAGCAGCCGTGGAAGTTAAGATCAAAGCAACAGGCAGAAGAAAGGGGGGGGCATGAACCCTTTTCCTTCATGCCAGGTTCTTAGACTCAATCCATGGGGCCCCTCCAAACACTCTTTTAATTTTCTGCCAGTCAGATAGGTGGAGTATAAATATTATATTATTATTATTATTATTATTATTATTATTATTATTATTATTATTACCACACCTCCCAAGGGAAACTGTTCCACTGTCAAAGAAGCTCTTTCTGTCATAAAGTTCTTCCTGATTTTTTAAGCCAGAATCTCCTTTCTTGTATCTTAAATCCATTGGTTCAAGTCCTAACGCCCTCCCATCAGATGTCAAGGAAATAAACAGCTATCTGACTTTTAGAAGACATCTGAAGGCAGCCCCGTTCAGGGAAGTTTTTAATGTTTGATGTTTTGTATCGTGTTTTTAATATTCTGTTGGAAGCCGCCCAGATGGGCAAGGTAATACTACTACTACTACAGCTAATGGTAGTAGTAGTAGTAGTAGTAATAATAATAATAATAATAATAATAATAATAATAATAATCTGCTTTATTATTATCTATCCTGGCTGTACCTAAGAGTGTCCAATCATACTGTCCTCCTGCGTGCAAACAGAGAGACTTTCGAGGCAAGAGGCCTGAGTGGATGGAGTCAGCCACTTGCAGGAGAAATGGGGTGTGTGGGGGGGAGGTTTTCTCTCCTGCCCCCCCCACTCCAGCTCCAGATCTGCACCCTCAGACAAATCTGGCATGTACAGCTGGCCATTCCTGGCCAGCTGCAGCCAAGGAGGGATATCGGCAACCAGGCGCTGACATGATGCACTTTGCATCTCAATGCTGCCTTCTGCAGCCAGCACAAAAGAACCCCCAAATCGGCATTTTATTAGCTCCGAGTTAATTATACCCCTCCCCATCACATCAACACACACACACACACACACACACACGTCTCTTGAGGATGACTCCTGCAGGCTGGAGGCAAAATTGCAACCAAATTTATGCCTGGAAAATTGGCCAGGGCTGGAGCGAGAGGGGAGGGGGGTTGGATTCATTCTACACCTTCTGCCAACTTTATGGGGGATTCCAGACAGATGGAACTTGGCGTCAGGGACACACAGACAAACCCTGGTTTCAGAATTTGCCTCTCTGTGTGCAGGTTTCATGCCATTTTAGTACGAAACAGCACCCACCCGTATCTCAAGGGCTCTGTTCAATTTTTTGGGGGGGGAAGGGTGTACATTTCACATGCAAATACAGTGGTACCTTGATTTTCGAACAGCTTAGTTCTCGAACAACTTGGAACCCGAACGCTGCAAAACTTTTTTTTTGGGGAAGCTGAACGTGCTCTGTTTTTATAGTCCTCCGCTTCTGATTAGTGTGTTCTTCTTCCTGTTTGGGGATGCAGGTGGCGCTGTGGGTTAAACCACAGAGCCTAGGGCTTGCCGATCAGAAGGTCGGCGGTTTGAATCCCCGCGACGGGGTGAGCTCCCGTTGCTCGGTCCCTGCTCCTGCCAACCTAGCAGTTCAAAAGCATGTCAAAGTGCAAGTAGATAAATAGGTACCGCTCCGGTGGGAAGGTAAATGGCGTTTCTGTGCACTGCTCTGGTTCGCTAGAAGCGGCTTAGTCATGCTGGCCACATGACCCGGAAGCCGTATGCCGGCTCCCTCGGCCAAGAAAGCGAGACGAGCGCCGCAACCCCAGAGTCGGCCACGACTGGACCTAATGGTCAGGGGTCCCTTCACCTTTACCTTCCTGTTTGAGTTTTCCGTTTCTGATTTGAGCACCCTGCTTCTGATTAGATATTTGGAGCTTATATTTGGTGCTTCTGTTTTTGCGTTTAAAAATTATGTTTTTGTTTGTGTGGCTTTTTTGGTTAATTTGTTTTTCTGACTGTGTAGAACCTAGTTCAGCTACTGATTGATTGATTGATTGATTGATTGATTGATTGTGTGACTGTGGAAATGGATAAAAGCTGCAAAGCCAAGAGAACCATTAACAGAACAACACCAGAGGTAGTAAAATTCATGTTAAATTTCTGTTTTAGGTTTGTTTTTAAAAGTCTGGAATAGATTAATCCATTTTGCATTATTTTCTATGGGAAAGCGCACCTTGGTTTTAGAACGCTTTGGTTTAAGAATGGACTGCCGGAACAGATAAAGTTTGGGAACTAAGGCACCACTGTACATCCCCTCTGTTTCTAATGTTCGGAGTGTCAGAAGGCACTTTCCACATGTGCAGGGGAAGTATCAGCAGGTGTGAGGACGCACTGAGGTTCGTAGAAGCACCAGCAAACTTAACTTCCTCAAACTGACTTCCAATTTTATTTACAGATAGGTAGCCGTGTTGGTCTGCCATAGTCAAAACAAAAAAATTTTTTTCCTTCCAGTAGCACCTTAAAGACCAACTAAGTTAGTTCTTGGTATGAGCTTTCGTGTGCATGCACACTTCTTCAGATACTTCTTCAGATTTTTCCAATTTTATGTTTGTGATTGGAGTTGGAGAGGCTGGAATCTTGAACCAGGAGCTCTCGAAGCTGTGGCGTTTTGTTGCAAACCTCTATGTAGAATCACAGGGTTCAAAACTACATTTGAGGCCACTTAATCCAACCTCCTGCTCATTGCATCCCTGGAATCAGCAGAAAAAGACAATACAGTGGTGCCTCGCAAGATGAAATTAATTCGTTCTGCGAGTTTCTTCGTCTTGCGGATTTATCGTCTTGCGAAGCACGGCTATTAACGGTACTTAGCGGCTTTAAGAAAAAGGAAACAAACTCGCAAGAACTCGCAAGACGTTTTTGTCTTGCGAAGCAAGCCCATAGGGAACTTCGTCTTGCGAAACGACTCAAAAAACGGAAAACTCTTTCGTCTTACGAGTTTTTCGTCTTGCGAGGCATTCGTCTTGCGAGGTACCACTGTATGCATGGCCTTTCTAAGAAATTAACTAATTAGAGGGTTTGGTCACATGCCAATGGATTTTGCCAGGGACTCATCCACACAGGCAGCAGAATGTGGACTCCTGCCTTGGGGAAATGGAGTCAACCTGTTCTGGGTGCAGGTGACGGATGTCCTTCAGAATGTTCATCTTCTATTATTATTATTATTATTAAGAAAGGTCCATATAGTAAAAGCTATGGTTTTCCCAGTAGTGATGTATGGAAGTGAGAGCTGGACCATAAAGTAGGTTGATAGCCAAAGAATGGATGCTTTTGAATTATGGTGCTGGAGGAGACTCTTGAGAGTCCCATGGACTGCAAGAAGATCAAACCTCTCCATTCTGAAGGAAATCAGCCCTGAGTGCTCACTGGAAGGACAGATCCTGAAGCTGAGGCTCCAAGACTTTGGCCACCTCATGGGAAGAGAAGACTCCCTGGAAAAGACCCTGATGTTGGGAAAGATGGAGGGCACAAGGAGAAGGGGACGACAGAGGACGAGATGGTTGGACAGTGTTCTCAAAGCGACCAGCATGAGTTTGGCCAAACTGCGGGAGGCAGTGGAAGACAGGAGTGCCTGGCGTGCTCTGGTCCAGGGGGTCACGAAGAGTCGGACACGGCTAAACAACTAAACAACAACAACAACAATTATTATTATTATTATTTAAAAAACAGATCTCTCCTGCCAGTGAAATGGCAGGGCATCATAGAGAAATACTTCAGGAGAGGAAATCCTTTTCATAAACCTAACTAAAAGAGTGAGATTTACACATTTCATAGTATCATAGAGTCGAAAGGGACCTTGAGGATCATCTAGTCCAACCCACTGCAGTGTAGGAATCTTTTTCCCCAATGTGGATCTTGAATCCACAACCCTGAGATTAAGAAGCTCATCCTCTACCAACTGAGCAATCTCAGGTGTTTGTTTACTCACATATAAACATGCAAAACATTCACATGGGACGGGTGAATCGATCAATTTTGATTTCCCTCTGTTTCTAATTTTTCTTAAATCCAGTTCTCCACATTTCCACCTCACTTTGCAGGGTTCTTATTTTTTTTAAAGGCCTCGTGAAAATTCAACGGCATTCTAGTGCAAATTTATCCTAATGCAGTATACACGCTTGCAGGCAATTTCACCCAAAGTACATAGCTCTCCAAACCAATTCTCCTCGATCTAATGCACCTTTCTTTTGCTTGTTACCTTCGGTAATATATGCACCTTTATGAACAGGACTTTCCCCCAGTTATAGGAATTATCGTACACATTCCTCGGCTGGGGAATTGCATTGCAAAATTCGGCTTGCATTTTGCAAGGCATGAAACGGGTCTTTAAACGCAAACTGAAATCTGTTTCTCCCCTATGCTTATTCCAAACTTGTGCTCAGATGCAAATATTCCCATCCTGCTCTTAATAGGATCACTTGCTGCCGGGCAAGGGGGGAGCCCAGTGGGCCGCCGCGCCCCCCCGACAGGCGAAGGAGCTGCCTTGGCCTTCCTGGGGCGTCAAACATGCCATCCACTCACTGGCCTGACAAGCTGGCCGGATGGCAAGTGGGTCACCCAGTCTCTCCTCTGGCCGCCTCTGCCGGCTGTGCCTGCTCTGATTGATGATCTGGACAATGGGGCTGACACCCTCTGCCTAATTGTGATTAAGTACAGGGCAGGCAAATGTGTGTGGGGGGGTGAGGCATTGCAGTGTGTGTGTGTGTGAGTGTGTGTGTGTGTGTGTGTGTACACATATGTGCGTGTCTCATGCGAGTCACGAGCCTCCTTAAAGAACAGCTTTTGCGGAGGAGGAAATTGCAAGCAGCTGGGCAACGGGCAGAGATAGAGGGAACTCCCCTCTGGCCGATTGTCAAAGGGGTTGGGGAGGAAGATGCTGTTGGTGGACAGGAAATGGGAAGGATAACAGGAATATACTATGTCAAGATCTTAAAATCTTTAAGCTTTGCTAAAAACAAAACGAAGATCATGGCCACTGGTCCCATCACCTCCTGGCAAATGGAAGGGGAAGAAATGGAGGCATTGAGAGATTTTACTTTCTTGGGCTCCATGATCACTGCAGATGGTGACAGCAGTCACGAAATTAAAAGACGCCTGCTTCTTGGGAGAAAAGCAATGACAAACCTAGACAGCATCTTAAAAAGCAGAGACATCACCTTGCCAACAAAGGTCTGTATAGTTAAAGCCATGGTTTTCCCAGTATGATGTATGGCAGTGAGAGCTGATCCATAAAGAAGGCTGATTGTCCCCCAACATTCTGCCCGGACATTGAGGTCCAGTGCCAAGGGCCTTCTGGCAGTTCCCTCACTGCGAGAAGCCAAGTTACAGGGAACCAGGCAGAGGGCCTTCTTGGTGGTGGTGCCTGCCCTGTGGAACGCCCTCCCACCAGATGTCAAAGAGAAGAACAACTATCAGACTTTTAGAAGACATCTGAAGGCAGCCCCGTTTAGGGAAGCTTTTAATGTTTAATAGGCTATTGTATTTTAGTGTTTTGTTGGAAGCCACCCAGAGTGGCTGGGGAAACCCAGCCAGATGGGTGGGGTATAAATAATAAATTTTATTATTATTATTATTACCTAGCAGCCACTGGCAGACAAAGGTGGGGGCGATTTGCCCCATGTGCCATCCAGGGGTTGACATCGTGTCTGCCCCCACCACCTGGGACGCTCGCCATGCATGCCCCAGGATGCGAGCCCCTTGCCACACACACCCCGACGCATGCCACACCCCCAGGACGCATGCAGGTCATGCCTCCGGATGTACAGCGCTCCCGGTGCCAGAGTAGGTAGCTTCGCCACCGCTAGCAGCTAAGTGAGTTGGGCGGTGGAAAAGGCCCATCCGTTCGCCATCAGTTAGCTGCAGCTCTCAAAACATAGCTCATCCTTTTGAGATGCTGATGGGGATACTTGTGGCCTGCTAAAATTATCACCTTACCAAATAAAAAAATAATATTTTTTTTAAACCCCTGACTAGTTGAGCAATAGATTTCCCTGTTATATTCTCACCCTCACTGGGTACAGGACCCCAAGAATTGGGAGGGACTCAGGGCATCAACTAGACTGACCTCACCCCAACCCACAAAAGTATTATTATTTTTTTACCAAAAAAAGTAAATTGCCTGTTAAAATGTGCCTGGAGGGATGCGGGTGGCGCTGTGGGTCTAGGACTTGCCGATCAGAAGGTCAGCGGTTTGAATCCCCGCGACGGGGTGAGCTCCCGTTTCTCGGTCCCTGCTCCTGCCAACCTAGCAGTTCAAAAGCATGTCAAAGTGCAAGTAGATAAATAGGTACCGCTCCAGTGGGAAGGTAAACGGCGTTTCCGTGCGCTGCTCTGGTTTGCCAGAAGCGGCTTAGTCATGCTGGCCACATGACCCGGAAGCTATACGCCAGCTCCCTTGGCCTTTGAATGGACTTAACAGTCCAGGGGTCCTTTATCTTTTTACCTTTACCTTTACCTGCACACAATGGCTCCTTGATACAATCCCTTGCATCTTCAGATTAGGTTAGGGTTAGCTGTATGCTGGCTCCCTTAGCCAATAAAGCGAGATGAGTGCTGCAACCCCAGAGTAGGTCACGACTGGACCTAATGGTCAAGGGTCCCTTTACCTTTACCTTATACTTATTGGAGACCTTCCCAGCTGTCACTGCAAACTGCCTCACAGGTGACACTACAAACTTCCTGTAGACTGTGACGCCCCATCCATGAAAGTTATTCCTGCAAGGGGAGAAGCGGAAGGGTTTTGTATCTGAATTGTAGCAGTGGGAAATGCAAAATCATACTTAATGAGAGGGCCTCAAAGTCCTTGAAATGCCGACAGAAGTTCCATTTTCCAGATGGAGAACTGAGGCTGGATGCACCATATATCATATCTACAGAACTGTAGAACCGTGGGGAGCTGGATCCAGTCATCAGCTGCTCTTGCCTCCTTGCCAGAACTGTGTGTTGCAGCTGTTAAGGGATTACACCCATTTCACAAGTGAAGATCTGGGACACCTGGAAGAACCCAAGAGGCAGCAGTTTTTGCATATGTCTATCATCAGGCGCTGTGGGTAAAAGCCTCAGCGCCTAGGGCTTGCCGATCGAAAGGTCGGCAGTTCGAATCCCCGCGGCGGGGTGCGCTCCCGTTGCTCGGTCCCAGCGCCTGCCAACCTAGCAGTTCGAAAGCACCCCGGGGTGCAAGTAGATAAATAGGGACCGCTTACTGGCGGGAAGGTAAACGGCGTTTCCGTGTGCTGCGCTGGCTCGCCAGATGCAGCTTTGTCACGCTGGCCACGTGACCCGGAAGTGTCTCCGGACAGCGCTGGCCCACGGCCTCTTGAGTGAGATGGGCACACAACCCTAGAGTCTGTCAAGACTGGCCCGCACAGGCAGGGGTACCTTTACCTTTACCTTTATCATCATTTACCCCTTAACACCAGAAGTGACAATGGTCTCTGAGAATGCCTAAAATTATCGCCTCGCAAGTCTTGGTTTTTGGCATTTTAAATGCTGGATGAGATTTCGGTCATTTACCGAAAGTGTATTGTAAGGAGCGAAAATGTCCCGTGACTGAGTTCCAGAGACAGAGGTAGCGAAACCAAGTGACTTATGTTGCCCTTTTGAGCCAAGTTGCATTAAGCATAACACGGTACCGAAATTATATTTGTCATTTGATGCTCCGCTCACCACTTTATATGATCTTATGCAGTTTGCAGAAGAGAATATTACATGCATGGTTGACCTTAAGATTTGCAAGCAAACGTCTGATCTTCTCCAGATTTTCTCTGACCTTTAGATTAATTATAAAATTATATGAATCAGCTGGCAAAGTCTGTGTTATCAGCATATTAAACAGGGGAGGGGAGTATGTGGCCCTCCACACCTCTCCATCTGGCCCCCATGATTCTTCTTGCCCTGCTGCCCTCCCCAGTCCCCCCTTTGCACACCATGTCTCTCACTCTCCTTACATCACAGCCTGGAGAGCCAGTGTGGTGTAGTGGTTAGGAGCGATAAGACTCGCAATCTGGGGAACCGGGTTCGATTCCCCGCTTCTCCACATGCAGCTGCAGGGTGACCTTGGGTTAGTCACGCTTCTCTGAAGTCTCTCAGCCCCACTCACCTCACAGAGTGTTTGTTGTGGGGGAGGAAGGGAAAGGAGAATGTTAGCCGCTTTGAGACTCCTTAGGGTAGTGATAAAGCGGGATATCAAATCCAAACTCTTCTTCTTCTTCTTCCTCTTCCTCAAATGTGTTCACCTGATGGGAATGCGTTCTTGAACTCTGGTTGTTGTTGTTGTTTAGTCATTTAGTCATGTCCGACTCTTCTTGACCCCATGGACCAGAGCACACCAGGCACTCCTGTCTTCCACTGCCTCCCGCAGTTTGGTCAAACTCATGTTGGTAGCATTGAGAACACTGTCCAACCACCTCGTCCTCTGTCGTCCCATTCTCCTTGTGCCCTCCATCTTTCCCAACGTCAGGGTCTTTTCCAGGGAGTCTTCTCTTCTCATGAGGTGGCCAAAGTATTGGAGCCTCAGCTTCAGGATCTGTCCTTCCAGTGAGCACTCAGGGCTGATTTCCTTCAGAATGGAGACGTTTGATCTTCTTGCAGTCCATGGGACTCTCAAGAGTCTCCTCCAGCACCATAATTCAAAAGCATCAATTCTTCGGCGATCAGCCTTCTTTATGGTCCAGCTCTCACTTCCATACATCACTACTGGGAAAACCATAGCTTAAACTATACGGACCTTTGCTGGCAAGGTGATGTCTCTGCTTTTTAAGATCCTGTCTAGGTTTGTCATTGAACTCTGGTAATGTGCCTCTTTTCCCTGGGTGCAGGATAGAGAATGCCGTGTGCTTAGAAACCACAACAGTAAAACTTGCATTCATTGCTCTGCCCACTTTTGCCCATGGCCCCACCCACCCCCAGCATGTGGCCCCTGGGAGGCTGCTGGGAAGAGAATGTGGCCCCCAGATGGAAAAGTGTTCCCTGCTCCTGAGAAAAATGAAGAAGCCAATGGGAAGCACAGCAGTGGCTTTCATTCCACTTCTGGGGCAACTCTGAGTTGCTCAGGAACCTCTTGGGCTTTTTGAGGATGTGCTTCAAGTGCAAGAATCAGCAATGGTGGCTGAGCAGCCCCAAAAGAATCACGTGGCTTGTGTTGCCTTCCTGTTGCCGCCGATTGTGCAGCACCAGTTCTGTGGCATGCAAGGCTGTGCAGAAAAGGAAAACTGCTGAACCAGCGTCGGGATCTGGTTCCTTGAACCTATGCTGCCACCTGGTGGATCTCAAGGTAAGTCCAGCCAAAGGTGACTACAGTGATACCTCAGGTTACTGGTGCTTCAGGTTACAGAGTCTGCTAACCCAGAAACAGTACCTCAGGTTAAGAACTTTGCTTCAGGATGAGAACAGAAATTGTGCGGTGGCGGGAGGCCCCATTAGCTAAATTGGTACCTCAGGTTAAGAACAGTTTCAGGTTAAGAACGGACCTCCGGAACAAATTAAGTTCTTAACCCCAGGTACCACTGTATGGGGTTGCGGCACTCATCTTGCTTTTAGGCCCAGGGAGCCAGCGTTTGTCCACAAGACAGCTTTCCGTGTCATGTGGTCAGCATGACTAAATCACTTCTGGCACAATGGGACACCGTGACGGAAACCAGAGCGCATGGAAAAGCCGTTTACCAGGAGTCAGCAAACTTTTTCCGCAGGGGCCCGGTCCCTCAGACCTTGTGGGGGACCGGACTATATTGGGGGGGGAATCCTCCCCACCGACTCTCCCCTCCCTTCTCCACAGTGCTGGACAAGCCCCGGTGGCTGCTTACCTGTGCCTTGCAAGCGGCAGGGGCTGGTGGCGGCAGCGGAGGGACGATGAGCGACCAAAAGGGCTGGCTCCAGAGAGGGGCTGCTTAAAATGGCACTCAGCCAACGGAGGCTCAACAAAGCCCAGCCCCCTTCCTCCTCTAGGCACGCCAATCCACGCAGCGATTCCTGGACCGTCCGCGGGCCAGATCCAGAAGGCAATTGGCTCCCGGGCCTTTAGTTTGCCTACCATGGCGTTTACCTTCCTGCCGCAGTGGTACCTATTTTTCTACTTGCACTGGTGCGCTTTCGAACTGCTAGATTGGCAGGAGCAGGGACCGAGCAACGGGAGCTCACCCCATCGCGGGGATTCGAACCGCTGACCTTCTGATCGGCAAGCCCAAGTGATGCGGTTCAAGGTAGCTTCCTCAAGTGAGAGATACTTGGAAGGGATGTGGGTGGAAAACAGCTGCAGGAGGATGGAGGGCAGAGCAATGTGTCCCTGCTGTCTTGAGATGCAGGGATGCACCTGTCCGGTTTGCACCTGTACACAGAGTGGAAGGAGGCATCAGTCTGTCCTTTGCCTCAGGCACCAAAAGGTCTTGGGCTGGCCCAGAGACCATAGAATCATAGAATCATAGAGTTGGAAGAGACCACAAGGGCCATCGAGTCCAACCCCCTGCCAAGCAGGAAACACCATCAGAGCACTCCTGACATATGGTTGTCAAGCCTCTGCTTAAAGACCTCCAAAGAAGGAGACTCCACCACACTCCTTGGCAGCAAATTCCACTGTCAAACAGCTCTTACTGTCAGGAAGTTCTTCCTAATGTTTAGGTGGAATCTTCTTTCCTGCAGTTTGGATCCATTGCTCCATGTCCGCTTCTCTGGAGCAGCAGAAAACAACCTTTCTCCCTCCTCTATGTGACATCCTTTTATATATTTGAACATGGCTATCATATCACCCCTTAACCTCCTCTTCTCCAGGCTAAACATGCCAAGCTCCCTTAGCCGTTCCTCATAAGGCATCGTTTCCAGGCCTTTGACCATTTTGGTTGCCCTCCTCTGGACACGTTCCAGTTTGTCAGTGTCCTTCTTGAACTGTGGTGCCCAGAACTGGACACAGTACTCCAGGTGAGGTCTGACCAGAGCAGAATACAGTGGCACTATTACTTCCCTTGATCTAGATGCTATACTCCTATTGATGCAGCCCAGAATTGCATTGGCTTTTTTAGCTGCCGTGTCACACTGTTGGCTCATGTCAAGTTTGTGGTCAACCAAGACTCCTAGATCCTTTTCACATGTAGTGCTCTCAAGCCAGGTGTCACCCATCTTGTATTTGTGCCTCTCAATTTTTTTGCCCAAGTGCAATACTTTACATTTCTCCCTGTTAAAATTCATCTTGTTTGTTTTGGCCCAGTTCTCTAATCTGTCAAGGTCGTTTTGAAGTGTGATCCTGTCCTCTGGGGTGTTAGCCACCCCTCCCAGTTTGGTGTCATCTGCAAATTTGATCAGGATGCCCTTGAGTCCATCATCCAAGTCGTTGATAAAGATGTTGAATAAGACCGGGCCCAAGACAGAACCCTGTGGCACCCCACTAGTCACTCTTCTCCAGGATGAAGAGGAACCATTGATGAGCTTTTCCCAAACTGGTGCCCTCTAAATGTTTCGGAGTACAACTCCCATGTGCCATCCTTTGGAAGTTGCGCTTCCCTGAAGACTGCAATTCAGTTCTCTAGCCACGTAACGCTTACCAATATGCAAATACTGGGGTAAATCGCGCATAGAAGTGCATTATATTAGGAGAAACTGCTCTGCGGAAACAAAGCAAAATTGCAAACAAAAATGTGCAGCTGTTATGGCTCTGCTGGAAACCACAGGAGAGGGGAAAGTCTTCTTGTGACCAGATCTTGCTTGTGGGTTTCTCACAGGTATCTGGTGGACCACTGTGAGAACAGGGTGCTGGACTAGATGGGTCACTGGCCTGATCCAGCAGGCTCACGTTCTTATGTGAATTTTGGTTTTTGGTTTTGCAAACTGATGTGGAAATGTGCAGAAATGAAATTCAGTTTGGAAAAATGAGAACTGAAATGGACCAGTTTGCCCACCCCTCCCTGGGCTCCATCCTGGGTGTGGAGTCTGTTCCTTTTCCCCTTTGCACGTGACTTAGAAATCCTCTTCCATGTGGATTAAGGATCACCCTGTGGATTGCAGCACCATCCACGCTGGCACATGCTACGATTCCTCTGGCGTCTCCCCAGTCTTGCCAAGCTCACTGGTGTAGCCATTAGAAAAAAGACAGTCACAGAACCAAGAAATTGCATAAAACAAATGAAATACCATGAAAATCCCTGAAACGAGAAGTAATTGATTAGAAATAAAATTAATAATAAGAATCAAAAAGTTTAAGTAAAAAATTAGAAAAACCTAAAATAGAACAAAGCCTTAATGGGATGCCGGCTACAAGAAGAGTTTGGATTTGATATCCCGCCTTTCACTCCCTTTTAAGGAGTCTCAAAGCAGCTAACATTCTCCTTCCCCTTCCTCCCCCACAACAAACACTCTGTGAGGTGAGTGGGGCTGAGAGACTTCAAAGAAGTGTGACTGGCCCAAGGTCACCCAGCAGCTGCATGTGGAGGAGCGGAGACATGAACCCGGTTCCCCAGATTACGAGTCCACCGCTCTTAACCACTACGCCACACTGGCTCTCGAACCTTGTTTCACTGAACTATTCGGTTTCCTCAGAAGGAAATAGAAAAACCATAAACCTTAAATGACCAAAATTCAGAAAAAGGGGGTAGAACTCCCAAAAATTCTGAAGTCTTATAATCCTAGCTTGACCTAGGTGAAGCAAAGCGCAGTAATAAAGGGTTAAGGACTCAAAGGTCCTAATACTGAATTTACAAAAAAGGTTTGAAAAACTAAATGGGAAGTTCATTGGTGTGGGCTGTGGCTTACGGCTGCCCAAAGGGACCTTAAGCAACTGGTGGCAACGTCTGTGCTGAATCCAGGCTCAACACAGGAGTTGGTAATTCGACTGATTTATTTACAAGGCATTATACAACTCCTTGGCCAGGTTCTGAACACAGGCCTGCAGCAGGGTTCTTGTCCATCCAAGGTTAAGAAATGGCAGGAGGAGGAGGAGGAGCGTGGAGCCATGTCTAAAGTTAATTCATCGTCTGTCACCGTTACACGAAGTCAAGGGTGACGTTGGCCGACGATCCCTTGCGTCCCTTCGCCTTGATCTTAAGGGGAACTTATTCGCACGGTTCCTTCCTTCAGTTTGGAAACAGAACAAGCGTCCTGACTGCTGCATTGATCCGAGACGAGCCCTTGCCTCCTCTTGAGGTCACGCCGGGCACCGGAAGCTGCAGTAGTCGGCCGATTTGAAGACGCTGTAGACATTCACCAAGGGGAACATGATGACAGCTCCAACTAGACCCCCGAGCTGCTCCATCGCTCCGTACCACACGAGGGCGCTCTGGCTGTGGCCGCGAAGGATCACTCCCAGCATCACCTTGACGTACGCGAGGGTCCCGTTGAAGAGGACCCAGGAGATCACCTGTCGGCACAGAAGCAGCTGTGTTTGAATCTCTGCTATTGCATTCCTTTCTTGGCCCAAAGCCAACGAATGATCACCTTCCCCTTTCATTATTCCATTAAGCACACAGAAGCTGCATTGGAACAAGCTAAACATTAACCTAGTTCAGCAATCTGCTTCCCACTTGGCTAGCCAGATACTTGAGATAAGGGCAATAATAATAATAATAATAATAATAATAATAATAATTTATTATTTGTACCCCGCCCATCTGGCTGGGTTCCCCCAGCCACTCTGGGTGGCTTCCAACTAAGACCAAAAATACACTAAAATGTCGCGCATTAAAAACTTCCCTGAACAGGGCTGCCTTCAGATGTCTTCTGAATGTCAGGTAGTTGTTTATCTCTTTGACATCTGATGGGAGGGCGCTCCACAGGGAAGGTGCCACTACAGAAAAGGCCCTCTGCCTGGTTCCCTGTAACCTCACTTCTCGCAGTGAGGGAACCGCCAGAAGGCCCTCAGTGCTGGACCTCAGTGTTTGGGCAGAACGATGGGGGTGGAGATGCCGTTTAGGGCTTTAAAGGTCAACACCTTTAATGAAAACATTAGTTTTCCTGTTCCCCACCCATCAGCAAATGGTGGTAGAGTGCTTTTAAACCTGGAGGCTCCATCTTGCCATCACCCTACATGCTCACGGCAATCTCAGTTCAAGAGGGCAGTATCAGCAGGCTTGGAGGAATGGCAAAAATACAGAGAAGGGGAATTTTTCCAAACCCCAGTGTGGTTTGGATGAACCTGCACCCCTCCAATAAGCACCCAAATGACGATTGAGCATGCTCAGTGGGCACAGAATGCTGATGATGGTGTGGCTGGGCATGGGGTGGGAACAGGATGAGGTGCCCCGAAAAGGGGCCTGGCTGGCTGAGTAGAAGCATTCCACGCTGCAACATTTTGTTGCAGGCTCCACTTCCCAATGGTCTGTGATCGAGTGTTATGTAGCACACGTGAGAGGGAGGCATGCGCAGCCCCCACAGAACCCACAAGGTTTGCAGAAGTACAAAACATGTTTGGGGCAAAAAAAACCCCCAAAGGCTCAATAAGGACTGGTCATGTTTTCTGCATAACATACTGAGCAACTGATGGACTGTAGAAGGGGTGTTGGGAAGGGGAAACATGGCGAGAGGGATGAACTGGAGTGGGTAAAATCCTGAAGAGCATCACTCCCCTTTGTCTTGTGATAGGAAATTTGAGGTCTTTGTTATATGTTAAATGTTCATAAGTGTACCAACCAAGCACATACATAGATCAGCGCAGGGGGACCGACCTGGAACCATTTTTTATTCCCAAACTGACCAAATGTTTTCTCTGCAAGGTCAAAGGAAAATGGAAGAGACTCCCCATTGTCTTTTCCTTCACAAATCCTGTCTTAAGGGTATGTCTGTATTTGAATAGAATGTGAGCCTGTGACATGGCCCAGGAACTAAGTATTTATCATTTCAAAAGACTGGCCAGGCTCCCCAGGCAATCCAATCAAGTAACCTGCCAGACAGGAGATAAACAACGACAGGAGAAAAACAACATTCAAATTTCTGTTTTAGACAGCCTTTGTTGAGATGAAGGTGTGATGTATCTGAGGGGTGGTCTTAGGTTACACCCCTTCTGTGATGTATGTATGATGTTTCTGGGGGTGGTCTTGGTCTACAGGTGGCAATTTCAAAAGTCTTTATAAGGCTTTGCACACCATTGTTCTGGGTCCCTCCTCTCTCCTGCGTGTGAGGGGAGCACCCTGTTGCAACAGATCAATAAAGATCAGGCTTACGAGCTGCTTTGCTTCTCAATATTCTCTGGTTGGCCTCTGTTATTTTCTCCTACCAATAGGGAACCTACGTAAGGACTCTATATGGGCTCTTGGATACCCCATAAGGGAACAAGGGCAGATTTTTGTTTACAACAGTCTCAGGTCCCACTTGTCTTGGTTAGTAGCCAAGTAGACCTATTCTCCTCCAGGAACTGGCCTCATCCTCTTTTAGGGCAGGAGGGGAGAAGCCGTAGGGCTTTCTACCTGGCCTTTGGGACTCTCCCCAGGCTCCACCCCTCCCTGTAGGCCCCACCCCCTTTGGCCTCATCCTGTGCCCCCCTGTGTCCACACTTTTGCTTGGCTGGAATTTGTCCTTGAACTGGCCGAACGCCTACCTCTTTCCTGAACAGAGGCCGGAGAAAATTGAATTTTCATATGCCTGCTGAACAATTGCAAAATCCGCACCCAGGGCCCTGACCCCTGTTGACCTTGGGCCACACCCACCACCGGCTAGCGGCCCCTGGAAGGCTGCCTGGGGCAGAATGTGGCCCTCGCAGCCAGTGAGCAACCGTTGCAGCCTTTGGGTCCTTGTCAAGACCCATTCTGGGTTAGGAAGTTTCCTGGACCTGTTTGCAAAGCTGCAAGGCACCCCATCACATCTCTGAGCAACATCCCTCTTGCAAAACAGAGAATGCCAGAGCCTTTGGTGTAAGCTACTTACGATGAGTGTGTCCCCCCACTCTGAGTGGTTTAGGGGCGGGCAGGGGCTCAGGGCAGCCATGCCCATGTTGTAGGCGCCAAAGGCCGTCCCGGTGGCTGCCAAGACACTCAAGAAGGCGAGGGACCTGGGGGAGGGGAGAGCAAAGGAAAGCATCAAGGCAAATAGGCAGAGAATTTCAAGCCAAATTGGGGTCAGGATTTCACATGGGATGAAGCCTCAAACAGAGAGCGGGAGACAGTCAGAGCTCCTTCAGATGACCTATTTATTGAGCGTCTTTGATTTGCATTCATCCTGATTTGATTGCACCAATCTCAAAGCAGAGGTTAGATTCTATCCGGCACTGATTTCCTTGCAGTGAGGTTACACAACAGCAATTCTTTTTGTCCTACATTTCCTTACAGGGTGTTTATTTCTTAAACAACATTTATATGTGTTGGACTGTAAAAAATAAGCTACCATATTTTTTGCTCCATAAGACGCACTTTTTTCCTCCTAAAAAGTAAGGGGAAATGTCTGTGCATCTCATGGAGTGAATGCGTGGTCCCTGGAGCCGAATTGCCCAGGGACAAAAAGCAGATCATGCTTTTTTTAAAAAAAGAGGGAAGTGGGTGTTGAAACAAAGCCGCTGATCGGCAAGTGATCGGGAGCGAGATAAGGGACAGTAGCAATAAAGGAGGCTGCCTGGGAGGGGGGAGGTAAAAGCCCATGGATCCTCAGGATTTTTACATTGGGTCACCCCAAATTCACCATCAGATCACATAGCATGTCCATGGCTACTGCCTGCACCAAAAAAAATCACGCACCCACTGTTGCATGAGGCCACAATGGTGCAAAAATGTGGTTACAAAGCACAGATCCACATGGATGCTCAGGATTTTTGCATTGGGTCACCCCAAATTCACTGTCAAATCACATGTCTGTTGCCACAGTATGAACGACAAAAATCATACATCCACTGTTTCGTTCAGAATATTTTTTTCCTTGTTTTCCTCCTCTAAAAACTAGGTGCGTCTTATGGTCAGGTGCGTCTTATGGAGTGAAAAAATATGGCAACTCTAAGGAGTGGTGGACTTTGGGCTTTAAAATTTCAGTAGGGCATGTGCGGCACCAAAAATTGGTGCCACCCCCCGCCTCTCACCTTCTTTCGTTCATTAGTGTTTCAGCGCCACCTGTAGTGCCCCCTCAGCTTGGCGCTTAATGTGGACAAACTGGCTACACTTCCGTAAACCTGCCTTGTTGCAGGATGAGAGGTGTTATGCCCAGGAACAGGAAGGGAGACACTCCTTTTCTCGGCAGCAAATGTTGCTGCTTGACTAATTGGATCTGGCTGATTGGTTCAGTTTGGTTCCTCCCGAGTTTTTGTCGTGATATTTAAATAAATAAATAAACAAACCACTCTATTCTGCCTTAGTCAGACTACTCCTGGAATACTGTGTCCAGTTCTGGGCACCGCAGTTTAAGAAGGATGTTGACAAGCTGGAAGGAGTGCAGAGGAGGGCGACTGAGATGGTCAAGGGTCTGGAAACCAAGCCTTATGAGGAACGGTTGAAGGAGCTGTGTATGTTTAGCCTGGAAAAGAGGAGGCTGGGAGGAGATATGAGAGCCATCTTCAAATATCTCAAGGGCTGTCACATGGAAGATGGAGCAAGCTTGTTTTCTGCTGCTCTGGGAGGGTAGGACTCAAACCAATGGATTAAAATTATAAGGAAGGAGATTCCAACTAAACATTACAAAAAACTTTCAGATGGTTAGAGCTGTTGGACAGTGGAACAGTCTCCCATGGGAGATGGTGGACTCTCCTTCCTTGGAGGTTTTTAAGCAGAGGTTGGATGGCCATCTGTCATGGATAATAATAATATAATAATAATTTATTATTTATACCCCACCCATCTGGCTGGGTTTCCCTAGCCACTCTGAGCAGCTTCCATCAAAATATTAAAATACAATAGTCTGTCAAACATTAAAAGCTTCCCAAAACAGGGCTGCCTTCAGATGTCTTCTAAAAGTCTGGTAGTTGTTCTTCTCCTTGACATCTGGTGGGAGGGTGTTCCACACGGCGGGTGCCACCACCGAGAAGGCCCTCTGCCTGGTTCCCTGTAACTTGGCTTCTCGCAGGGAGGGAACTGCCAGAAGGCCCTCGGCGCTGGACCTCAGTGTCCGGGCAGAACAATGGGGGTGGAGACGCTCCTTCAGGTATGCTTTGGTTGGGATTCCTGCATTGCAGGGGGCTGGACTAGATGACTGGGAGGGGTCCCTTCCAACTCTACAACCCAATGATTCTATGAAATGCAAGCTTTTCTCATTGCGAGTTGCATCTCGAGCCTTCTTTAAGGGGGCGGTGGCAAAAGCAAGACATACTCGTGAAGCAGAATCAATCCCAGAGCTTGGAGAACTCAAGAATTCTTGCCAAGGGGGGTGGGTACCTACCTGCTGGGCAGGAACGTAGAGATGCTGCAGGCAAGAGGGACAGCCATGGCACCCAGAGTGGTGGAAAGGTGGTAGGCTAAGTTGCTGTAGGGCAAGCAGGAGTAGCTCTGCACTGAGGGCAGGATGCCATACATCAGGGAGCTGCACCAAGTGATGAGGACATACATGAAGGCCAATGTGGTCCAGGAGTAAACAACCTTCTCTGGAGCTCCTTCCTCGTCTTCTTTGGAGCAACTTTCTGCCTTTCCCTCCACGGGGAAGTTAGTGAACCCTTCTTTCAGCCCTCCATCCGCAGGGATCTTCCGGATGGAGTGGAGGGTGATCTCGCTGGCGCAGAGTTTCTGCTCCGAAAGATCCCACACCCTGGGCAGGCGGTTGAGGAAGAAGAAAGCCACCAGGCAGGAGAACATCAGGCCGGACAGGATGAGGAAGAAGACCAGGCTGGAGAAGTTGGCAGGGGAGTAGCGGGTCTCTAGGCGGAAAGGGACGGGGTCGCCTGCGCTCACGTTACCCAAGGTGGCGTTGCTTCTGTGAGTGTGGTTGCTTGGGATGGCAACCTCGACGCAGCTGGAGATCCCTGCTCCCTGCGCCAGAGCGAAGAGAGCAGGGACCAGCCCGCTGAGACCTTCCCCGATGAAGTAGGAGGTGATGTATCGAGGATGGAAGCGAGCCATGAACGGCAGGAAGGTGACGGAGGAGGTGCAGTCCACCAGCGAGAGGCAGAAGGTCAAGATGAAGAAGGCCACACTGTGGCGAGCCCCGCCGAAATCCATGGTGTAGTGCCACAGGAAGGCCAGGAGGAAGCAGGCCACGACTCCGGTGGAGACCACGACGCAGATGACGAGGACCTCGCTCAGCAAGCCCGGCTTCCACTTGTGCATGAGGGTGATGAAGAGAGGGCCCACGTTGGCCAGCTGGATGATGATGATGAGATAGGAAGGTAGGTACCAGCCCTCGGGCAGAACATTCACCAGCACTGGGAGCTCGACCCACACGCCGTTGATGGACATCCAGGAGCCGATCCCAAAGACGCAAGCCAGCACGTGGGTGAGCAGAGCCATCTCGCTCCTCGGTGGTGCACCTGCTGGAGAAGAGAGACGGATCAGAGGAGGGGTTGCAGTTCCTCCCAGGCAACCATCTGTGAAGGCTTGAAGCTGAAGCCATGTCAAAAGGATCCCTGGACGGTTAAGTCCAGCCAAAGTCAAGTCAAGTAACCTTTATTGGCAGCACATAAGAACATTCAGAATACATTCAGAATAGACAGGCCAGTGAGACACCAACGGCACAGTCACCCACCAAAGGGCAGAAGAGGTGAGCGATCCGCCTCATCTCTGTGGGTTTCCAGCAAGGGCAGGATCCTGTAGCATACTTCGGCGACAAAAAAAAATCAAATAGAGGAGCTTAGCTACTGTCTTGGTGAGCTCCTGGTCTCTCCCCTGTAATAAGAAGCACGTAACCTCCGTCTCTGGTTTCCATGTTGAAATACATAGATGGTCTAGACTACAAAAGGGCTGCTGCTGCCCAGCAGAGAGTACTGTTCACATTCTTTTAAAGTGCTTTTTAACTGTGTGTTGTTGTCTTTTAAAAAATAGTTTTTAACTGTTTTTATGTGTTTTGGGGGGGCGTTATTCAGCTGGTTCTATTTATAGTTTGATTATGTATTTTTGTTTTCATATTGTGGGTTTTGGCTTGTGAACCGCCCTGAGACCCATGGGTCTAGGGAAGTATACAATTATTATTATTATTATTATTATTATTATTATTATTATTATTATTCCTTGAGATCCCTTCCAACTCTCCAGTTCTGTGACTCTATGAGTAGATAGGCCACTGCCTGATCTCATGTTACTCATTCATTTATTTTTACATTTATACCCCACCGTTCCTCCAGGAAGCTCAAGGTGGCATACATATTTCTCCTCCCCATTTTCTCCTCACAGCGACCCTGTGAGGTAGATTAGGCTAAGATGCGGCGACTGGCTCAAGGCTTGCGAGCGAGTGGGGATTCGAACCCTGGTCTCCCAGGTCTTAGTCCAACACTCTAACCACCGCACCACGCTGCCGCCTGCTTCTTATGTGGTGGGGTTTCTCCAGCAAAATCTTCAAAGTTGAATATGGCAGCGGAAATCCTGGCAGGGGCCAGGCGTTCAGAACACGGGACACCAGTTCTGTGCCAGTGACGCCGGCTGCCTGCTCGTGTCCAGACCCGGTTTAAAGCCAGCACTTTGGGTACCCATCTTCCCCCCATACAATCCCCCCAGAGAGCGGAGGAATGCCCCAACGTCCTGCTGCTCCCATGGGTCTCCATGCCCTTGCTGCCCAAGGCTGTGAGGTTGGTTGGATTGCTAATTTCTTAAAAGAAAGAAAAAATGGAGAAGGATGGACGCAGCCCTCCAATCGCCTCGTGGTCTCCTTGTCTGAGAAACCTTGCAGTGCTAAAACTGCTTAGAAATGTTAATGATTATGTAGTACAGTGGGGAAAAATGCCTTAAATAAACTCACTCAATCAAAATGGGTTGATAAAGACCGTAAGGACTTGGGGCCACCTCTACTCTTTCAAGAAGCACATAGCGCTCGTTCTACTGCTGCAAAATGAGATGTTGAAAACAAGTTTGCTTAAGATAAACCTCTTCATAAAACCAGCAGTTTTTTAAACATATACAGTACATTGCGAAATAAAACAGCACATTCCAATACAAGTCAAATGCTTGGGTAGGCTGGCTCAAATACTTCAAATGTCCTCTTGGCCTCCCCCCCTCAGACTTTGACTCTCAGCTCTCGGAAACCTGGAAGCCTTGCGCAAGAAAACCACACGGGCTCAAAGTGCAGGATGCGTGATTCACCCAAAGACTGTAAGTGGAGCTGCAGGGAACAAGATTAGCCGCATCTTCCAGAGGGCTGTACCAATGCTAGCCCGAATCAGAGTAGACCCATTGAGAGTAACAAATGACCATCTGTCGGGCTTTCTTCAGCTGCGGTTCCTGCATTTATATATATATATATATATATATATATATATATATATATATATATAATTTTAAAATTAAATTTTCTGTTTTAAAATTTAAAATACTCATTTAAACATCCTTAAGATATTAATGACTTTCCTTCTTCCCTTTCCATGGTTCATTTTGCATATCATAAATCCCTGCATATTTTACAAAAACTCTACCAAACAGTATTCCATTATTACAGCCATCAAAACTTATTTGCACTGTCGATCTTAATGCTGCCGTTTTCAAGTGCACACAATTTCCCCCCATGTATTCAATAAACGTTTTCTAATCTGCTCTAAACGTATGTTCTTCTCGTTCTCTTATTCTATATGTTAAGTCTGCAAGCTGCACATATTCCATCAACTTAAGTTGCCATTCTTCTTTGGTTGGGACTTTGCTCATTTTCCATTTTGGGGCTAACGAAACACGGGCCGCAGTAGTGGCATACATAAATAACCTTTTTGACACCTGGGAATTTCCACCTGGACTCTGTTTTTTGGGGGGAGAAGTACTTTTAAACATCTTTTTCCAATTCATTATGGATTATTTCCCAATACGCTTTTACCCTTTTACAAGCCCACCACATGTGAAAGAACATTCCCTCAACCTCATTGCATATTCGGTTCCTGCATTGCTGGGGGGTCAGACTACATGAGCCTTGGGGGTCTCTTCCAGCTCTGAGATTCTATCTGCATCAACACAACCATCTGCCCCAGCTGCAACAAAACATGTCTCTCCCTTATCCGTCTCTACAGCCACAGCAGGCGCTGTAACTCTAACGGTTTGACGTCATCCACAACAGAGCATTCCTCCATCATCTCCCCAGACGGAAGGATGCCAACATACACCGCTTACTTAGCGCCATTAATTTCTGTGGGTCTATTCTGAGTCAGACTTAGCTGGAGGCAAGTCATTGCTTTTAACCATGCGCTATGCACAAAATACAACGCGGGTGGCGCTGTGGGTTAAACCACAGAGCCTTGGACTTGCCGATCAGAAGGTCGGCGGTTCGAATCCCTGCAACGGGGTGCGCTCCCGTTGCTCGGTCCCTGCTCCTACCAACCTAGCAGTTCGAAAGCAAGTCCAAATGCAAGCAGATAAATAGGTACCACTCCAGCGGGAAGGTAAGCGGCGTTTCCCTGCGCTGCTCTGGTTCGCCAGAAGCGGCTTAGTCATGCTGGCCATATGACCCGGAAGCTGTACGCCGGCTCCCTCGGCCAAGAAAGCGAGATGAGCGCCGCAACCCCAGAGTCGGCCACGACTGGACCTAACGGTCAGGGGTCCCTTTACCTTTACCTATGCACAAAATGAGAACAGGAGGCTCAGCTGGGTGGAGAAGCCCATGTCTTTGAGTCCACCTACCTTCAGTGATGGAAGCAGATCTCCAACTTCACTTTCCTAGGAGAACAAGGGTGACCTCCTTCCGCTCTAGCCCTCACAGCAGGAAAAGGTCCCCGGGGAATCCTGAACCCGGTGCCTTTCCTCATTTATCCCAACCCAGCAGAACCTGCAAAGGTACGAGACCATTTGCCTGCTCAAGACATGGACTGGGAAATGCTGAAGCTGGTTTCTGCTCAGGCAGGTTCTTTAGAAATCCCTGGGTGTCTTCCAGAAGCTCCGCCTTGAAACTGGAGCCTCGGAAGCACCAAGATTGGCCTCTGTCTGCCCCAAAGGCCCTATTGATATTTGATGAAGTGGCTAAGCCAGCTCAGCTGGATATATTATGGCTGCCGGGAGCTATTAATCCCTCTATTCTGCCCAGGCTGATCCGCAGAGTGCAGAGTGGCAGATCCTGCCCTTTGGAACTCCCTGCCCATTGATGCTGTAGCAGGAAACCCTCCCCCATCATTCAGTTTGTACAAACTTCACACACACTCACACTCACACACTACATACGCTACGCTTCTGTTATAAATTCATAGAAAATCAACCATACATCAGATTTGCACTGTTCCACTTTTATTTTACTTCATGAAGGACTACAAAATGGGGAAGGTTTGATACAGGGCAGCCATAATCCCTTGACCATACCAGCACATCCACAAGAGCCCTGCCCAGTTGCTATGCCAACCCTGATGGTCCTAGACAGAAGACCATCAAGGTCACAAAGAATTTGCATATTCTCAGACATGAATTTCACTCTCTCAGACAAAATAGCCATGATCAAAATGATCACACTCCCAAAACTAACCTACCTATTCCAAACCCTCCCAATCTGGATCCCCCCAACCCAACTCCGCAGTTGGCAGAGAAAACTACACTCTTTTATCTTCTCACATAAAAAACCAAGAATAAGCCCCAAATGCCTGCACCTCCCCACCTCAGAAGGAGGATGGGGAATCCCCAACATAGAAGCGTATTACATTGCCAACCAAATACGACATATAATCCCATATATACTAGAAGATGAGACAAAACAATGGGTACACCTAGAGAGGGACACAATTGAAAATACCTGCACCACAGCATACCCACTCCTCCCAAACAAACTAAAGAAAATTCCCACAACACTTAACAGGTACACACAGACCATGCTCAAAGCATGGAAAACACAAATAGGCAAACTATCCCCAACCCCATCGCCACTAACCCCCCTGGCGTACCACCCATTATTCCACCATGCAGCACAAAACCTCCAGATAAAAACCTGGCGAACCAAAGGCTTATATCGCCTAATAGACTTTTATAAAAATAACAAACCTTTGTCAACACAAGAAATACAAGACAAACTAGAAGACACCCAAATGCCCTGGTTAACACAACACCAACTACATGCCCTCTTAAACAACCCAACAGTAAAATTAGCAGCAACTAGGCCCCTGACAACCTTCGAAAACCTCCTCCTAACAACAAAGGGAAACAGTAAAGGGATGGTATCCGCAATATACAAAATACTACTCCAAAGCCCCACAAACCCCCTAGACGCAATCAAAAAACAATGGGAGAATGACATAGGCTATGAGATTAACCCCACTCAATGGAACAAAATGTGGTCTAAACCCCCCTTTAAATCCATATCAACGAAAAGAAAAGAACTCACACTGAAACTCACCTACAGGTGGTACCTAACACCAAGGAAACTAGTGCTAATACGCCCAGGAACCTCACCAAAATGCTGGAGAGGGTGCACCTCCACAGGCACATACCTCCACATGTGGTGGGAATGTCCCAAAATCCAACTCTTCTGGACAACAGCCATACGACAAATATGTAAAATAACTAAACAAGTATTAGATATCACCCCAGAATTGGCCCTACTAAACATCTTCCAAGACAACAACGCCCATTTACACCACAAAGAACTCATAACCCACCTACTTTCAGCAGCCAGAAACACCATAACCAGACACTGGAGAGACCTGTCAGGAGTAAGCATGGACCAATGGTACCAAATAGTATGGGAAACAGCCCTACTGGAAAAATTAACTAATAAACTGAAACTGACACGAGGACAAACAGAAGAAGACACCTTCACCCCGGTATGGCTCCCCTTTATCACATACACAGCCCAACAAGACAATGACAATAATCCACCAACAGCATACAAATCAATATGGCTAACCTGATCCAAAACACCCACCCACCCCACTCACACACGAAAACAAAGATCACCACAGCCAATCACAAACAAACAATCACACCCTACGCCAACCCCAAACTCTCTCACCACCAAAGGAACACAAGTGAACAACACAAACAACGCTGACACCAAACTCTACATACACTAAGCATAATAGAAACACCGCCACCCGACCCCACCCCCATCCATCTTCCCTCTCTCCACCCCCCCTTTCTCTTTTCTTTCTTTTTTCTTCTCCCCTAATGCCTCAACAAATGAAACGGATTTGTAAAAATGTTACATGGGGGGAAAAATACGAGGCATTACACTTCTGTAAAACAAGAAAATCCTAAATAAAATATTTTTTTAAAAAACAAAGAACTTGCATATGGGAGTGGATTCAGCAAGGACTGGAACAAAGGACAATGATCAGCTCTTCCCTCTGGGGGCAGGAAACTGCAAACTCCCCTCTGTCACCTGGAAAGTACTCATGGGGAGGGGGAAAGGGGGAACCAGCCAGGTGACAGGACACTCAGGTTATCACCACAACTCCTCCCTCAACCCCTCCTTTCTGTGATGTATGTATGATGTTTCTGGGGGTGGGCTTGGTCTACAGGGTGGAATTTTCAAAAGTCTTTATAAGGCCTTGCACACTATTTTTCTGTGTCCTCCTCTCTCCTGCAAGTGAGGGGACAAACCCTGTTGCAACAGTTCAATAAAGGCCAAGCCTACAGGCTGCTGTTTTGCTCCAAGTTATCCTGGTTGGTGTCTTTGTTTTGTCCAAGGGAGCCCTCGGATTTTTCCGTTAACAATGCTAAGCAGAGGGCGTCGCTGCATCCCTCCTTTGGCACCTGCCAAAGAGCTTTCTGCTCAAGTAAACCCACCCACCCATTAAAATCCATTGTTGCATATTGCTTTAAATGTTTGTTTTGCTATTGCGATTGTAGTTCCATTTGTGTTTCTCAAGCTGGTCTCTGACCGTAATAAATTTCATGTTTCAAGTCAAGTTTATTCTATTTTAATCGGTTATTTTAGCTTATAATTTACATTCCCCCCCCCCATTTTTTAAAACTTTGATCATTTCAATGCAAGTTTTATGTTCTTTGGGGGTGTTTTACTCACAGTAGACGCACAGGAATTAATTGCATTAAGTAGGTTGCAGCACCCTTGGAAGGGACACCCCAAAGGACATCTAGTCCACCCCGCCCCTGCAACACAGGAATCACAGCTAAATGAACATGACTAAGTTAGGCCCAGTAATTTCAGTGGGTCTACTCTGAGTAAGTCAGCAGGGTGCCAGCAGGGTGCAGTGTCTCAGACTAGGACCTGGAAGAGACCAGGGTTCAAATCACTTTGCTTAGTCATGAAACTCGCTGGGTCATCTTGGACCAGTCAGTGATTCTTAAGCCTAAACTACCCTACAGGGTTGTTGTGGAGGTCAAATGAGGAGGTTAAGAGAACCACAGACACTAACTTGAGCTCCTTTGAGAAAAAGCGGGATGGAATTGCAATAAAATAAATACATGGAAGTGAGAGCTGGACCATAAAGAAGGCTGATCGCGGAAGAATTGATGCTTTTGAATTATGGTGCTGGAGGAGACTCTTGAGAGTCCCATGGACTGCAAGAAGATCAAACCTATTCATTCTGAAGGCAATTAGCCCTGAGTGCTCACTGGAAGGACAGATCCTGAAGCTGAGGCTCCAATACTTTGGCCACCTCATGAGAAGAGAAGACTCCCTGGAAAAGATCCTGATGCTGGATAGTGTTCTATCGGACACGACTAAACGACTAAACAACAACAAGAAATACATAAATCTTAGTTGACTGTCACCCTTTGCAAACCGCTTCGAAGTTTTATTTGCAATTAAGCAGCATGCACATTTATTTTATTTTATTTTCTGATAAATAAAAATCCTGGTCAGGGGCATTAACATTATTACCTGCCTGCTTACACCACAGAGGTCTCAACTTTTTAAAAAAAACAACAACACAATTTTAAAGACTGCAAGTGTAGATTAAAAGCAACAGACATTATAGTACATGGAGAGGCTCTGCATCCGCTAGTTCCACTCGCCAACCTCTGCTTCCCCCCCCCATCAGACCTTCCCATTTCCCTCCCAAAAATGCAATTCCTAAGTCTCTTTTCCACCTTCACAATCTTGTTTCCGAAGCTGCTGCCTCTCTCTTCCATTCTGCACACTCCTAAGCCCAACAAACACGGCTGGTGACCAGGAATTATGGGAGCTGTAGTCCAGCAACACCTGTAAGGCCACAGGTGAGACACCTCTGTTTTGAAGTTTCGTAGGTTTCAGTGGAGTTAACCACAAACCAATCTTTCTCAGTGAAACCTGTGGTTCTTGTTTTTTAAAAGTCCTTAAATTACGAGTGCCTCCTGCCCTAACAATTATTTTGAAAAGTGTTCTAGGCTATAGGAAGAAAATTCAGATCCTATATCCACCTACATGGGAGCAAGTCTCACTGAGCTCTGTGGGAATTCCTTCCGAGTAAGCTTGTTTACTTTGGCCACCTCATGAGAAGAGAAGACTCCCTGGAAAAGACCCTGATGTTGGGAAAGATGGAGGGCACAAGGAGAAGGGGACGACAGAGGACGAGATGGTTGGACAGTGTTCTCGAAGCTACCAGCATGAGTTTGACCAAACTGCGGGAGGCAGTGGAAGACAGGAGTGCCTGGCGTGCTCTGGTCCAGGGGGTCACAAAGAGTCGGACACGACTAAACAACAACAACAACAAGCTTGTTTAGAGTTGCACCGCAAGGGAGGTCTCTGCCCTGAGGAGGCTGCACTCCAAAAAGGCAAAGGAGAAAACTAAAGGAGGAGATTCAATCTGATAACTTTGCCTTCAGTCCTGCACCCACTTAAAGGTAAAGGGACCCCTGACCATTAGGCGTTTAAAAGGGGAATGTAAACTTTGCTCAGTAAAGGAACTTGCTAACACAAGTTAAAGGTAAAGGTAAAGGGACCCCTGACCATTAGGTCCAGTCGTGGCCGACTCTGGGGTTGTGGCGCTCATCTCGCTTTACTGGCCGAGGGAGCCGGCATACAGCTTCCGGGTCATGTGGCCAGAATGACTAAGCCGCTTCTGGCAAACCGGAGCAGTGCACGGAAACGCCGTTTACCTTCCCACCGGAGCGGTACCTATTTATCTACTTGCACTTTGAGGTGCTTTCGAACTGCTAGGTTGGCAGGAGCAGGGACCGAGCAACGGGAGCTCATCCCGTCGCGGGGATTTGAACCGCCGACCTTCTCATCGGCAAGTCCTAGGCTCTGTGGTTTAACCCACAGCGCCACCCGCGTCCCCCTGCACCCACTTACCTGAAACTAAAAAGCACTGAAGTCAACGGGACTGTTTCACAGCTTGTGTGCATAGGGTTGTGCTGCTGATGTTAAATCCTTCCAATGTCAGTCTTAGCTCAGTCATTGTGTCTCATCCTCACCTACCTCACAAGGTCGTCATGAGGACAAAATATGAGAGCTTCTTGTATGGCTACCCTGAATTCCTCGTAGAAAGGACAACATACTAATGTGTTAAGTAACATTTTAAGGGTTGTTCTGGAGAAAGGGGCTGGGTTCCAATCTCTGTTCAGTCTCTGGCTGATGAGCAGACTTTATATCCACTTCATATCTCTCCACCTGGCCTACTTTAAAGGATTGGTGGTGCTGCTGCTGCAGCTGCTAAAAGGAACCTCCCAAAGCTCTTTGAAACAATGGTAGGATTTAATTCAAAAAGAGAGTCGCCAAGCATGTTTCTAATCAATCTTTTCATTGCTGCTGACTCACCCTTTGCACAACGAATTAAATCTCTCTTTCTCTCTTTCCGGAAACAGGCAGACGATACTCTTCAAACACAACCAAGAATGTGTGGCAGAAAGCAGGGAGGAGAAGAGGGAGGAATGAAAGAGTTTTAGCCTAAGCCAAGGTTCCCTCTCTTAAAATTCCAGCCCTGATTTTCCCCAGCTCCCATCCAGCAACTCTTCACAATTAAGGCTGCAATCCTGATTTAATTTACACTTTGGAACTCCCCGCCTATTGATTTCAGGCAAGCACCTTCACTGTGCCCTTTTTCGCACCTGATTAAAACATTTTTGCCTAGACAAGCCCAAACGTTTAGAAAGTCAATGTGAGTTTTAATTGGTTCTTTATCTGTTGTTATTTTAACTTTTTGAAAGCCTTTAGTTATTGCTGTTAACTTTTCTTACTGATGATTTTTTCGTTATACCTTTTTTTGTAGATGGCTTTGCGGTTGCTGTTGTTACACTCAAGTGGTGTATAAATTTTATGATATAAAAATAATCATTTACCTGGGAGGAAGCCCCACTGAATCGAAAAGGAGTTACTGGTACTTCTGAGGAGACAAGTTTAGGATTGGTTGCACTTAAAAGTGCTGCAACCCTTCTTCTTGCATTCATCCTGATTTTCTTGTAAGGCATTTTTACATCTTCACCTTAATCATTTGCCCATTACACTCTTTTCAGTGCATTTCCTCATTGCTTCCCTTGTAAATTTATTTCCTTTTTGTGTGTGTAAAAAAGTGGATCAGTTGTACCAGGCTGATAGAACCCTTTAAACCACTTTAATTGTGCAAACCTAAATTTATGGTAGGTGTTCGAATCACTCCTGCAAGTGGCAGTCTGGAGGCACCCAAAAAAGTTTTTTCTTATTCCTTTAGATTGAAGTACAACCAGGTTGGTACTTCAATGCATCCGTTGCACAGATGAAATCAGCAAAACGAGCAAGCAGATCCATTAAGCGTGAACTTAAAAATATTTTGCAGAAAAGGGAAAGAAGCTACACACTTGTATGAAGTAGGAGAAGTAGGATATTGTTGCATCTGTGTCCCAGCCGCCAACTTCCTGGTTCATTTGAGGAAGCAAATATCATTAGCATATTAAGTAGGGAATGCTGTGAGTAGTAATTCTGCCTGCACCACAGTGAGTCAGGTTGCAGTATTCTAACTTTGTTTGTGTCTTTGAAGGAGGAAATTGAGCCAAAGGAGGAAACGAAGGAAAGGTGTAATGTATGGTTACCAGACATCCCCGTTTCCTAGGGATAGTCCCCAGATTTACCGTATTTTTCGCTCTATAAGAAGCACTTTTTCCCTTCAAAAATTTAGGGGAAATGCGTGTGCGTCCTATGGAGCGAATGCAGGCTCCTTGGCTTCAACGATAGCAACGCGAAGCCTCCGAAGCGCAGAGGGAGAGCTCCCCCCCGCTCTCCGTAAATCCAGTACTGCCTTTGACACCTGGGAGAAGTTTTTTCCAGGGCTCACCCAATTCCCGTGCCTGTAATCTGTTTTATCTGTTTTTAATTGTCCTGGCCTGCTTTGCAAATGGGCAGGTAATTAATTTAATCACCCTCACCTTCCCTTGCAAATTGAACCAGGAAGAGCACTCAATACACAGGTATTCTGGAAACCACCAGAATGTGCTGTGCTGCCAAGAGATTCTGGTTCCATAAGATCCTGGGCATTCGATGGAGCAGATTTTCTCGAAAGCGTGTGGGCTGCAGAACACCCAGAAACCAAGAGGGTGACTCAAGAAAACTTCCAGTGTTACTCTTTCCTCGTACACGTGACTAGGAATACCAGAATAAAACAACCCTGTGTATCCCTGAGGCTCCTGGGAGGATGTCCCAGTGGCTGTAGGAAATAGGGATCCACTTTCTGTGATCCACTTTCAAGCGGATTCTCCTCTGTTTAAAGGTAAAGGTACCCCTGCCCGTGCAGGCCAGTCTTGACAGACTCTAGGGTTGTGCGCCCATCTCACTCAAGAGGCCGGGAGCCAGCGCTGTCCGGAGACACTTCTGGGTCACGTGGCCAGCGTGACAAGCTGCATCTGGCGAGCCAGCGCAGCACACGGAACGCCGTTTACCTTCCCGCTGGTAAGCGGTCCCTATTTATCTACTTGCACCCAGGGGTGCTTTTGAACTGCTAGGTTGGCAGGCGCTGGGACCGAGCGATGGGAGCGCACCCTGCCGCGGGGATTCGAACTGCCGACCTTTCGATCGGCAAGTCCTAGGTGCTGAGGCTTTAACCCACAGCGCCACCCGCGTCCCTTTCTCTCTCTGTTTACATACCATATATACTCTAGTATAAGCCGACCTGAATATAAGGCAAGGCACCTATTTTTTTTTAACAATATATTTTTTATTTATCAGTTTCCACATAACAAATTATCAGACCATATAATCACATACATTATTTCCCCCCCTCCCCTCCCAGGACTTCTCTCAGCTCCTCTCCCTGATTTCTCTTCATATATTTCCTCTGCATATTATAAAATTGTACATATCCTTACATATCTATCCATCATGTTGCCAATAAATTTGTGTATGTTTATTAGAAACCTGCCAAGGAGTCCAATTCATTTTGCTGTCTTTTTTAGATAATTTGTAAAAAGTTCCCATTCCTCCTTGAAGTCACAGTTGTCTTGCAATTTGGAAGTCAATTTGGCCAGTTCTGAGGCACCCAATTTTACCACAAAACACTGGGGAAACTTATTGACTCGAGTATAAGCCGGGGGGGGGGGCTTTTTCAGCATAAAAAAATGTGCTGAAAAAGTCTGCTTATACTCGAGTATATACGGTATATATATATATATATATATATATATATATATATATATATATATGTATATATTAATTTTCCATTTAAAATTAATACATTCACATCATCATTATCCACTTTACCACCCTGGCTCTTTAGAGCCTGTCGACTTCCTTCCCTCCCACTTAAAAGGCGAATCTTTGAATCTTTTGCACTTTCCGACACAACAAGAAAACCGGGAGCACAGCCATCCTTTGAAACCTGCGCATTTCTGAATTTTGCAATGCAATTCTCTAAGCAAACAATGTTTCCAAAAATGCACCTCTTAGACGAAAGTGTGAATAAAAATGAATATGTTGGCAAAATTATCACACAGAAACACATTCTATTAGGGGGCGTTGCTTGCAAAATATATGGTGCGCTTGTCAAAACCACATATAACGCATGTTTGTTAGGAGAAAGTCGCACAAAAATGCTGATGGATTTCGAAAAGGATTTGCTTTTTTAGATGCAAAATGTAGATTTAAGAATAGAAGGAGAAACTGTGAGGGCATAAATTGACAGATCCGTTCCTCCCTATGCGTGTGAAAGTCTGACCATGGGGTAGTGTGGGAAGATGGGGCTGTGATAACAAATCCACTTGTACAAAATCTTAAAATTGCACAACCAGAAATTTACAATAGGTGATTGAATAGCAACAGCCTGGAAGTTCCCCACCCCCGGAAGGGAATTTAAGGCTGTAATTCTATTACACTTTCCCAGAAGTAAGCCCTGTGACTGGACATAGCAGGACTTTCATTTGGCTGAGAATAAACAATGACATAGGATCTGTATCTTATTTTGCATTCTTTTAATAATTTCAGCAGGTGGGTGGCAAGAAAATTTCCGTACCGGGTGCCACTTGACCTTGCTACACCATGCATAGGCTTGCACCATAACTGCAAAAGTTTTTTTTTTTTAAAAAAGGCTTGAGTAACAGAGCAAACTTTATAAGGCTATGCAGGGGTGACATCTAGTGGCTGCCAGTTGTAAAAGCTGCAAATACAAGAAAGAAAGAAAGAAAGAAAGAAAGAAAGGAAGAAAGGAAGAAAGGAAGAAAGGAAGAAAGAAAGAAAGAAAGAAAGAAAGAAAGAAAGAAAGAAACAAACAAACAAACAAACATTCTGGGCATCAGAGCTGATTTTATGTAAACTGTGTTATTTTTACTGTTGTTAGCCGCTCTGAGCCCTGTTTCAGCTGGGGAGGGCGGGATATAAATATAAATAAATTTTTTTATATTATTATTATTATTATTATGGTTTTTTCTTTCAAGCTATTTCATCCAAGTATCACCTCAAGGAAAAGTGCCTGCTTTCCATCTTCTGTTCTACATACAACAACCATGTGAGGTAGAGTAGTTGCTTTGGAAGATGACCATCAGGCATACGCACAACATGACCAGTTCAACAAAGTTGATGTTGAAGAATCATTGCTCCGACACTGGTGATCTTTGCTTCTTCCAGTACACTGGTATTGGTTTGTGTGTCTTCCAAAGTGATGCGTACAATTTTTAGGAGACACTGTTGATGGAAATTTTCCAGGAGTTGGAGATGGCGTTTATAAGTGGTCCATGTTTCACAAGCATACAGTAAGGTTGGTAGTACAATAGCTTTGTAAACAAGCATTTTGGTTTCCCTGCAAATGTCCCGGTCCTCAAACACTCTGCACTTCAATTGGGATAAAACTACACTTGCAGAGCTCAGGCGATGCTGAATTTCGGCATCAATGTCGCCCCTTGTGGAAAGATAACTGCCCAGGTAGGAGAAGTGATGCGAATGTGTCCCTAGTGGACTGTGGGTACCACAGTTGAGAAGGATACTGAGAAATTGGAATGGATCAAGAGGAAGGTGGCAGACATTCCTGAACCTCTCTGGAAGGGCAGTAAAGGTAAAGGTAAAGGGACCCCTGACCGCGGACGACTCTGGGGTTGCAGCACTCATCTCGCTTTATTGGCCGAGGGAGCCAGCGTACAGCTTTCGGGTCATGTGGCCAGCGTGATAAAGCTGCTTTTGGTGAACCAGAGCAGCGCACAGAAATGCCGTTTACTTTCCCGCCGGAGCGGTACCTATTTATCTACTTGGACTTTGAAGTGCTTTCGATCTGCTAGGTTGGCAGGAGCAGGGACCGAGTAATGGGAGCTCAACCCATCGCGGGGATTCGAACCGCCGACCTTCGGATCAGCAAGTCCCAGGCTCTGTGGTTTAACCCACAGCACCACCTGCGTCCCTCAGGAGGGGAGTAGAGGCCTCTTAACAACTCTCAACATCTTGAGAAAACTACACCTCCCAGAATACTTTGGGGGGAACCAGAGAAAATTAAAGTGGTCCTGTGTGTCACAAATGTAATCTGAGGAGGAGACCGGCTGCCATTGCCATCTCCTAGGCAGGTTATAAACCTGGAGGCAGCCAGGTGGCTGATGGCTGATGGGGTTTGTAGAGCAGTGCTCCACTTGCCCCCAATGGACCAGCCTCCACTGGTTTTAATATTATGGCCCCAGACGTCTTCCCTGACAAAACCAGTGGTTCCCCTCATCTCCTCTGACGGTCGCCGCTGCCTTTCTGGAAATTATTACAGGGTCTTTCTCCCCGCACCCTGAGCTCTCTTTGTCCTTTCTGCTCTGGGGAGATGGAGAAATGCGTCCTATAGAATGGTCCTGCTTTCAGAGTCGAAAGCTGAGAGATCTCTGGAGGTTTGGGGAGGAGAGGGGGAGGCGATGCTCAGAGGCTTTTGTCTCGGGTTTGATTTCTGAGCCCCACGGAGCACAAAGGAAGAGGGCTGGCTGGCGCAGTTGCTGTGTGGTCGTCAGCATGAAGGCGATTTCCAAATCAATTTGGCTGCTGGGGGAGAGGGTGAACAAGAGGCAGACAAAAGGGGGAAGTAATCCGCGTGGAAGGGGGGGTTTGCGCCATCCCATCGCCCCAGGCCCCCTTCCCGACACGTGCCGCCTTCCCCCGTCTGGGTGAGGCAGCGTGAAATTTCTCTTCCCCCCCCCTTTTCCTCTCCCCTCACCCCATCCCAAATTATCTTCAGCAGCTGAGACGTCAGCCAACAGATTGGGGTGATGCAAGGAGGACGGCAGCCTGTCAAATCCCAGTTGCCCCAGTTGAGACCAGAACAGATGTGAGCGAAGTCCCCCGGCGCAAGACGACGACATTTGGCAGCTGAGGGGTATCTGGAAGCGTGACCCTGCTTGGCTGGGTCTGGGCTGGGGGACCCAGGGACACGTGCTCGGGTGCTGCAGCTTCAGGAATCAACATTGTGTGACACAGAATAATACAGTTGGAAGGGACCCCAGAGGTCATTCAGACCAACCCCCAAAAAATTAAGGAATCACAGCTAAATAGTCCCCGACAGATGAGCAGCCCACCTCTGCTTAAAAACCTCCAAGGAAGGAGAGTCCACCACATCCCGAGGGAGACCGTTCCACTGTCCAACAGCTCTTACTGCTAGAAAATTCTTCCTGGAGTTTAGCTGGAATCTTCTTTCTTGTAAACTAAAGCCATGGGTTCGAATCCTACCCTCCAGAGCAGGAGAAAACAAGCTTGCTCCATCTTCTGTGTGAGAGCCCTTCAGATATTTGAAGATGCTCATCGTACAGCATACCCTCCCGCAATTCGTGGGTAATAATAATAATAATAATAATAATAATAATAATAATAATAATTTATTTGTATCCCGCCCTCCCCAGCCGAAGCTGGGCTCAGAGTGGCTAACAAGTAAAAATAGCACAGTATACATTAAACCACAATCAATTAATTGAAATACATTCTAAAATCAAATCAGAGTCAAATTAATGGCGACCATTAGGTTAGAGGTCTATGAGGAGTACCAAAGGAGGAGGTCAGACTGTGCCTTGGCCAAAGGCCTGGTGGAACAGCTCCATCTTGCAGGCCCTGCGGAAAGATGTCAAGTCCCGCAGGGCCCTGGTCTCTTGTGACAGAGCATTCCACCAGATCGGGGCCACGGCTGAAAAAGCCCTGGCTCTGGTTGAGGCCAGCCTAACCTCCCTGTGGCCTGGGACCTCCAAGATGTTTTTGTTTGAAGACCGTAAGGTCCTCCGTGGGACATATCAGGAGAGATGGCCCCGTAGGTACGAGGGTCCTAGGCCATATAGGGCTTTAAAGGTCAAAACCATCACCTTCAACCTGATCCTGTACTCCACCTGGAGCCAATGCAGCTGGTATAGCACCAGGTGGATGTGAATGTAAAGGTGTGCACCCTCGACTTCCATTGTAGGAAGCAGCAGGTCATCACATTGGAGTAAAAAAGAGGTACCGTATTTTTCGCTCTATAACACGCACCAGACCATAACACGCACGTAGTTTTTAGAGGAGGAAAACAAGAAAAAAAATATTCTAAACGAAACAGTGGATATATGGTTTTTGTCGTTCATGCTGTGATCTGACAGTGAGTTTGGAGTAGCCCAATGCAAAAATCCTGAGGATCCATGTGGATCCGTGCTTTGTAACCACGTTTTAAGTGGGGAAGGAAGGGAAAGCACTCAAGGGACAAGGAGCACGCGTGGGGTGTGTGGAGAAGGATGCTGCTAATAATGAAGAAGAGGGGTATAAGGGGAGAAGGCTCCTCTTCCCTCCCACTTTGCTCCTTTAAAGAAGCAGGCTCTCTGTCCCTCTCTCCTCCCCACTCCACGGCTCTTCTCCCGCTTTGCTGTTTCAAAGCGAGCCACGGAGGAGGGAAGGAAGGGGAACCATGGATCCTCTGCTCACGACTGCAGCAGATCCGCTCTGCCACCCGCAGGCATTCGCTCCATAACACGCACAGACATTTCCCCTTACTTTCTAGGAGGAAAAAAGTGAGTGTTATGGTGCAAAAAATACGGTACATGTTTCAACAGCTTCCTGCCCAGTGAGGCCGCTGGTTCATCCAAGGCCACATTCCCACCATGCTTTTAAAGAACGATGACGCCATTTGAAACAGGCATGTTCTGGGAACGGATGTTTGCAAAGGATGCTGAGAGCTGTGGGAAGACCTCTCTTCGAATCTGCTGGCAGGCGCATGTTCCCTAAGCACGTGTCTTCTGGTTAGTGTAAATAATAATAATAATAATAATAATAATAATAATAATAATAATATTATTATTATTATTTATACCCCGCCCATCTGGCTAGGTTTCCCCAGCCACTCTAGGCAGCTTCCAACAGAACCCTAAAATAGAATAACCTATTAAGCATTAAAAGCTTCCCTAAACAGGGCTGCCTTCAGATGTCTTCTAAAAGTCTGGTAGTTGTTGTTTTCTTTGACATCTGGTGGGAGGGCGTTCCACAGGGAGGGCGCCACTACCGAGAAGGCCCTCTGCCTGGTTCCCTGTAACTTGGCTTCTCGCAGCGAGGGAACCGCCAGAAGGCCCTCGGCGCTGGACCTCAGTGTCTGGGCAGAACGATGGGGGTGGAGACGCTCCTTCAGGTATACTGGACCGAGACTGTTTAGGGCTTTCAAGGTCAGCACCAACACTTTGAATTGTGCTCGGAAACATAGTAGGTAAGTTGCCATAATAAGATTATGGCAATCAGTCATTGAGGGTTGTTGGGTTTTTTTGTTTTTTTAAAAAAGCAAATATAACCCATTTCCTATTTTCTCTGCCTGACCTACCTCACAGAGTTGATGTATATATGTATTTTGGGGGTGGAGACGCTCCTTCACGTATGCTTTGGTTGGGATTCCTGCATTGCAGGGGGCTGGACTAGATGACCTTTGGATGACCTTCGATGGAGGTGGAGATGCTCCTTCAGGGTAAAGCAGGGCCGTCTTTAGTAGATGCAGCGCCGGGGTACAAATATCCGCCCAGTGCCCCCAAATTACCACAGATAGTGGGGGGGGCAGCGAAGCTACGCACTGCCAGCTATTGGGGGGTGCAGCTTCCACCCTAAGCCTCTGCAGGGATCGCTCTCCTCCAGCGGAGGCTTGGGAGGCAAGATGCACGCCCGTCAGCCATATGTTTGACGGGGCGCGTCTGGCGGGTGTTCAGGGAAAGCGGAGGCTGCTGGCAAAGCCATGCAGCTCCCCCACTCACCGGGGCGCCCCTGAGAGGCCAGCGCCCTGGCGCAATGCACCACTAAGACCGATGGGACAGACGGCTCTGGGGTGAAGGATGCTTGCAAGAGAAGAAGGGGCTTCTTCTCACAGCCACCCACTTCTCACCTGCCTCCAATGTTCACCTGCATCTGAATTACTTCTGCATCAGAACTGGGCCACATCTGCTTCTTATGAGGAAGGTCCCAGTTTGTTGTCGTTTAGTCGTGTCTGACTCTTCATGACCCCCTGGACCAGAGAACGCCAGGCCCCCTCCCGCAGTTTGGTCAAACTCATGTTTGTAGCTTCAAGAACACTGTCCAACCATCTCGTCCTCTGTCGTCCCCTTCTCCTTGTGCCCTCCATCTTTCCCAACATCAGGGTCTTTTCCAGGGAGTCTTCTCTTCTCATGAGGTGGCCAAAGTCTTGGAGCCTCAGCTTCAGGATCTGTCCTTCCAGTGAGCGCTCAGGGCTGATTTCCTTCAGAATGGATAAGTTTGATCTTCTTGCAGTCCATGGGACTCTAAAGAGTCTCCTCCAGCACCATAATTCAAATACATCAATTCTTCGGTGATCAGCCTTCTTTATGGTCCAGCTCTCACTTCCATACATCACTATTGGGAAAACCATAGCTTGAACTATACGGACCTTTGTTGGCAAGGTGATCTGCCTTGCCGTGGCGAAGGGGCTTGAAGAAGCTATGAGCTATGCCGTGCAGGGCCACCCAAGATGAACAGGTCATAGTGGAGAGTTTAGAGCAAACGTGATCCACCTGGAGCAGGAACCGGCAAGCCACTCCAGTATCCCTGCCAAGAAAACTCCATGGACAAAGGTCCCAGGTAGGAATGTTCATTTTGGTTCTGCCAGCCTTCTGCATTATCCTGACTCATCAGCCACAGGTTTACGCAAGGCGCTTTCCAGAATGTAAGCAAGCATCATGCACCCCTTCTCAAAACATTTAGTTTATTATCTGAAAGCAAAGGTCTGCCTAACACAGAAACACACGCAACATGCCTGCTACAGGACTGCATGACCGGAATGAGGGATTTGTGGCTCAGTGGACACTTCAACCTCTGAGAATCCTGCTTCCTCAAATGGTGACAAGAAGAGGCAGACTTAACTAGCCAGTTTTGCAAAGTCCCAAAGTGGGAAACAGAGTCTGCTGCCTTTGATTTTGAAGCCTCTTGATAGTGCAAGCCTATGCAATCTCTACCCAGAAGCAAAGCCCATTGAATACAATGGGCCTTACTCCCAGGTAAGTAAGTATACAGATAGAAGATTGCAGCCTAAATGTTTCACGCGAAATGCAAGGCAAGAAAAATGGTGATATGTTTCACTCCGTGCATTTCTATAAGCTGTTCCAGAAGCTTTAGAATGCCAAATTTCAAGGATTATTTGAAAGAGAGTAATCCTTTGGGGAGATTACTTTTCTCTGCAGTTTTTAATCCAGGCATTTATTGGTTAGGTAGACAGACATTGTGGTGTAATAGCCCAGGATGCTGAGATATGCAAATCCCAGCTCTGTCTTGGCCTTGGTAATAGAGAGACCTTAAGGAAAATAGCAACCTCTCTCAGCCCAGGATTTTTTGTGAAGCTAAAATGCACATCTGTACTTCTTAGTGGAAAGGTAGATGACATAAATTTGATAGGGTGATCCTTACACTTTTACAAATCTAAGCAGTTTAACAGCTTATATACAGGACTTTGCGAGACCTTAGATAGGAGCTATCTAGGAGTCCAAATGCAATCATTCTCTCAATGACTCTGCAAGTCAAATACAAAGGGCAATATTCAATTTATGGATCCCATCAGCGCTAGGATTTCTGATTGCACAATGGGTCTCTCCCATTCACCACCACTGTGCCTGCCTCGTGGCCTTCCAAATCTGCTCCAGGAGGCTGGGGAAACCCCTAGAACGGGAAGAAAAGGGCAGAACATTTTGTTGTGCAAGCAGAACATTCACACCCTGCTGCTTCAACCCAACGTTTGCACTGTTTGTAGAATTATGCAGCTCTTTGCCTAATTCAGTACTTCCCAAAGTGTGCTGTAGCACCCTCTGGGGGGATTACTTTTGGGGAGCGAGGGGGCAGCAAGTAGGTGCTGGCAGTGCAAATGACTATCAGACTTTGAAAAGCTGGTATCCCCAGACCAAGTTAACCAACTCCCTTGAGTTAATTAAACTAAATCGCTTTGCTTTTGAATAAATGTGCAATTAATTGTTACTGTTCTGAATTTTATTGCACCAATATCTTTCTGAGTGGGTTGTGCAAGCTCTCAATAGCGCTTTTTATAAGGTAGGGTAGCGGGCACTGGGGATGAGTTGGTGAAACCATGATAATAAAATTATAATAACAACCAAGGGAGCAGTGGCTCCGTCTGTTTGTCCCCTGATTTCTAGTCACAAATCCAAGAGGTTTTTCTTTTATCCTGCCACTTCCTCCTGGAAAACCCACAGCTTACTGCTGAATCGGAACAAATGTCAATCAGGTTTTCTGCATATTTATGCCTGCTCCGATTCAGAAGAGGGTTTTCCCTGGGAAAGCAGCCAGAAAATAAAATAACATCTCAGACCCATGCTTAGAGAAACAGAAGTGTGAATAAGCCCTCCATCTAACAGGCAGGCAACTTTCAAGACCTAATGGGAAGGAGATTTGCTTCTTACCTAAATGGGGGAAATGACCACTTAAGCAGACCCTTCAAGTGTCCCTATTTTCCAGGGACAGTCCTGGATTTACAGAAGCCATCCTAGTTTCTGATTTCATCCTGAAATGTCCAGCTTTTCCTTTGTTGTTGTTTAGTTGTTTATTCGTGTCCGCCTCTTCGTGACCCCCTGGACCAGAGCACGTCAGGCACTCCTGTCTTCCACTGCCTCCCGCAGTTTGGTCAAACTCATGCTGGTAGCTTCGAGAAGACTGTCCAACCATCTCGTCCTCTGTCATCCCCTTCTCCCTGTGCCCTCCATCTTCTCCAACATCAGGGTCTTTTCCAGGGAGTCTTCTCTTCTCATGAGGGGGCCAAAGTATTTCCTTAGGATGTCCCTATTTTCATTGGAGAGATGTTGGAGAGTATGCAGTTATGTGACCCCCTCCCAGCCAATATGGGAAATAATTGTGTATGGTAGCTGTTCTACCATAATGACTAAGGCCTTAAATGACAATTTTAGGTTATATTTCAGTGATTAAGATTTGACTTAGATATATTTTAACTGCTGCTATATCTGTATTGCTCCTGTTATACCCAATTGCAAATTCACATGTATCCCTATCGTGTTTTAGGACTTCCCTGATATTGTATGGGAGCTGGAACTGGTCTGTGACCAAAATTAATAAATTCCATTCTAATTGTGTACAGCTGAAAACGTTGGCAGCATTATGATAAATTCAACAGTGTAAATAAGCTTCGATGGATGGATGCAATAAGGGAATACTGAAAGGTATATAGTTTTTGTAAAATGTGCAGGGATTTATGATATGTAAAATGAATCACAGAAAGAGTAGAAGGGAATTCATTGATATTTTAAGGAGGTAAAAATGAGTATTTTAAATTGTAAAACAGAAAATTTAATAAAAATTATATACCGAAAAAAGAGGAGATAAGTAATTAGAAGTCAGCCCTGAATAAGGAAGTTTCTTAATGTTTAATGCTTAATGTTTTATGTTTTATTATGTTTTCATATATGTTGGAAGCCACCCAGAGTGGCTGGGGCAACCCAGTCAGATGGGCAGGATATTATTATTATTATTATTATTATTATTATTATTATTATTATTATTATTATTATCATCATCATCATACAGGGCATCCCTATTTTCATGTTGCATATAGATATGGCAAAAACCAACGGAGAATGGATATGCCTCTTTCAAATTCTCTCTTTCCCCTTGTTCTCCGTAGCAGTCCTGCAATTTTTCAGGGGTGATATGGATTCCGCCCCACCCCCTCCACCCAAAATAATAATTTGCAGCTAACAAACGGCTGGCGTCAGGAGACCTCAAGCCATTCTTTGCTTCCCTGCCCGATTTGCATCCAATTTCCATACCAAAAGACCAGGTCAAGTTGAAAGTTGAAAGGCTTCTGTCTGCTCATCCCTTGGGGGGGACGGAGACGAGGGGCTTTTGCCGGGCAGGGTTAGGAGGGGACAAAAGGCGATGGTCCCCGGGGTCCTGGCCTGCCCCTGCCCAGTTGAGTGCCTCATCTTAGCTTCTCAAAAGAGGGTCTTTGCAGCCCCGACTGTCAGCAGGCCGCTCAGACATCTGGGGGGTGAAATGAAGAGGGTTTTTTTGGGTGGGGGGCTCAGGGAGGGACGTTCGCTTCCCTAATGAGCGAAAACCAGCGCGACAGTCGTCAGCCAGAGACAAAAGCGCCGTACCCCTGGGGGAAGCCCGGTCCCCACCTTCCAACCTGATGGTAAATCTCCATCTGTCATTGGAACGGGGTGCTGCGGTCAGCGGACGGCGCAGACCAGACCTTGACCTCTGACCCGGCAAGTGTGCCTCACGTCTAATGATCAGGCCAGGCAGAGGCAGCCCTCAGACCCATTCTGGCTGGGATCTGCGGGGAGGAGAGAATTGTGTCCTTCAGGTTCCTTGGGTACCACTCGGGGGGCTGATAGTTTGGCTTGGGGTGGGGGTGAAAGGGAGATGGAGCAGGGCTTCACCCTCCCAATTGTGCGACGCTTGGCTACATCTGTCAATTTCACTTTCTCTCCTTCATCCCCCCTCCATCTTAAATTCAGTTATCACAATTCTTCATGACTATGATATTTTGGTGTTGTTGTTTTTTTAAAATAATAATAATAATACAGTCATACCTCGGGTTACGGGACGCGGGTGGCACTGTGGGTTAAACCACAGAGCCTAGGACTTGCCGATCAGAAGGTCAGCGGTTTGAATCCCCATGACGGCATGAGCTCCCGTTTCTCGGTCCCTGCTCCTGCCAACCTAGCAGTTCAAAAGCACGTCAAAGTGCAAGTAGACAAATAGGTACCGCTCTGGTGGGAAGGTAAACAGCGTTTCCATGCGCTGCTCTGGTTCGCCAGAAGCGGCTTAGTCATGCTGGCCACATGACCCGGAAGCTGTACACCGGCTCCCTTGGCCAGTAAAGCGAGATGAGCGCCGCAACCCCAGAGTCGGCCACAACTGGACCTAATGGTCAGGGGTCCCTTTACCTTTACTTACCTCGGGTTACAGACGCTTCAGGTTGCGTGTTTTTGGGTTGCGCACCACGCCGAACCCAGAAGTACGGTACCAGAATGGGTTACTTCCAGGTTTCGGCGCTCGCGCATGCACAAAAGCACTAAATCACACTTTGCACATGCGCAGAAACGCCAAATCGCAACCTGCACATGCGCAGATCCGGCGCTGTGGGTTGCAAGCACTGTGGGTCGTGAACGTGCCTCCTGCACAGATCACATTCGCAACCCAAGCGTCCACTGTAATTAAAAAATCGTCCTCGTCGAAATTCACCAGCCTTTTGATTCTTTGTTTTGCTTATTTAAAAGCATTTCTGTACCACTCCGCATTGCAAAAGCCTCTAAGCAGGGAGCATTCTAATAAACAAACATGGCTGAAACAAAAATGCCACCTTGGCAACCCAGCCAGATGGACAGGGTATAAATAATAATAATAATAATAATAATAATAATAATAATAATAATAATAAAAAACTCACTGACACAGCCAGCACCCCCTGTCACCCCCTTGCCTCTCTCTTTTTTAAAATTAATTTGGTTTTACAAGTTCATTCACACAAAAAATATTCTTGCAAATATTAAAATTTTACATGAGATTCTCTCGAATCCTAGGACTTCCCTCTGTGGGTTCATTAAAAAGCTTTCCCAACTGCGTGTTATAAGTCCATCCAGTTTACAGTCCTCCATTATATCCAAAGTCTATATATCATTGCAAGAGTCTGCCAAAGAAATCAATTGTTTACAGTGGTCTTTCAAATGCAATCTATATTTGTCCCATTCTCTGTTGAAGTTTTGATCCTCCTGATATCTGATTTCCCCAGTTAATCTTGCAGTCTCTGCATAGTCCAATAGTTTCATCTGCCAGTCTGCAGACAGGTATCTTATCCTCTTTCCAACTTTGGGCAAGCAACATCCTTGCAACTGGCCACCCCCTTGCCTCTTAGCGCCCGCCCCACCCACGGAGAGTCCTACCACCCACTTTGGGAAAAATTGAGCTAGATCAGGGGTGTCCAAGAGACTGCGATCTACTCCCACTATAAATAAACTGGGATAATACACACAGTGACTTGCGAGCTCAATCACACGCAGTCTGAGGTCCGCTGGCAGTAGGAGTACAATATGGGCATGCCTTTAAGTTAACACCTCACATTAAAAACCTGACAGTACCAAATTATCAAAGGTTATACACCAAAGCCAGACTAAACGTCTTTCCTTCTGCAGTGTTGGATGGCAGGTTGAGAGGAGTTCCCTACCAGGACAGACTTTGCTTGTGTGCCCAAGACATCAATTCTATAAAACATATTTTGCTGCACTGTGCGAAATACGAGCAAGCCAGGGCTGAACTGATATTACCCTTGCTGGTACCTTTCCCGGGAAAATCAGAGGCTCACTATGTCAGGTTCCTATTGGAAGACCGGACAAACGCTAGAACATTAGCAGTGGCGAAGTTTTTATCGGTGGTTGCAAGAACCAATGATCCCTATTTTTAAGTCTGAACAAAATGCTTGTTTAACCTGGAGGTAGGCTTGTCTGAATTGTGCATTGCTTTGTAACGATTTGTTGGGTCTCTGGACCGTAATAAAGATTGATTGATAAATAAACTGGCAGTGATCCACCCATTGGATTGACCAGAGTTGTTGAGCTTTTGGGGGGGATGAAAGGTTGACCAAAGTTTTTATACTTTTTTTAGGGGCAGAGACTAGAGCTGTTGTGCTTCTTTTAGGGAGGAAGATCACAGTTGTTGAGCTTTTGAGTTGATCGATGGAGATCTCACGATTTACCTGGATCTACCACGAACAGCCCGTGATCGACCGATAGATTGCAATCGACCAGTTGGACAGGCCTGAGCTAAATGAATGGATGGTGTATTCTCCCACACTCATTTTTGCTTCTGTATGTTTCATGCTTCTCTATCACCACTGATAGCGAGTGTCTATTAGCTGCTGCCGCCATTCCCAACCTGGTGCCCTCCAGCGGTTTTGGCATACAGCTCCCCAAGCTCCAGCCAGCTTGGATGTGGTCATTCGGGGTTTGTTTTAAGAGCTCATGTTTCTCACCTGAGCAGCCTGTTGTGGCAGATCATCCTAGAGATGTGAGAATACAGAACCCCCTCAAAATCTGTGTTCTTATGTGCACTTACTTGAGAGCAAGCCCTACTGAGCCTGCTAGCTCTTACGCCCAAGTAAACATACCTACACCTCTCAGCTGCACTTGACTTTTGCGAAAGGAGCTGAGAGGTTCTTCAACTTCCAGGGTGACTTAGTCAATAAACTCAGAGAAGCACCCATTCTGGGGATTGTCACTTTGCACATGCTCAGAGGTACCCTCTCTTCTCCAGCAAGCCTGTTGGCGTAGCCAGAAACAGTGAGAAATCATTTAGTGGGACTTTCAAAATGGAGTCACAGACCAGGAAACGTCAGCTTGAGGAAGTGCTGCTTTGGTGAGTCATGTGCAAATCTTGCCCTAAGAGTTATGGTCACCTCATGTTTCTTTAAGGTTGCCTGACCAGCTGCAATGATGAGAGACTTTGCAGGAACATTCCCAGAGGGCCCAATAATGTCACAGGACCTGGGCTGGTTGTTTTTAATTTCTGGATATAAAACAAAGGAAAGGTCAAGCTGGCTGGAGCTCACTGGGGCGAGACGTGACTTAATGACTTCAAAGTCAGATGGAAAAGGCTTTCGATCCTGCGATGGACAGAGCTCACTTTGCAGCAAAAACAATCACCTTCCTCACGGAGATTATCTCCATTTGCATGGAGCTTTTATCCAAGGCTTCTGCTGAAGCCCACAGGAGGAATCTTGCTTTCTTGGGAGCAATTTCCATGGAAAATCCATTTGTCTAATTGAATTTCAGATGGCTCTGTTTATCCTATTATTTATTTATTGATGCATTCATTCATTCTATTTATACCCTGACTTCCTTTCTTCTGGGCCTTTTTCAGTTGCTCACTGATTCAAGGCTCTGAATGTTTTCACGCCTGCAGGTGTTCCGCTCACAGGTGCACTGCATCATGGGTTTTATAGTCTTAAAGCCATGAAAATACATTCCTGCGCACGTGAGTTACCATGAAACACCCAAGCATACCAAGCTATCTTGCAGTGAGTCACATTGTTCGGCAGTGACTCTCCAGAGTTTCAGACAGGTGACATTCACAGTCTTACCAAGAGATGCCAGTATACCTGAAGGAGCGTCTCCACCTGCATCATTCTGCCCGGACTCTGAGGTCCAGCTCTAAGGGCCTTCTGGCGGTTCCCTCACTGCGTGAAGTGAGGCTACAGGGAACCAGGCAGAGGGCCTTCTCGGTAGTGGCACCCCCTCCCATCAGATGTCAAGGAAATAAACAACTATCTGTCTTTTAGAAGACATCTGAAGGTCATCCCCTGTTTAGGGAAGTTTTTAATGTTTGATGTTTTATTGTGTTTTTCATATTCTGTTGGGAGCCTCCCAGAGCAGCTGGGGAAACCCAGCCAGATGGGCAGGTTATGAGTAATAAAAAGGTAAAGGGACCCCTGACCGTTAAATCCAGTCACGAACGACACTGGGATTGTGCGCTCATCTCGCTCTATAGGCTGAGGGAGCTGGCGTTTGTCCACCGACAGCTTCTGGGTCATGTGGCCAGCATGACTAAGCCGCTTCTGGCGAACCAGAGCAGCGCACAGAAACGCCGTTTACCTTCCCGCTGGAGCGGTACCTATTTATCTACTTGCACTTCGACTTGCTTTCGAACTGCTAGGTTGCCAGAAGCAGGGACCGAGCAACGGGAGCTCACCCCATCACGGGGATTCGAACCGCCGACCTTCTGATCGGAAAGCCCACCCGTGTCAAGTAATATATTATTATTATTATTATTATTATTATTATTATTATTATTATTATTATTATATAACTTGGGGCCTTCTGCAGGTGCTCTGCCACTGAGCTAAGTGGAAGATAAATGAGTGGGGGAATAAAATGTATGCCATATTAAGCAGGCCTTGTTTTACAACTACAGTGGATGCTTGGGTTGCAAACGTGATCCATGCGGGAAGTACGTTCGCAACCTGCAGCACCGTGTGTGTGCATGCACAGGTTGTGATTCAGTGCTTCTGCGCATGCGCAAAGCACAATTTAGCGCTTCTGCGCATGTGCAAAGCGCGATTTTTGTGCTTCTGCGCATGCGCAACCACTGAAACCTGGGTACTTCTGGGTTTTGGCGCGTCCGTAACCCGAAACAATGCAACCTGAAGTGTCTGTAACATGAGGTATGCCTGTAAAGTGCTGCCAGATTAGACGAAATTACAGGAAATGATTTGGTGTGGATACGATTAAAATGTTGCAATAGGCGAGATGTGGCGAGGATACTGGACACTCAATTTCAGGCTGCTCAAACCACAAGAGGCTCTCCTGCAGTAAATCTGAATGAGGCATCAGAGGTCCTAGGAAGTCTGCCAGCGGTTTCGAAACACAGTCCTGCTTTGATTCCAAAGCAAAACACACATTCCTGTTTATCCTTCCTCGATCCTATTTTCAGCTTACTTCTGAATCCCTGCCAAGTTTAAATCTCTAGTGCTAAGGGGAGCACGAACACATCCGAGATTCCCAGGCTGGTTGATTTTGGGATTAGGAGCAACCTAAACATTAAGGATGTGGGTGGTGCTGTGGGTTAAACCACAGAGCCTAGGGCTTGCCGATCAGAAGGTCGGCAGTTCAAATCCCCACGACGGCATGAGCTCCCGTTGCTCAGTCCCAGCTCCTGCCAACCTAGCAGTTTGAAAGCACGTCAAAGTGCAAGTAGATAAATAGGTGCCGCTCCGGCGGGAAGGTAAACGGCGTTTCTGTGCACTGCTCTGGTTCACCAGAAGCGGCTTAGTCATGCTGGCCACATGACCCGGAAGCTGTACACCGGCTCCCTTGGCCAGTAAAGCGAGATGAGCGCCGCAACCCCAGAGTCGGCCATGACTGGACCTAATGGTCAGGGGTTCCTTTACCTTTAAACATTAAGAAGACATCCTGAGCGACTTGCTGAGGAATGTCAATAGACTTGACTCCTAAATTAAGAGCCTAGTCTTTCCTTTCCCCAGTGATGTGATATTTTCTGTTTATTCTGGGAGTAAAGGGACCCACAGGTCAGGCCGTGGGGAGATGTATGTTCTCTTGTTTTCTCTCCGTGACAGCTTCCCTCTTCTTCTTTCCACGAGAGTGCACAGCAAGCAGAATGGCAACTGGTGATGATTTTCCCAAGCGCAGAGATGTCAGCATGATGCAAAAAAAGGATGCTCAGAAATGTCTCTGACCTAGAAAAGCTCATCAAGGCACAGATGCCAACCCTGGAAAGGAAAGAAATAAATTGGCAGTGATCATTTAGGAATCATAGAATCTTAAGAGTTGGAAGGGATGTGAGGGTCATCTAGCCCAACCCAATAAGAAATTATTATTTAAATTTTACCAACATTTTGACAAGGGCAAACCATGTCCCATGAAATTCAGCCTTAGAGAGAGAAAAAGAAGGATTGGAAACCTGCAGGACCAGAGATTCTTAGAAGACTGGAGTAAATAACCGAAGTATTTGAGAAGTAATTGTAATGAATTGTAATTGCAATTTGAAATATTGCAAGAAAGACTATGAGGAGAATTATTAGTTAATGATAATTAAGAGTGACAGATAAATTAAGAAATGCAGAATAAGTGATAAAGAGCGAAAAATCATCAGAGGAGTTGACGGAAGTCAAAAATATTGTCTAAGATAAGAAATTATGTTATATGAATGTTGGAAATGAAACGTTTAAAAAACTAATTTTTCTTTTATGATTTTTCTGATATTGTAAGTGAGCTGGAACTGGTCTGCGGCCGTAATAATAAAATTCATTCATTCAACCCGAAGCCTTTCTACTGGGTATAAGAGGTAGGCCCCCGATGACATAAAGGAGACCTTCCAAGTGTCCCTATTTCCCAGGCAGGGGCGTCTTACCTATAGAGGTTAGTGGCGCTGGGTGCCAGGGCGCCAAGTTCTGGAGGGCACCAGGGAAGAGGTGGAGGCTGGACGTGGCAGCTCCTAGAAACAGCTGGCTGCCCTCACTCGCCTCCACCATGCCACGCCGAAGCAGCGCCCTCCAGCCACTGCCTGCCTCCTCCAGCCCTGCCGGCAGCGCCATCCTCCTTAAAAAAGGTCGACAACTCTGGGAAGGGAGGGAGTGCCAGAGGGAGCTTTGCACCACAGCGCCGGATATGCTTAAGACGGCCCTGTTTCCAGGGACAGTCCTGGATTTACAGAAGCTGTCCTGGTTTCTGATCCGGGAATTCGTAGGAGGAATAGATGTCTTGGGGGTGGGTGGGATAGAGAGCCCTCATTGCAATGTCCAGGAACTTCGATAATACAACAAGGCTTTCTTTTTCTCTCTCTATTTTTTAAAATTTTGATCGCCGAAGAATGGATGCTTTTGAATTCTGGTGCTGGAGGAGACTCTTGAGAGTCCCATGGACTGCAAGAAGATCCAACCTCTCCATTCTGAAGGAAATCAGCCCTGAGTGCTCACTGGAAGGACAGATCCTGAAGCTGAGGCTCCAAGACTCTGGCCACCTCATGAGAAGAGAAGACTCCCTGGAAAAGACCTTGATGTTGGGAAAGATGGAGGGCACAAGGAGAAGGGGACAACAGAGAACGAGATGGCGGGACAGTGTTCTCAAAGCTACCAGCATGAGTTTGACCAAACTGCGGGAGGCAGTGGAAGACAGGAGTGCCTGGCGTGCTCTGGTCCAGGGGGTCACGAAGAGGTGGACACGACGAAACAACAACATTATCCTTTGGTTTTTTGTTGACTGTTTTTTCTCTTTTTTTAACTAATAAAGCCATAATAATAAAAAATGTCATTGAGGGCCAGGGAGCCCAAGTGCTTCTTGTGAGAAGCCCTGAAAGAGTTAACCTCTTGGCTCTCGTAATAGAAACTGGCTGGGCTGCAATGAACACCCAGATAAGGTGAAACGTGTTAGAGGCATTAACAGGCATTAACACCCAGATAAGATGAATTGGGGTGGGCTTGGGAGAGAGGGGTGTGTGTGTGGAGAGGGGCTGCCATACCTTGCCAAGGTGACGCTGTTCCAGGTGAGCATCAAACTGGGCAATAAATGGCCCCACCCTTCCCCCCTTCTACACCTATTACAAAATAAATACATAAAGTCCACCTGGGAGTTTCTGCAGTTCCCTGCTGATAGTATTGACAAGGTGCCTTGCTTTATGGCCTTCACTTTGAGAAGAAAAAGGAGCCGAGCTGTAATAATGGGGCAGGAAGACCTTCAAGAGGATGAATAGGATAAGGTGAGCAAACAGCCCTTCCCAAGTATCACCGAAAGGCCAGATAATTCTCGCCCATCCGCAGTTCAGCTTACTGATGGATGCATGGGAGGTTAATGGAAAATATATGACTTATCAGATACGGCCATCTCTTTGCAATCCCCAATTCTTCTTCTTCTTCTTCTTCTTCTTCTTCTTCTTCTTCTTCTTCTTCTTCTTCTTCTTCTTCTTCTTCTTCTTCTTCTCCTCCTCCTCCTCCTCCTGCCATAACTCATAGCCAAGTAAGATTGTCTTCCATAAACACGGTTTTAACAACAAGTCTGTAAGTGACTGTGGAGGCCAATTCTGGATCCACATGTCCTTCCACAGTGGGGACATTGGTTCCCAGGCAGAAGTTGATCATGTTGTGGATTTGCCAAGTGCCTTCCTCTTAGCATGTTTCTCCCTTGCGTCCTGAGTTTGAGCATCTTCAAAGTCCATGATACCTTTGGTAAAGGCTGTTCTCCAACAGGAGCGCTTGCAGGCCAGTGTTTCCCAGTTGTTGGTCTTTATACTACATTTTTTAAGATTTGCCTTGAGACAGTCTTTAAACCTCTTTTGTTGACCACCAGCATTACACTTTCCTTTTTTAAGTTCAGAATAGAGCAGTTGCTTTGGAAGACAATCATCAGGCACCCACACAACATGACCAGTCCAACGAAGTTGATATTGAAGAATCATTGCTTCCACACTGGTGATGTTTGCATCTTCCAGTACACTGGCATTAGTTCACCTGTCTTCCCAAGTGATGTGTACAACTTTTTGGAGACAGATTTGATGGAATCTTTCGAGGAGTTGCAAATGGCATTTATAAATGGTCCATGTTTCACAGGCATACAGTAAGGTTGGTAGTACAATAGCTTTGTAAACAAGCATTTTGGTTTCCCTGCGAATGTCCCCAATCTACCCCAATTATCACATGTTTTCCACAAGCACCCATGAGCAAAAGGGGGGGGGCACGGCCTTGGTGGTTTGTTTCAGACCAAAGCTTCATCTAGTCCATGAGTCGGTGAAGGGAGAAGGCAGGGTCATCAATATTATCTGTGCCTAAACTTATTTTGGGTGGTGCGAGGGAGGCAGTTGACAGAAACCGCAGTCGGGCGCAGTTGCAAAGGAGACAGTTGACTAAAACCGCAACTGCTGTTGCTATCAGAGGCCAGACATGTTTCCCGTTTTTATGCTTTCTGCTTGAGTAATGCAAAAGTTGAATAACACACAAACATGGGAGGGGGGGGGCTTAGCTAGCCATATAGCCATATGCCATATTAGGTGATAAGCACAATCTTGCCAGCTGATTGGAGAATTTGAAGAGGTGGGAAGAGATGGGCAGGCTCTCAGGTATAAAGATGCTTGCTTATTTGTATCTGGGGGCCAGTCTTTTGGGAACGATCCCACTGGCCACCTCTGTGCGCAGATCTCAATAAAACTTTTTTTCTCTGAAGAGGAACTTCCCTGGTGCATTTGTTCTCTCCTCGGTCCTGGGGGTAAGCGGCAAAAGTGAATCCCTTGTGACCTAAGGCTTCATCGGCAAACTAAGGCTCGCGGGCCGGATCAGGCCCAATTGCCTTCTGGATCCACCCCACAGACAGTCCGGGAATCATCGCATGGATTGCCAGCACGGGCATGCTTTCCCTCTCCCTCATACACCTCCTCCCTCCCTCCTCCTGGCTTCTCCCTGCCCTGCCTAAAGAAGGAAAGGGGCTGGGCTTTGTTGGTGCCAGCAGCAGCAGCAGCGGTCAAGCGGCTGCCATTTTAAGCAGCCCCTCTCCGAAGCTCTTTCATGCACCGCTTATCGTCCTGCCGCCGCCACCACCACCAGCCCCTGACGCTCGCAAGACACAGCTAAGCAGCCAATGGGGCTCGTGGTGCCTTCCATCATTTATTATTATTATTTTTAAAATATAGTCTGGCCCCCCACAAGGTCTGAGGACCAGTGGACCGGCCCCCTGCTGAAAAACTTTGCTGACTCCTGATCTAGTCCACTAGCTGACAGTGGCCACTGGAGGTGTCTTGAGGAATGCGCTATGGAGAAAAAGAAAGTAGCCAAGATGATCAGGGGGCTGGAACAACTTCGCCCAATGAGGAATGTCGGGCGCTTTTTAGCTTAATAATAATAATTTTTATTTTATACCCTGCCCTTCCCAGTTCAAAAACCAGGCTCAGGGCGGCTAACAACAAATTTAAAACACTTTAAAGCACTTAATTATAAAAGCAGCATAAAATGCAGTATAAAAACATGAATAACAATAACAATAAAAAATAAAAAATCAATTAGATAATCCCCAGGGCTAGCTGGCTGAATTGGCTTAGAAGAAAACAGCAAGTTCGGCAGCAGGGATGTGGCAGAGATTTAAACAATGGTGCATGCGAAGACGGTAGATTGCGAGGCAAGGTCGAGGCTCCCCTCTTTTTTCTCCTTCCTCTTTCCTCTGTAGTGGTTAAGAGCGATGGACTCGTAATCTGGTGAACTGGGTTCGCATCTCCGCTCCTCCACATGCAGCTGCTGGGTGACCTTGGGCTGGTCACACTTCTCTGAAGTCTCTCAGCCCCACTCACTTCACACACAGAGTGTTTGTTGTGGGGGAGGAAGGGAAAGGAGAATGTTAGCTGCTTTGAGACTCCTTCGAGTAGTGATAAAGCAAGATATCAAATCCAAACTCTTCTTCTTTTTCTTCTTCTTCCTCTTCTTCTTCTCTTCCTTCTCCTCCTTCTCCCTGTGTCAGCTCCGGGGTTTCCCTGGCCCCGGAGCGCCGCTGGGCAGTGGGCAGTGGGCCGGGTGGGCCGGGTGCTCTCGCTCCCGGCTTGATTTGGGTCATGGGGGGGTCATCAGCTGTTCCCCCAGTTGACGTGCCAGGCGTTCCCGGTTCCCCCTCGGCAGTGGCGGCAGCAGTGGCAGTCTCAGCAGCCTGGTAGCGCAGTTGGCTCTGGCTGGCTTCAGGAGCTGCTCACTGCCGTGGCGTCCGCCATTTTGCCTCGCCGGAAGTCGCCATATGATGTGTCTTGTGCCGTTGAACCAATCGCGCAACATTCATTCCTTGCTAATAAATCTGCAACACTTAAAATATAATTACGGGGACATTAAATGAAATCCAGGGACGGATTTTGTCCGGGGACAGATTTGTGTATCCGGGGACTGTCCCTGGGAAACGGCGACGTCTGGTAACCATAACTTAAGAACCGTTCAGTCAAGTCATTACAGGTTTGTGGAATAGTGGCCTGTTACAAGCAGTTATCTTAAGCCTTTCTACTGGCACATGCTTGGAGCATTTGCAAGCTTCTGGTCCTTATTTTAAATCTCTCTGTCTCTCTCCCACCCATATAACCCTCTCTCATTCTCAAGGATTAATCTGAGTCATCATGACTCACTAGGTCTAAATCCTAGGATTTTGACTCTCAATCTGTTTTCATAGAATCATAGAATTGGAAAGGAACCCGAGAGTCATTTAGTCTAACCCCCTTCAATGTCAATATCCTTCTTAAATTGTTGTGACCAGAACTGAACACAATAGTCTAGGTGTGGCCTGACCAAAGCAGAATAGAGCGGGACTATCAATTTCCTTAACTTGGACACTAGGCTTCTCTTGATGCAGCCTAGAATAGCATTTGTTGTTGTTTGCTGGTTGTTTGCTGGTGCATCACACTGTTGACTCATGTTAAGCTTGTCCACTAAGACCCCTAGATCCTTTTCAGATGTCCCACTGGCAAGCCAAATGTCCCACATCTTATATTTGTGCAGCTGGTTCTTTCTGCCTAAGTGTCAAACCTTACATTTGTCCCTTCTGGAATTTGGGGGGGGGGGGCAGTTCTCCAACCTGTTATGGTCACTTTGACTCCTGATTCGGTCTTCTGCGGCATTAGCTACCCCTTTCAGTTTGGTGTCACCTGCATATTTGCTGAGCATCCCCTCAACTCCTTTGTCCAAGTCGTTTATACAGTGGTACCTCGGGTTATGGGGACGCAGGTGGCACTGTGGGTTAAACCACAGAGCCTAGGACTTGCCAATCAGAAGGTCGGTGGTTAAAATCCCTGTGACAGGGTGCGCTCCCGTTGCTCGGCCCCTGCTCCTGCCAACCTAGCAGTTCGAAAGCACGTCAAAGTGCAAGTAGATAAACAGGTACCGCTACGGCGGGAAGGTAAACGGCGTTTCTATGCGCTGCTCAGAAGCGGCTTAGTCATGCTGGCCACATGATCTGGAAGCTGTACGCCGGCTCCCTTGGCCAGTAAAGCGAGATGAGCGCCACAACCCCAGAGTCGGCCACGACTGGACCTAATGGTCAGGGGTCCCTTTACCTTTACCTTGGGTTACAGACGCTTCAGGTTACAGATGCTTCAGGTTACAGACTCCGCTAACCCAGAAATAGTACCTTGGGTTAAGAACTTTGCTTCAGGATGAGAACAGAAATTGCACGGTGGCAGTGGGAGGCCCCATTAGCTAAAGTGGTACCTCAGGTTAAGAACAGTTTCAGGTTAAGAACGGATCTCCAGAATGATGATGAGTTTGGATGAGTTTGGATTTGATATCCCGCTTTATCACTACCCGAAGGAGTCTCAAAGCAGCTAACATTCTCCTTTCCCTTCCTCCCCCACAACAAACACTCTGTGAGGTGAGTGGGGCTGAGAGACTTCAGAGAAGTATGACTAGCCCAAGGTCACCCAGCAGCTGCATGTGGAGGAGCAGGGAATTGAACCCGGTTCTCCAGATTATGAGTCCACCGCTCTTAACCACTACACCACACTGGCTCTCTACAACCCGAGGTACCACTGTAAACACATTGAACAACAATGGGCCCAGGACAGAACCCTGCAGCACCTCACTTGTCACTTTTCCCCCAGGATGATGAAGAACCATTCATGGGCACTCTTTGGGTTCGGTCAGTCATGAAATCCACCTAACTGTTATTTCATCCAGCCCAAATTTTACCGGCTTCTCTGCAAGAATATCATGGGAGCCTTTGTCAAAAGCCTTCCTGAAATCAAGATACAGTACATTCCAAACATTCCCCTGATCCACCAAGCTTGTAACTTTATCATTGTTGGGACTTGGTCCTTGGCACATGTCCAGTCATAATAGAAAGGAAAATGCCTCTGATCATGTACAGAGAGCATTTTCCCCACCACAGCAATCCCCTCTTCCAATTCCACATAAGTGCTCCTACTGTCTCCTATCTCTGCCTAGGACTGCCAACTGACCTGAAAATATTGGCTTCATTTGCTCCTGGGCTTACATATTATAATGCCAACTGATCAGGAAAAAACAAGCTGCCCTGCGTCTATGCCTCTAACAGCTACTTGCTCCTTAGAAATCAGCAGGTGAAACTTTTCCTGGCATGGAGATAGCATGTTCATCGGCTAATTCTGCTGTTCAAGATGCACAGGAACAAGGTCCAGTTAAAAAAAAAAAAGTTGGCAATCCTCTCTCAGCGCTGAGGAAAATCCCTCCTCTGGCGCTTGTATTAGGAAGAAAGTCTCCTTTGATAGCAATGGGGGATTCCCTGCTCAAAGCAAAGTGCAAGCTTTGACTGCAGTCTTAAACTCAATGACAGTAAAAGCATTTTTATCCCATTCTCCAGGAAAAAACAAAAGCAAAACTCTCCAGAGCAGCTTACACATCGCAGTGATAAAGGAAACTCTGGGGCTGGCCAGGGGGTGCTTCCCAGGCCCCTGTGGGGCAGTGTGAGGAGGCACCTCTCTTTGGGGCAGGGGGGGGGCAGCTCAGAGACCAGGGGCGGCAGCAGCTGCTGCCCAGAGGACCCCCAAATCGAGGGGAGAAGAGAGGAGGCTGAGGGAACCCTCCACAAGGGAGGGTGTTAGAAAAGGGCTGCCAGCTCTGCAGGCAAGGGGTGGCGTAGCTGGGTTCCTGAGCCCCACAGGGCTGCCACAGAAAGAGTATAGTTGGTTAAGGGAGCCGTGGACCCCAAAGGTTGAAAACCTCTGCTGTATGGGATTGGTAGAGAAGAGATTTTCAAAGAACTGTAGAATTGGAAGTGAAATAAAAAATTAAGGTCTTAGATAGATAGATAGATAGATAGATGATAGATATAAAAGATAAATGTTCATAACTGCATATATAAACCACATGTCTAAAACCCCACAGAAAAAGTCCCGAAACCATTTTGTCCCTCCCAAATTGACCTCAAATATTTCTCTGCAAGGTCGAAGGAAAATGGAAAAGCCTCCCCATTGTCTTTTCCTTCACAAATCCTGCCTTGAGGGTATGTCTGTGTATGAACAGGGCGAGCCTGTGACCTGGCTCAGTTCCTCAGTATTTATCATTATAAAAGACTGGCCAGGCTCCCCAGGTAATCCAATCAAGTGACCATTAACAGGTAACCTGCCAGACAGGAGATAAACAACACACTCAGATTTCTGTTGTAGACCACCCTTTCTGTGATGTAGGTATGATGTATCTGGGGGGTGATCTTGAGCTACACCCCTTCTGTGGTGGATGTATGATGTTTCTGGGGGTGGTCTTGGACTCCAGGGCAGGCAATTTAAAATGTCTATATAAGGGCAGACACACCTTTGTTCTGGGTCCTCCACCTTTCCCGCGTGTGAGGGGAGCACCCTGTTGCAACCAGTGGCGTAGCGTGGAGGGTGCAGGGGGGGCCGGCTGCACCGGGCGCAACATCTGGGGGGCGCGCTCCACGGGCTAGGGGGCGCAAAATCCACGGGTTAGGGGGCGCAAATTACTTGCCTTGCCCCAGGTGCTGACAACCCACACTACGCCACTGGTTGCAACAGTTCAATAAAGATCAGGCTTATGAGCTGCTTTGCTTCTCAATATTCTCTGGTTGGCCTCTGTTCTTTTCTCCGACCGATGGAGAACCTACAAAGGACTCTATAAAGGCTCTTGTGTCCCCCATAAGGGAATAAGGGCAGATTTTTGTTTATTACAGAAGGGACCTCTAGAGTCATCTAGTCTCACCCCCTGCAATGCACAAATCACAGCTATCCATCTAATCGCTGCTTAAAAAGCTCCAATGAAAGAGGGAGTCCATCTTTTGGGGAAATCTGTTTCATTTTTGAACAGCTCTTGCCACCGGAATGTTCTTCTTGGTGTTTAGTCAGAATCTTCTTTCTCGTCTTTTGAATCCCTTGGTTTGGGTCCTATCCTCTGGAGCAGGAGAAAACAAACTGGATCCATCTTCCCTCATGACAGCTCATCTGGACTGCAGCTGGGGAGTAAAGTGGAAATACCTTGGCCCAAATGTATAATGCAGATTGGAAGAAATTTAAGGAATATTTGAAAAAAATACGTTAATATTTAAATCTTAGAATAGCTTTGGAAGTGGATATAGGCTGTAGGGTTAGATGTAGAAGACAGTGTGTTTTAAAATAGTATTATTTGTAAGTGACAAAATGTGAAGATTTTTATGGTTAAAGTAAGCGTGATTTTTAAAAAAATGGTTAGAAATTATGATATATGTAAACTGCTAAAGATGAGGTAAAATGAAAATCAGATAGGGGGACTTGGGGAAGCCTACCTAACAATGTTTAGAAAAAAATAAGGACAAGACAAGAATTTGTTTGTATTGTTTGTTTTTCTGTTTGTGTTGTTTATTTGTGTTATAAAGGGAATAATATTTTTTTAAAAACCCACAAATGTATAATGCAGGTGGGGTTCTCCATACCTCCCCCCCCATGCCTGCACTGATCCTGTTAATTCAGTCCACCCGGCTGATGCAATCTTCATTTTTTAAAAAACAAATACCATATTTTTCGCTCTATAGGACGCACTTTTCCCCCTCCAAAAATGAAGGGGAAATGTGTGTGCATCCTATGGAGCGAATGCAGGCTCCTTGGCTTCAGAGATAGCAACGGGAAGCCTCCGAAGCACAGAGGGAGCACTCCCTCCACGCTCCGGAGGCTTCCCGTTGCTTTCGCTGAAGCCTGGAGAGCCAGAGGGGTCGATGTGCACAGACCCCTCTCGCTCTCCAGGCTTCAGGCAGCTATCCGCAAGTCTTCAGAGCGCAGCAGGAGTTCCCCCCGCGCTCTGAAGGCTTGGGGATAGCAGCCTGCAGCCTGCAGCCCAGGGGGCACAGCGCCAAATCCCACTGCACTCCCTGGGCTTCAGGCAGCTATCCGGACCTGTTCTGGGGGCTGGGGTCGGGGGAAGCTCGGGTTCCCCGCGGCTAAAACCGAACCCAAGACAAGGAGCGGGATCCATTCCGCTCCCTGTCTTGGCTTCTGCCAAAGCCGCACGCAGCCTCTCCTGGCTGGAGAGGTTGCATGTGGCTAAAGAGGAAGCTGTCTTGGCTTCTTTGCTCTTTGGGGCTGGGGGGGGGGCGGAATATTTTTTTTCTTTATCCCCCCCCCAAAAAAAAACTAGATGCGCCCTATGGAGCGAAAAATACAGTAAAAACCAACCATCGCATCTCGTTCAGGCCTGCCTTAGCTGCATTTGTCCCAGATCTCAGAGCAGCTCCAGTCCCGCTCTCAAGGATGTTGTCAGTCTGTGTGTGTTTGCGTGTGTTTACTATTCTGTGCATCTGAAAGTTCCTGTGCAGGGTTTGGCCCCTCTCAGTCATCCCTGGGTTATTCCCAGGCTGGGCGAGGCTGTTTGGGCAGCACTGCCGCATGACTGACAGGCTCTCCAGAGCTCAAAAGAGGACAGCTCGGATCCAGGAGAAGCATGTCGGGGCAGATCCCTCAGGAAGTGAGTGGCAGACAGGCCGGAGCCCCGCTGCAGAGTGAGGACAGCTGCACCTTCCACCAGCCGGCTTCTTCCGGACCAAGCTCACCCCAGCAGGTGGAAATCTGCAGCCAGGAGCAAAACCAGGTCAGGCTATTTTGGAGCAAACAGATCCAGGCATGATTTTCTGCCTGGCTGAGCATAGCTTTCGTATTTCGCTCTGGAGAGAGAGAAGACAACACTTCTTCACGCAGTGCATAGGGAACTCTATGCCACAGGAGGCTTTGAAAGATTAGGCAAATTCGTGGAGGAGAGGGCTTGTTGTTTTGTCGTGTCCGCCTCTTCGTGACCCCCTGGACCAGAGCACGCCAGGCACTCCTGTCTTCCACTGCATCCCGCAGTTTGGTCAAACTCATGCTGGTAGCTTTGAGAACACTGTCCCACCATCTCGTCCTCTGTCGTCCCCTTCTCCTTGTGCCCTCCATCTTTCCCAACATCAGGGTCTTTTCCAGGGAGTCTTCTCTTCTCATGAGGTGGCCAAAGTATTGGAGCCTCAGCTTCAGGATCTGTCCTTCCAGTGAGCACTCAGGGCTGATTCCCTTCAGAATGGAGAGGTTTGATCTTCTTGCAGTCCATGGGACTCTCAAGAGTCTTCTCCAGCACCATAATTCAAAAGCATCAATTCTTCGGCAATCAGCTTTATTTATGGTCCAGCTCTCACTTCCATACATCACTACTATGAAAACCATAGCTAGAACTATATGGACTTTTGTTGGCAAGGTGATATGCCTTGCCGTGGCGAAGGGGCTTGAATAACTCGGAGAAGCTATGAGCTATGCTGTGCAGGGCCACCCAAGATGGACAGGTCATAGTGGAGAGTTTTGACCAAATGTGATCCACCTGGAGCAGGAACCGGCAAGCCACTCCAGTATCCCTGCCAAGAAAACTCCATGGACAAAGACAACAGGCAACCGAAGCAAAGTGGCTAGTAAGCCTGATCTTTATTAAAGGAACTGTTGCAACAGGGTCCCCACACACCACACGCAGGAGGGAGAACCCTGGACAATGGTGCGCAAGCCCTGATACAGACTTTTGAAATTGCCCACCCTATAGCTCAAGACCACCACCCCCCAAACATCATACATACATCACAGAAGGAGGCGGACTACAGCAAAAATCCTGACTGCCAGGGTATGTTATAATGGTCACTGATTGCATTACCTGGGCAGCCTGGCCATTTTTTTGTGATGGTTAAAACTTTAGTTCCTGAATCCTGGGCACAGGCTCACCCTATTCATGCACAAATACGCCCTTAAGACAGGATTTGCAAGCAAAAAGACAATGGGATGGCTTTCCCCATTTGCCTCCCTGACTGCAGAGGAATATTTGAGGTCATTGAGAGAGTCCAAATGGCTTCAGGATTGCTCTCCCATACCATTTCATGGTTATATGAACCCATATATGAACCCATCATGGTTCATATATTCAGATACGTGTGCATTTGTGAATATTTATTCGAGACCTTAAAATTATTATAACAGGGTTGTGAGTTTGAGCCCCGCATTGAGCAAAAATTTCCCTTATTGCAGGGGGTTGGACTAGATGACCCTCACGGTCCCTTTCAACTCTATGAGTCCATGAATTCTGTGAATTCTACTGCTCCTCCCATAGCTTCAGCAAGCTTGGCTCCAAAGCAGCAGCCAGTCATGGCTCCTGGTCTCTTAGTGCATCCGCCAAGCTAAGATGGATAATAATAATAATAATAATAATAATAATAATAATAATAATAATATATTGTTTATACCCCGCCCATCTGGCTGGGCTTCCCCAGCTACTCTGGTCAGCTTCCAACACAATATTAAAATACAGTAATGCCTCAAACATTAAAAGCTTCCCTAAACAGGGCTGCCTTCAGAAGTCGTCTAAAAGTCTGGTAGTTGTTGTTCTCTTTGACATCTGGTGGGAGGGTGTTCCACAGGGCGGGTGCCACCACCGAGAAGGCCCTCTGCCTGGTTCCCTGTGACTTGGCTTCTCGCAGCGAGGGAACCGCCAGAAGGCCCTCAAAACTGGACCTCAGCGTCCAGGCAGAACGATGGGGGTGGAGACGCTCCTTCAGATATACTGGACCGAGGTCGTTTAGGGCTTTAAAGGTCAGAAGAAGAAGAGTTTGGATTTGATATCCCGCCTTTCACTCCCCTTCAGGAGTCTCAAAGCGGCTAACAATCTCCTTTCCCTTCCTCCCCCACAACAAACACTCTGTGAGGTGAGTGGGGCTGAGAGACTTCAGAGAAGTGTGACTAGCCCAAGGTCACCCAGCAGCTGCATGTGGAGGAGCGGAGACATGAACCCGGTTACCCAGATTACGTGACTACCACTCTTAACCACTACACCACACTTTGAATTGTGCTTGGAAATTGTGGCCTTTGTCCTCCCTCTTGTTCCCAGTACACCTGCAGTAAAAGGACACTTTTCCTGTCACCTCACACCTCTCTCCGTCACCTTGGCAACCCCTGTTTTCCGCAGACCTGAGCCCCTTTGATGTGTAAATGCATGGCTATTGTTTTATAATAGCTTGCCAGAGCGGTTTGCATAAGGAATTCCTTGTCTGGCACAGTTCTGTAGCTTGAATTTCCCTTTCCTCTCCCCAATATTACCTAGATTCTGACACTCATAAACTGCTTGGGTTTAGAGGTGTCTCCCCCACAACGCAGTAAAATTCAAACCAGTAGGAATTAAGCAAAATCCAGTTCAAACTGCTCCGTTTAAGTCACGCAACGAAACTGATGAACTTCATCTAGTGATGCAAGCTTCTCAAAGTTTGATAGTGTGCTGGTCCCGGGGGCTAACCAAGAGGTGAGGTCCGAGTCCAGTCCGAGGTCGATGATGCAGTATGGAGGCTGTCCGTCAAGGCTGTAGCTGGGTCCAAGGCAGGGAGTCTGGTGGGGTCTGGAGCTCTGGCAGAAGAGCAGGACAGGGTGCAGGCAGGAACAGGCGAACAATAACATTACCTGGGACTGGGGCTGTTGGCTTTTATCTGCCCCAGGCATAGGGCGGCCCCAGTCCACAGGTGACTTGCCTCTCCTGGCCTGGAGGCGAGCACTCATCCTGCGAGAACTTAGTTCCCTCCGCCTCTCTGCCCTGAGCCTCTGCAGGTCAGGAGAGGCTGGAGGGCTACCGGACCCAGAGGCAATCTCCTCTTCCCCTGACGGGGCTGAGAGTGGAGCACTTGCAGGCAATGGGTCCTCCATCACCTCAGGAGCCAGAGCAGACTCAGCTGGTGCCTGCACCTGAGGACCCAGCACAGGTGAGGACCCTTCAGGCTCAGGCCCCAGCCCCGGCTCAGCTGGTTCTGGAGGCGGGGACTCCTGTGCAGGCTGGGATTCCTCAGGTTCAGCCTCTGAGTCCGAATCCCAGGCCATCACAAATAGCTATTGGCATGGCCAGAGCCCTCCTGCCACCCTCTTGCCTCTTAGCGCCCCACCCCACAAAACCTCACCCCCCACCCAGTTTGGGGGTGGGGAACTTCCAAGTTTGGGAATCACTGGTGTATACTAATTCACTCCTGTGCAAGGCCTGAAAAGATGTTGGAGAAGCAAGATTTTGCTCTGAATGCTTTAATCAACCTGCTTATAACGGGGACCAGGGCTGGCCCACCGAAGAGGCGAGGCGAGGGGACTGCCTCAGGTGGCAGAATCCACCAGGGCAGCAGTTTCCAATGCAAATCTTTCTTGCCCCCACTGTTCCTGATGTAGATCTTCTCTCACCCGTTCTTCGCTGGCCAGGAGTGGGAGTGGGACACCATTTTGGAGTCCACCTCAGATGCCAAAATGTATTGGGCCAGCCCTGCTGGGGACTCTTATGCTTGCTCCAAGTTGCTTGTTTGGGATTTTGCAGCCTGCGAACAAATAAAAAATGATTGATGCACAACCGTTTCTTACAAGTCAAGACCATTCTTGCACAAGGATCCCGCCCTCTCGCTCGCTCTCTTCCCAGGTTTTGCAATGCTTGCTTTGCTGATATTTAATACCAAAGATCTTTCAGAGGAGCCTAAATCTTCCAAAGAGTCCAACACCTGCAAATATCACCTTGCCACGATCTCGTTCGAGAAACCATCGGAAAGAAAGCCAGGCTGACTTTATTAAAAGGTAAAGGTAAAGGTACCCCTGCCCGTACGGGCCAGTCTTGCCAGACTCTAGGGTTGTGCGCTCATCTCACTCTATAGGCCGGGAGCCAGCGCTGTCCGCAGACACTTCCGGGTCACGTGGCCAGCGTGACAAAGCTGCATCTGGCGAGCCAGCGCAGCACACGGAACGCCGTTTACCTTCCTGCTGGTAAGCGGTCCCTATTTATCTACTTGCACCCGAAGGTGCTTTCGAACTGCTAGGTTGGCAGGCGCTAGGACCGAACGACGGGATAATAATAATACATTTTATTTATACCTCGCCCTGCCCAGCCAGAGCCGGGCTTAGGGCAGCTAACACCAATAAAATCACAGTAAAAACATAATGGGGGGGGGACCAATTTAAAATACAGGTTAAAGGTAAAGGTAAAGGGACCCCTGACCATTAGGTCCGGTCATGGCCGACTCTGGGGTTGCGGCGCTCATCTCGCTTTATTGGCTGAGGGAGCCGGCGTACAGCTTCCGGGTCATGTGGCCAGCATGACTGAGCCACTTCTGGCGAACCAGAGCAGCGCACAGAAACGCCGTTTACCTTCCTGCAGGAGCGGTACCTATTTATCTACTTGCACTTTGATGTGCTTTGAACTACTAGGTTGGCAGGAGCAGGGACCGAGCAACAGGAGCTCTCCCCGTTGTGGGGATTCGAACCGCCGACCTTCTGATCGGCAAGTGCTAGGCTCTGTGGTTTAACCCACAGCACCACCCACGTCCCAAAATACAGGTTAAAATGCAATTTAAAATGCAGCCTCATTTTAAAATTAGCCGATAGATCAAGACCATAAGGGGAGGGAAACGTTGTCGTGAATGCAAGCCAAAAGAGCACAGCCTCCAGCTTAGCTCTTAGTCCAGAGGAATTTGGCCACCCTCCAGGTGCCCGGCTTGATTCCTTATGACCTCCCGTCTGCGACTCCCGGCAAGATCAAAGGAGGTCTCCAATCGGCGATTCTCCTCAACGTGAAGGAGAACACACCACTCCTCCCCCACTCCTCTCCCAGGGAGGGGGAAAGAGACAGACAGAAATATATTTACATGTCTTTATTCCTGTCGTTCACCAGTACAGAGAAAACATGTCTGCACACTCTGCTTCCCAACGCAGAGAGAGAATAAACTCCACCCATGTACTTCCAGTACAGGGTCATGTGCTGCTCTGAGGTAACATCCGGCTCTCAGAGCACTTTACAAACAGTCCCTGGTTCCCACGGTATAATCCAATAACATCAGTTTCCTGTTTACCATTCCAGCCACCTGGTGCTTGCTTCTGCATTGCTCCTTTTTCGTAACATCCTCCCCCAAAAGAATCAATGCGTGTTGCAGCAAGCAAAGCATGATCCAGAGAAGAAAACAAACAGTTGTTATACACATAACACTCCCCTGTTGTTTCAGTTCCACCCTTGGAACTCCCCGCCACTGGTTTCCCCAGTGTACCTCTCTGGTTGTCTGGTTTCCAAGGAATGAGTGCATCTGCATTACCTTGGCTAGCAACTCTCTGTTGTGTCTTTGTCTCTGACTTAGACACAGCTCCAACCTGTCCTCGGTTGTTTACAACAGCAACACATGCAACAGCTAAGTTAGCAAACTCTTTTGAGTACCTCTTGGGTGATTGACCCTTTGTAACTCTCTCAGACCTACGTATGAGGTGCTGATCCTCTCTGCTCACTGGTCCAGTCTCAGGACTCTTTGGAGAACTAGTTCCAATGGTAAACAGTGGTTCATCCTTCAGTTGTGAAGGCCTATCCATTGTGTGAGACTTCCTCTCAATGACTGTGACAACTGAGCTCTCCGAGCTATCAGTGTCATCACTTTCAGTACAGCTGAAATCAGTGAAATCATCATCATCTGAATCGTCCTCAGTGGGAAATGTGTGTACTATCACTCTCTCCTGTTCAGGAGCACTCTCTAGAAATTTTGTGAGAATCACCTGACCAGATTCAGACAAAATTACTCTGTAGAGACCCTTTTCATACCCCACAAAAATGCCTCTGGCATTCTTTACTCCACCTGGAGCTTCTGTTCTCGCATGAGACCCAAAAACCTTGAAATGGGCAACAGAAGGTTTTCTGTGGAACAGTTTCTCAAAAGGAGAACTTCCCAACTCTTTTGAAACCTTTCTCACTTTCGTATAACAGAACGACATTAGAGACTCGGCCCAGTACTCATGTGGCAGATGTGAACTAAGCAATTGCGCTTCCATCCCCTTTTGCAATTCTCTGTTCACCCGTACACAGACACCCCTGTTCCACGCTTCCGCTGAAACAGCAATCTTGTGTCTGATCCCCTTCTTCTGCAGGAACCTTTGGAAATCCTGTAAAAGAAAAATCTGCTTCTCATCTGTGAATAGACAATCAATGTTAGCATCATGCATACTCTTAACTTTGTCACAAAACTCCTGAAACCTCTCCAAGGCTTCCTGTGGCTTTCTCAACACATAAACCCAGACATAGTTAGAGAAATGATCCACACACACAAGATAATATCTTGCATTGCCTCTAGATGGTCCTAGAGGACCAATCACATCAGCATACACCCGCTGAAATGCTCTGTTGACTCCGGTCTTCTTCTTGCTCACACCTGCAAGAGAAACTAGGTTAGACACAGATGAATTACATTCCATGTAATCACTTTGTGCAAAAGTCAACAAATATAGTCCATCCTTCTCTCTGGCCGAAAGAAATAACTCTCCATCTTTGTAGATCTTGCAGCTCTCAGCATCGTAGGACAGTTTCAGTCCTCTCTTTGCAATCTGCGAAACACTCAGCAGATTGAACTTCAATTCAGGAACCAAGTAAACATTGTTTACAGTCAAGTCCAGACTCTTAAGATAGACAGTCCCTACGCCGGCCGCTTCTAGCTCCTGACCATTGGCCTGTTTCACAGCGAAGCTTTGCTTCTTAAACGATGAAAAAAGTTCTCTGTGTGGGGACATATGAACTGTCGCGCCCGTGTCAATAACAAACGAGTTCCCAACGTCTGGCGTGGTTCCTTTCGCCATCAAAGCTTTTCCAGGTTTCACCGAAGTCTTGGTGTGACCTTTGCCTGACGCCTCAGGCTTTGCTGAGCGGCCCTTCGCTCCTTTAGGCTGACGTGGCTTCTTACAGTTCCGCTGAAGATGCCCAGCCTGTCCACAATTGTAGCATCGGACAGCGTTCAAAGCTAGAGCTTTTTCTCCAGTAGCTTCATCTGCGGGGGAATTAGAACTCCGTTCCTCCCTCCCCCTGTCCTTTACGTCCAGTGCAGCAAGTCTGTCCTGTTCATTCAGAACTACGGCACACACCCTCTCCGCGGTCAAATCCTGAGCCGGGAGGGAACCAAGCTGACTGGCAACCGTTTTGTAAGTCCGATTTAAGCTGTTGATCATCATGAAGCAAAACACTTCCTCCTGCAGACGGAAATTGCGTTCCACCATCTGCTGGCGCAGATATTTCATCTCCGTCAGGTGCGCTTGAACATCTCCATCAGGCGCAAGCCTCAGATTGGTCAGCTTCTCAAAATACAGCAACGCTGAAGAACCAGCATCCCTCTGATGTGTTCTTCTCAGCATATCCCAAATTCCCCGTGCATATTCCAAACCCTGAATATGCACCAATTGGTCATCTGACACACACAGAATTATAGCCGTTCTGGCTTTCAAATTCTGTGACTCCCAACCTCGGGTTGGTGCTGCTGGGATGGGGTTCTCAATCACGTCAAAGACCCTCTGATTCTGCAGCAGGGCCTTCATCTTTATAGACCAAGATGAATAATTGTCATTAGTGAGGGGAGGGGGATAGGGCAAACCTCCCGCCTTCTTGGCATCCATGCTGAATCCAAGGGTCAGCTTTACACTCAATCTCAAGCCAGCTTTCACTTTTCAAGCCAGTAAAACTCCAAAAGTCTTTGTTTACTGCTTCACTGGCAGGCAAACCTTTGGGTTGTTTTTTCAAAACCCTTGCACAGCTGCGCAGATACACTTTCGATTTCCCAGGCTCTTTTTAGCCATTCTTTAACTGGCAGACGTTGCCTAGCAACCTGCTCAGGACGGAACTTCTTATCTCACCACAGGAATTCCTGGTATGCAAGCCTGCTCTCAGAGCTGTTTTTTTCAAACGCAGCTTGTGAACCAGAAAATAAATCTTTCTGCGTTCATTCTCTCTTGCCCGAAATGCAGCATACCTTCTCTGGCTCCGTTGCCTTGAAATACACTCCTCTCGGTGTCCAGCTGTCTGTTTCAGCTTCTGGCTGCAGGCAGACGCTTTCTTTATCTCCTTAGGTGCAGAGGATGGCAACGATTCATCGACCTCTCACCTCTCATGCAGATTCTCATAGATCAGATATCCATCGGTCTGCTACCAGTTGTCGTGAATGCAAGCCAAAAGAGCACAGCCTCCAGCTTAGCTCTTAGTCCAGAGGAATTTGGCCACCCTCCAGGTGCCCGGCTTGATTCCTTATGACCTCCCGTCTGCGACTCCCGGCAAGATCAAAGGAGGTCTCCAATCGGCGATTCTCCTCAACGTGAAGGAGAACACACCACTCCTCCCCCACTCCTCTCCCAGGGAGGGGGAAAGAGACAGACAGAAATATATTTACATGTCTTTATTCCTGTCGTTCACCAGTACAGAGAAAACATGTCTGCACACTCTGCTTCCCAACGCAGAGAGAGAATAAACTCCACCCATGTACTTCCAGTACAGGGTCATGTGCTGCTCTGAGGTAACATCCGGCTCTCAGAGCACTTTACAAACAGTCCCTGGTTCCCACGGTATAATCCAATAACATCAGTTTCCTGTTTACCATTCCAGCCACCTGGTGCTTGCTTCTGCATTGCTCCTTTTTCGTAACAAACATAAGGGTCAGACTGAGTCCGAACCAAAGGCCTGGTGGAACAGCTCTGTCTTGCAGGCCCTGCGGAAAGATGTCAAGTCCCACAGGGCCCTAGTCTTTTGTGACAGAGTGTTCCACCAAGTCGGGGCCAGTACTGAAAAGGCCCTGGGCCTAGTTGAGACCGATCTAACCACCTTGTGACTTGGGACCTCCAAAATGTTCTCATTTGTGAACCTTAAGGTTGTCATTTGTAGACTTTTAACAGCAATTTGAAGGAAGGCTAGCTAGAACAAAACCCCTTAAGCCCATTACGTCCAGAGGGAATTGAGGCGGGGTGGGGGTCTTACTTTGCAAACACAGAATCATAGAATTGTGCAGTTGGGAGTAACCCCGCCCCACAGGGTCATCTATTCCAACCCTCTGCAATGCAGGAGCCATGTATCACATACCGTATTGCAAATGGGCCACTGGCAAGGCAGAATATCTGCGCTGCATGCAGAAGTCCCCAAGCTTAGTCCCCAGTATCTCCAGGGTGGGCTGGGACTGGGAGAGATCCTAGCCTGGAATCCTGCCAGTCAGTGCAGAGTACAGTGATACCTTGGTTCTCAAACACCTGGGTACTCAAACAACTTGGAACCCAAACACAGCAAATCTGGAAGTAAGTGTTACAGTTTGCGAACTTTTTTCGGAAGCCGAACGTGCTCCGTTTTGAGTGTTACACCGAGGTTTGTCTGTTTTTGCTGTTTATTTTGCATTTTTGTTTTTGCAGCTCTTTTGTTTTGGTGACTAGAATCATAGAATCATAGAAGAGTTGGAAGAGACCACAAGGGCCATTGAGTCCAACCCCCTGCCAAGCAGGAAACGCCATGTGGAACCCAGTTCAGCTACTGATTGATTGATTGATTGTGTGACTGCAGTATATTGTTTATTGTTTTCATTTTATGGATCAATGGTCTCATTAGATAGTAAAATTCATGTTGAATTGATGTTTTAGGGGTTGTTTTTAAAAGTCTGGAATGGATTAATCCATTTTACATTGCTTTCTATGGGAAAGTGCGCCTTAGTTTTGGAATGCTTTGGTTTTGGAATGGACTTCTGGAATGGATTAAGTTTGAGAACCGAGGTACCACTGTATAAAATACTTAAAATCAATGATTAGCTAAAAGCCTGGTTAATGTCAATATTCCACAAGTTTGGATAGGCTTGTCTGAAACCTTTGGGAGCTGCTGCCGGTCAGTGTAGGCGGTATGAGCTAGATGGAACAACGGTCTGGCTCAGCATAAGGCTTCCTACGTTCTAATAAACGGCCACTCCTCAAGAAAAGGGCGGCGGACGTGGCAACAGCTCGTAATCACAGTGTCCCGATCCTTGACATTCCTGTGCGTGGCGGCCATGAGGTCTAGGAACTTGCACAATCCATTGAAATGTAACAAAAGCAGGATGGTGCTCCAGGTAATGGATTCTGCGCTTGCAGAGGAGTGCTGTGGAGGCGCAGAAAACATGTTGCACCCTATGAAAGCAGTTGTCTGCCAACCTTTGCATAGCTTATCATTTTGTCAGCAAAGGAGATGATCTGAAGAGAGTATGACGGAGGAAGGATGACCGAGCTGTGTGTAAGAAGAGTGGGGCTGGCTATAAAGATAAGACCCACCCCTGCAAAACCCACAAAGCTCCCCCTCTCTTCCTTTTGCTTGCTGTTGCTCAATGGTTATCATTCACCCAAGAACCTTTTCCAGCTTTGAAGTTTCAACACTCAAACCGAAGCAGCGTTTCTGACGGGCACCAATGTTTGTTTGATTGGGAAAGATTTTGAGCAGGCGATCTGGGCCTTCCATGGCCAATTTGTAGTGGAAAGCGAAGAGCGGCAACACAGGAAGGACAGAATTTGAGGCACAAGCAGCACGCACTGCCGTTAACCATTTGCAAGCCAAATTCACAATTTCCAGTGGCTACCAGCAACTACCCTAACAACAACAACAACAACAACAACAACAACAACAACAATAATAATAATAGTAATAATAGTAATTTCTTTATACCCTGCCCACCTGACTGCGTTTCCCCAGCCCCCACTCTGGGCAGCTCCCAACAGAATATTAAAAACACAATAAAACATCAAACATTAAAAACTTCCCGAAACAGGGCTGCCTTCAGATGTCTTCCAAAAGTCAGGTGTCTATTTCCTTGACATCTGATGGGAAGACGTTCCATAAGGCGGGCGCCACTACCAAGAAGGCCCCCTCCCTGGTTCCCTGTAACCTCACTTCTCGCAATGAGAGAACCACCAGAAGGTCCTCTGAGCTGGAGCTCAGTGTCCAGGCTGAACAATGGGGGTGGAGACGCTCCTTCGGGTATAATGGGCTGAGGCCATTTAGGGCTTTAAAGGTCAGCACCAACACTTTGAATTGTGCTCAGAAACATACTAGGAGCCAATGGAGGTCTTTCAAGACCGGTGTTATGTGGTCTCGGCAGCTGCTCCAAGTCACCAGTCTTGCTGCCGCATTCTGGATTAGTTGTAGTTTCCGGGTCACCTTAAAAGGTAGCCCCAGGTAGGTAGGTAGATAGGTAGATAGATAATTTATTACAGTCAGAGACCAGCTTATAAAACACACTTGGAGGTACAATCCCAGAAGGAAAACAAACATTTAAAACAATGTACAACAATAAGTTTAAAATTCATAAATGCGATAAGTGTATAGACACTTAAAACTTTAAGATAAGCTACCACTGAGAGATGACCCAGAGGCACCCATGGAACCGAGTTTGGGGATTTTCTTAACGAACTAGTTTGAGCTGGGGGATGGTCTGCGCCTACAGATCTGTACACAGAATCTGGTGACCATTCGGGTCATCTTATGATCTTTGGCTAACAGGAAAAGGTCGATTTTTTGCTTTTCTGGGAGGTCAGCGAGCCTCACCAGCAGGGTAGCCCCAGGTAGAGCGCATTGCAGTAGTCCAAGCGGGACATAACCAGAGCATGCACCACTCTGGCAAGACAGTCAGCTGAGCAGAACCCCTCCTGGGACACATTTCAAAGTGCAAAATAGAGTGTCCCTATTCATTCCCCCCCTTCTTGCTGGGGCTGCTCTGACTATTCCCATCTTAGGGGTTATGTAGACAGGTTTTCCTCTCCCTCGGCCTAGCTTCCCCCACCCCTGACAGCAAAGACGCCCCCTCCAAGCATTCGGCGCGATAACGGCTGCGTTGTATTTGATTCCCCGAACAAAGGACTTATTTGTAGGACTCTTTGTCGGACTGAGCACTGGTTTGTGGGCTTGGCAGTTGGTGCCAGGGCTGGACGCCTGCCAGGGCAGCAAGAATGTGGAACAGTGTATGTGTGTGTTTTGTGTGTGTGCCGCGGGTCTTCCACGTGGACTGCGAAGCTTCTGCAAGAAATGGAGAGTCTTTTTTTCCTCCTTGTTGAAACCATTCCCCCCTTCCCCGCCACACACACAAATGTTTCTAGCAAGGCCAGGTGGGAAACCCTCTTGAAAAGCACCATTCAGTGCCGGCCAGAAGCTGAAGGGCTGTGGCTCAGTGGCAGCACACATGCTTTGCACGTAAAAACTCTCAGGTTCCATCCCTCACAGGATCTCCAGGTAGGACACTCTGGAGTGCTGCTGCCAGCCTGTGGACCAATGGTCTGGCTCAGACTTGTGGATCCGAGCCTGTCTTGTAGGGCGGTTGAACTAGATGAGCTTTGGAGTCCCTTCTAGCTGTACAATTCTATGATTCTATGAAGGCAGCTTCCAATGTTGTTGTTGTTGTTATTTATTAAATTTACTGTATATTCCGCCTTTCATCCAGAGATGGTCTTTTTCTTCTTCTTCTTTGGTTCTCACTCGTAGCCGAGTAAGATTGTCTTCCATGAACATGGTCTTAACAGTGAGTCCGTAAGTGACTGTGGAGGCCAATTCTGGACCCACATGTCCTTCCACAGTGGGGCATTGGTTGCCAAGAGGGAGTTGATCACGGTGTGGATTTGCCAAACATGCCTTCCTCTTAGCACGTTTCTCCCTTGCGTCCTGAGTTCGAGTGTCTTCAAAGCCCATGACACCTTTGGTAAAGGCTGTTCTCCAATTGGGGCGCTGGCAGGCCAGTGTTTCCCAATTGTCAGTGTTTGTACAGTCATAGCTCTTGTTACGTTTGCTTCAGGTTGAGCGTTTTCAGGTTGTGACCTGCGGTGACCCGGAAGTACCGGAAAGGGTTACTTCTGGGTTTCGCCGCTCACGCATGTGCAGACGCGGGTTGCGTTCTGTTCATGTTGCGAACGGGCCTCCGGAACGGATCCCGTTCGCAACCAGAGGTACCACTGTACTACATTTTTAAAAAATTGTCTTGAGAGAGTCTTTAAACCTCTTTTGTTGACCACCAGCATTACACTTTCATTTTTAAGTCCGGAATACAGTAGTTGCTTTGGAAGACGATCATCAGGCATCCACACAACCTGACCAGTCCAACAAAGTTGATGTTGAAGAATCATTGCTTCGACACTGGTGATCTTTGCTTCTTCCGGTACTCTGGCATTAGTTCTCTTGTCTTCCCAAGTGATCACAGAGCAGTTGGCAACATAAAACCCTGATGTTATTATAATTGTAATATATTATTAGAATCATAGAATTGTAGAGTTGGAAGGGACTCCCAAAAGTCATCTAGCCCAACCATCGGCCCATCAAGCCTTATATTGTTTGCACTGACCTACAGTGACTCTCTTGAGCCTCCTGCAGAAGGCTTTCCCGGCCATGCCAATTCATGGTCTTTAGCCCTTGGAACTTCCTTCCTAGAGAAGCTGGACTGGCTTCTTCTGCCGGGAGGTGAAGAATTATTCCTGCAGGCTTTGGGGCTCTTGCAAGAAAAGGACTTTTAAATAGGGCTTTTATTATCTGTAATTCAACTGGTTTGCTTTTATCTTAATTCTGTAACTGTTTAATTATTCTCTAATGATGATCTTTTACTGCATATTATTCATCTCATTTTTAATCTGTGCTAGCTGCCTGGAGCCCCAGTCCGGGGAACAGGCAGGATATAAGCAAAATAAGCAGAATAATAACCACTAGATATGCCACCTGGAACTCCTTGGAGGAAAGTCAAGCTATAAATGCAGCAAATAACTCAGATCAATATACTAGCAATATACTATAATAATTTTGAATTCTGGTGCTGGAGGAGACTCTTGAGAGTCCCATGGACTGCAAGAAGATCAAACCTCTCCATTCTGAAGGAAATCAGCCCTGAGTGCTCACTGGAAGGACAGATCATGAAGCTGAGGCTCCAAGACTTTGGCCACCTCATGAGAAGAGAAGTCTCCCTGGAAAAGACCCTGATGTTGGGAAAGATGGAGGGCACAAGGAGAAGGGGACGACAGCGGACGAGATGCTTGGACAGTGTTCTTGAAGCTACCAGTATGAGTTTGACCAAACTGTGGGAGGCAGTGGAAGACAGGAGTGCCTGGCGTGCTCTGGTCCAGGGGGTCATGAAGAGTCGGACACGACTAAATGACTAAACAACAACAATAACACCCCAGGAGTGTTCTGGAAGATACCAGCATGAGTTTGACCAAACTGCGGGAGGCAGTGGAAGACAGAAGTGCCTGGCGTGCTCTGGTCCATGTGGTCACAAAGAGTCGGACATGACTAAACGACTAAACAACAACAACAACAACATTTCTCAGCCAAATATTTAGGATCCTTTAAAAGCAGAGACATCACCTTGCCAACAAAGGTCCGTATAGTTCAAGCGATGGTTTTCCCAGTAGTGATGTATGGAAGTGAGAGCTGGACCGTAAAGAAGACTGATCGCTGAAGAATTGATGCTTTTGAATTCTGGTGCTGGAGGAGACTCTTGAGAGTCCCATGGACTGCAAGAAGATCAAACCTATCCTTTCTGAAGGAAATCAGCCCTGAGTGCTCACTGGAAGGACAGATCCTGAAGCTGAGGCTCCAAGACTTTGGTCCTCTCATGAGAAGAGAAGACTCCCTGGAAAAGACCCTGATGTTGGGAAAGATGGAGGGCACAAGGAGAAGGGGATGACAGAGGACGAGATGGTGGGACAGTGTTCTGGAAGCTACCAGCATGAGTTTGACCAAACTGCGGGAGGCAGTGGAAGACAGGAGTGCCGGGCATGCTCTGGTCCATGGGGTCACGAAGAGTCGGACACGACTAAACCTGATAGAAGTTGGTGTGATTTTTTTTTTATTTCATTTTTTTTACCCTCCTTAATTTTAATGTCTCTGTGGTTGGCTGGAAGTCACTTTGGGTTGCCCTGGGTAAGAGAAAGCGACTGACATATTTAATAAATAGTATTAAATAATAAATATAATAATAATAAATATAATAATAATAAATATAATAATAAATATAATAATAATAATAATAATAATAATAATAATAATAATAATAATAATAATAATAATAATAGCACTCATCGGCTGAGCTGAGTAGGCGCCCCTTTCCTGGGCGCTGCAACCAGCTTGCCTTTCGCTCCGCTGCGCGCAAAGACCACGCGCGCTTCCCATTTAGCCCGCCCGGCTTTCCGGACGCCTGTCTCTCCCCAGATCCCCGGGGATGGATGTCGGAGGGGCCATTCCTTGCTGCGCCCGGGATCTGCCTTCCTCCTCTCTCTTTCTAGGTCACGCTTCGCAATCCGCCCAGGGCAAAGAGGGAGCAGGAGGCGGAGGTGGGGAGAGGCGGGGGGTCAGGCCGTCTGTCTTTTAATGTTCAGCTTGTCTGAACGCATCAGCTGGAGAACGAGGCGGGCGCGCCCGGCCGATCAGCTGGCGGGGACCCCCCCCAACTCCCCATCCCGGGAAACCTCCTCCAAAATCCAGCCTCTTTGACCCCGGGGGGGGGCGCATCCCCGCAGGGCGCAGGGGGCTTTCCAATGAAGCTGAGCCCAGGTGAGCTTGGCTACGTCAAGTGGGGCCGTCCCTTGCGCACTGTCTCGTGGGAACGGGGCGGCCAGTTGGTTCCCCCATGCGCGGATTTCTTGCTGCTCCTAGGCGGGTGGAGAGAGAGAGAGAGAGAGAGAGAGAGAGAGAGAGAGAGAGAGAGAGAACAGGAAGGGAAATTCTCCAGGTGAGTGTAAACAGGAAGTTGTGCAATGAGGTTACCTGAGCCCTTAGGTCAGCTGGCTAAGTTTAACGCGCGCCTGCACCGAAGCGAGCAGTTTATTACTGGGGAGCTGCTGGCTGGCTGGTCGGTCGGTTTTCTGGAATCCAAGAGCCTCACCTGGGACAGGTAAAATGCCAGCCCTTGGAGGACTCTCTTTCTCTCTCTCTGGTTGATCATTTTTGAGAACGAGGTATAATCTGGGGAGGGGAAGGAGACCGGAAGGGCAGCTGTCCCAAGAGGCTCGAAGCCAGATGGTTCTTTTGAGTAGCGCAAGGCTTCTGCTTCCTCAGTCCACGCCCCCCCCCCCAAAATACATCTCTCGCAGGGCTTCAGCTGCGGCGCTGCAGGCAGAAATTCAACAGATATAGCGCGGGCGCTTTCTTTAGTGGTGGAGTGCGCTCCGCCGGTGGGAGGTCGTTCCAAGGGTCGCTATTCATCGCCTCCAGTGAACAGACTGGGAAAGATCTCTCTGGCCAAGAGACTCTGGTCAGAAGGAGAGACCAAGCAAGGAACTGGCTCCGTATCGTTTAGGGCAGCTGTAGACTTTTAGCCTTATTTTGTTCTGTTTTAATTGCTTTCATTTTCCAAAGCAAAGGCACGCAGCTTGGTTTACTTAGGGACAACAGCCGGATATGCATGGTGGACTGGGGAAGCCTCAAAGGTGGATATTGGAAGAAAGGAAGAGACATTTCCCAGGGTTATTTCCCACGAGGCGAGGTTGTGTGTTGTGGCACCAGAGTGTGTCCTTTTTGACCGGCAAAGGAGTCTCTCTCTGTCACCACCTCTGAGTCGATATAACTGGTGAAATAGCACCGTCTTCCCTTTGGTACCGGATCAGAAAATTCTGCTTTACTGATTAATGAAACCCTGCAGACATTATTACTAGTGCATGTTGTGTAGAGGCACGCACTCTGAAGCATAAAATGCTGTGGTGTTTGAATGTGTGAGCCGAGTTTTATTGTGTATAAAAATATTCGTATACCTCTATGATTTTTTTTAAAAAAATCACAGCGGTTTACAGCAATAAAACCTATAAAAAAGTTAAAAAACGGACTTTCCCCAGTAGATAAGGAAATATATTCTGCAGTGGTGCAAATTTGCAGCGTTCATTAGCTAGGGGGGTGCTGGCCAACGGATCCCAAAAACGGGGGCTTGTTTCCTTTCTTTGTCCAAAGAATATGAGAGGCTCTGCAGGTTTTGCTTATTAATTGAGCATTACTGATTCCAGAAGTGTGTTGTTTCCTCTTTCACACCATAGATCTTGTAGGTTTCTAAAAGAGGAACCTCCTGAGGGAGGGAACATTTGCTCCTTCGCTTGTTTTGGCCGTGTAACTTGGCTCACTGTTTAAAGTTACCTACATTGCTTTATAAAGGTGGTTGTTGTTGTTTCGACACAAGCCAGCAGTTCTGGCATGATGCACCTCAGAGGTGCTTTTCTTGAGCCACACTATAATTAGGATAAGCCGGGCAGATGTGGGACAGAGGAATAATTGCTGAGCAACACTGTTATTATCAAATCCATATAAGAGCGTAAGACAAGATGGCCGGATCAGGCCAATGGCCTATCTAGTCCAGCATCCCAATCTCACCGGCCATCACTGGCTCCTGTGGCAAGGAGTTCCATAGTTGAACTGGATGCTGTGTGATTACACCAAAGCTGCAAGCATAAACTTACAGGGTGTAGGCCCATTGAGAAAAGTGGGGACGACTTCCGAGTAAGCATGCATGGAATTGCACTGCTGGCGGGGGGGTTGTGAAGTTAGAGCAGCAGCAGTGGGGAGCCTGCAAAGGGATTTTCTCAAAGGGGGCAACATGCAGAACACCCTGCTGGGGTGGGCTTGATCTAGGAGAGAATCATATAGTGCATATATAATAGGAAGTACAATACGGTCAACCCACACAGAGCAGACGTAGGGTTGTGGGTTCTCCTGAGAAGCAGTGGAGCCTGGGAGCTTAGGGGTGGGGCCAACTGAGACCGGGGTGGAGCCTAGTAGTGTCTCAATGGCATAGGATGGCACCTGGTGGGTCAGGACAGGGGCAACCCCCACGTGCATTTGGTGCTGACCTTGAAAGCCCTAAACGGCCTCGGTCCAGTATACCTGAAGGAGCGTCTCCATCCCCATCATTCTGCCCAGACACTGAGGTCCAGCGCTGAGGGCCTTCTTGCGCTTCCCTCCCCGCAAGAAGCCAAGTTACAGGGAACCAGGCAGAGGGCCTTCTCGGTGGTGGCGCCCGCCCTGTGGAACGCCCTCCCACCAGATGTCAAAGAGAACAACAACTGCCAGACTTTTAGAAGACATCTGAAGGCAGTCTTGTTTAGGGAAGCTTTTAATGTTTAATAGCTTATTGTATTTTAATATTCTGTTGGAAGCCGCCCAGAGTGGCTGGGGAAACCCAACCAGATGGGCGGGGTATAAATAATAAATTATTATTATTATTATTATTATTATTATTATTATTATTATTAGTGTGCACACACATAGGCTGGGATCCTCAATGGCGCCTTTCTTCTCCCAGGGCAAAACCCCCAGCTGGCCCTCCCCTGTAGCTATGGCACCTGGGAAGGGGACAGTCTGTTTGTGCACTGTGCTTCCGGGTGAAGCAGGATGTCTTGGAGAAAGTGGACAGAAACGCTTTTCTCCGGCTCTCGCAACACTAGAATTCCTGGACATGCAAGGAAGCTGAAAGTTGGGAGATTCAGGGCAGAGAAAAGAAAGGACTTCTTCACAAAGTGTATAGTTAACCTGTGGAACTCCCTCCCACAGCAGGCAGTGATAACCACCAGCCTAGTTGGCTAGATTGGACAAATTCATGGAGGAGAGGGCTATCAGTCATGGCTAGCCCCTGCCTGCACGGTTGGAGGCAGAAATGTTTTTGGTTGCTGGTACTCCACGGTCTTGTGTTCAAATCCCGCTTGCATGTTTCGTACAGGCATCTGGTTGGCGGCTCCTGTGCGAACAGGATGCGGTTGGTCTGATCCTGCAGGTGCTTCTTATGTTCTGACGTCCGGGGCACTGAGAAAATAGAAAAAAAGAGCTGTGAAAATAGGCTGGTGAACTGTGCTACCACCCCTGATTCTGATTTATTCCTGTGTGGCAGAGGGTTGGGCTAGATGACCCTTGGGTCCCTTCCAACTCTACAATTCTGTGATCCTTTCCTTTGAGATCTTGTTCCTTCTCCTAAAAACCATGAGAAGGAGCCTAAGCACGAGGCAGGGAGAATTAGAGCTTAATGGGTTGCATCCAGCATTACTCATACTCAGAGTAGGCTCATTGAAATTAACAGGCATGACTCACTTAGGCCCATTGTAATTAGTGAATCTAACAAAAACTGAGTTGCCTGCGGCCCGTCCTGTTATTTGCAGTAATTCCAGGCAGTTGGCTGACGAAATATGATCCGTTCCTCACGCATTATTTGACTGTGGTCAAACATTCTCAGATACTCCTTGAAGCCAAAACCTCCCTGATGTGATAGGTGACGACCTCTCTCTTTTTAGTTCCAACATTCTTCTATCTGATAGCAAAGTTTGGTGTGGGGGGGCCTCTTCCCTCCCTCCATCCTGAAAAAGCCCCCTGGAGCTTCCAGACTTTCTTACTATTTTCGGGTGAGATTCTGTGGCATGCTGGGAAATTCAGGTTTGCGCAATTGTGGTTGGTTTGGAGCGCTTGCACAACAAACCCGATTCCCCCAGCAAGGAAAAATGATACACTGGAAAGTGCAGGATAACGCTGGCTTTGACACAGCGTCATCTAACCTCCCTACAAGCAAAGCAGGGCGAATGCTCAATGAATGCATTGTGAGGACTCCGGGGATCTGACTTAACCCCTACTCCCAAGTATTTAGGGAAGGATACAAGCAGGGAAGGGACACGGGTAGTGCTGTTGGTTTAACCACAGAGCCTAGGACTTGCTGATCAGAAGATCGGTGGTTCGAATCCCCGCGATGGGGAGAGCTCCAGCTGCTTGGTCCCTGCTCCTGCCAACCTAGCAGTTCGAAAGCATGTCAAAGTGCAAGTAGATAAATAGGTACCACTGCAGTGGGAAGGTAAACGGCATTTCTGTGCGCTGCTCTGGTTCGCCAGAAGTGGCTTAGTCATGCTGGCCACATGACCTGGAAGCTGTACGCCGGCTCCCTCAGCCAGTAAAGCGAGATGAGCGCCGCAACCCCAGAGTCGGCCATGACTGGACCTAATGGTCAGGGGTCCCTTTACTTTTACAAGCAGGGAAATGAAGGCAACAGCCTTCCCCTTTTGTTTGCCTGCAGCACCCTATTCCCAGTGGTAGACTGCTTCTGCACATGGAGTTTCCTTAACAAATTAACAAGAGTTTTTGACAACTTAATAATAATAAAAAAATGCCTTTAAGTAATCAGTATAATAAGGCTTGAACTTTCATAGCTAATAGTTATCGGTAGACCAGTCCTCTGAATTTGTTCCCCATGCATTTAATAACCGAAGCTGGCGGTCCATTTGCTCAAGTCTTCTCCATCCAGAACATTGGTGCTGCTTTCCAGGACATCCCAACTTCAAAAATTCAAACAAATGCAAGTCAAGATCAGAAAAGAGCTTTCAAACCTAGGAAATGGATGCTGAGACAAACACTTAAAAAAAGAATCAGTGTTACTGATTAACAGCCTTTGTTTGGCAGGCAGCAGTCTGCGATTTCCCAGCACCCGAGTTTGAATGATGCCCCTCTGTTTGCATGAAAAAGAACAGGAGTCAGGACGTCTCTAGGACAGACAGATAATGAGGCCCAGCACAGAGTAGTCAAACACAATGAAGGCCAAAGGACCTCATTTCGGCAGTTGGATGTTGTGGTAGCTTGGGACTCTGTTTTCTGGGCAAATCGTCTTCCTTGGAGTACCTTCATGCCTGGCACCTAGGGCGGGCACCTTTGCCAACCTGGTGCCCTCCAGATGGTTTGGACTACAACTCCCATGAGCCCAAGCCAGTACTGGGTGTTGTAGTTCAAAACATCTAGAGGGCACCAGGTTGGCAAAGAGGCCCGTCCTGGGTGCAAGGACCGGTCTTTAGAAGATACCGCTGGGCAGAATCTCCCCCGTGCCAATGAAAACTAGGAGTTTAATCCTTGATTCAGCACAGGGACCACATTTGCACAGACGTCTTATTTTGCAAACCCCGCGTCTATATTTAAACGGTGCATGCTGTTTTTAATCATCTTATAATTTCAGGATTTATTTAGCACCTTGGCTCACCCTGTTTGAAGACACGGTGTTTGCAAAATAAGGAAAAGACGTGGGAGGCACGGAAACGCAAGCTGCACCCAAAGGCGCTGAGGGTGCGGAAAGTTTAGAGGTGTCTCTGGAATGGCTCATCAGAAACTTCTCTGCCTCCTCCATAGATTAGATCTTCCCGCCCAGCTCCTGTCACTCTGCTCTGAGCCTCTGTAAACACACTGCAAGAGACGCGCCTTGAAGGCAGGGGGGAGTTGGGGAGAAGATGGGAAGCCTCTACCGATGATCATGAGGGCCAGTCACTTGAATAATAGTAATAATAATAATAATAATAATAATAATAATTTATACCCCGCCCATCTGGCTGAGTTTCCCCAGCTGCTCTGGGCGGCTTCCAATCGAGTGTTAAAAACTATACAGCTTTAAATATTAAAAGCTTCCCTAAACAGGGCTGCCTTCGGATGTCTTTTAAAGATAAGATAGCTGCTTATTTCCTTGACATCTGAAGGGAGGGCGTTCCACAGGGCGGGTGCTACTACCGAGAAGGCCCTCTGTCTGATTCCCTGTAACCTCACTTCTTGCAGTGAGGGAACCACCAGAAGGCCCTCGGAGATGGACCTCAGTGTCCGGGCTGGATGATGGAGGTGGAGACGCTCCTTCAGGTATACAGGACCAAGGCTGTTTAGGGCTTGAAAGGTCAGCACCAGAACTTTGAATTGTGCTTGGAAACGTACTGGGAGCCAATGCAGATCTCTCAGGACCGGTGTTATGTGGTCCCGGCGGCTGCCCCCAGTCACCAGTCTAGCTGCCGCATTCTGGATTAATTGCAGTTTCCAGGTCACCTTCAAAGGTAGCCCCACGTAGAGCGCATTGCAGTAGTCCAAGCGGGAGATAACCAGAGCATGCACCACTCTGGCAAGACAGTCCACAGGCAGGTAGGGTCTCATCCTGCGTACCAGGTGGAGCTGGTAGACAACCGCCTACAGAATTGACCTGCACCTCCATGGACAGCTGTGAGTCCAAAATGACTCCCAGGCTGCGCACCTGGTCCTTCAGGGGCACAGTTACCCCATTCAGGACCAGGGAGTCCTCCACACCAGCCCGTCCCTTGTCCCCCCAAAACAGTACTTCTGTCTTGTCAGGATTCAACCCCAATCTGTTAGCCACCATCCATCCTCCAACCGCCTCCAGGCACTCACACAGGACCTTCTCCGCCTTCACTGGTTCTGATTTAAGAGAGAGGTGGAGCTGGGTGTCATCTGTGTACTGATGAACACCCAACCCAAACCCCGTGATGATGAGCAAGAAATGGATAGAAATATTGAGTTGGAAGGGGTTGTCTCGTCCAGTCTCTGCAATGCAAGAATCTCAGCTAAAGCATCCATGACAGACGGCCATCCAATCTCTGCTTAAAAACCTCCATGGAAGGAGAGCCCTTAACCTTCCAAGGGAGACTGTTCCTCCGTTGAGCAGCTCTTGCTGCCGCCTGAGGCAAGTGCCTCACTTTGTCTCACGAGCGGGCAGGCCATGCTTGTAGAACTTGGCAGGGACAAGGACGGGGGCAAAACTACTTCCTTGGCTCCGACTCTCATTGGCTGTGGCTCCACCCACTCTGTGGACTCCCTGCCTTCCTCTACTCCACTCCCAAAGGGCACCCGCCTCTTCTGTCTCCAGCTGAAATGAATATTCAGACCTCGCCACCGTATCTGCTCAAAATAGTTGCTATCGTTGCTTTTCTCTCTGTCCTCGGCTGTCATCCCAGCCCACAGACTGGAAGCGCCTACTGCTTTTCCCGTCTCCTTTTTAAAAAAATCCTGCCTTTGTCGCTCCAAAAAGTGCCATGTAGATGTAGTAATAATGCATTCCATTAATGGGGGGGGGGAATTCACCACGCCTTTCTCCTTCCCCTGCACAACCTGGGAAGGTTCAGTACCGCAGCGATGAACATCCCACAACCAATTCTCTTTGTGTCCGCTGCCCAGAATAGCCTCCACCTCAAGGCCTCTCAACCAGTTAAACTTGTTATCAGGGGAGCCCAGGAAGAGCTCATGCTATGGGTGGGAAGAACAAACGTGCTCAAGAAAGTGATAATTAACTTGCACAAGTCCTGCCTGGGACCAAAGGGAGCCAGGCTATTTCACTAGTGTTTCTCAACAGAAATATTCCAACTATGAGGACTAGGTACTTGGGGTTTTTTATGATGGAAGAGTATGGGGGATATCAATATTGTGGAGGGGAAGCACGGTAACGCCACACATGTGGGGTCCCTTTGAGAATGAATCCCCCTCCCCAATTCTCCTCCACACATTCAAGTCCAACCCACTGTGATTTAGGAAACACAGCTTTAAAATTCCTGAGAGATGGTCATCTGACTTCTGTGCTTTTATTAAAAAAAAATGGCAAAAAACCCAACAAACATCACATTTCCAAAATAGGAGCTGTAAAACACCAACAGTGGAATTTCCATACCCAATAAATGATTTGGTGATTAGCTCTTATGGTCAGAAGGCTTTTCGGTTCCCAGATTGAAATAGAAGTGATTAATTTCATCGGCATTTTTTAATCTGCATAACAAAAGTTTGTTTGGTTTGAATTTCCTCCTGTCTGGTTTTTTGGGTGGAGACTAGGAGTTGCTGTTTTGCTTTTGAACTGTTTTGGTTTCAGAAAAGCAGAAAGGCAATAATGTGTGTCACTCGTAAGCCTCGCCATCGCCGCTTCTGCAGCAAGAGAGAGGAATCAGCAGCCTCAGGAAAGCACCAGTATTTGCAGAAGAAATAAAGGAAGAAAGGAAAGATAGATAGATGATAGATAGATCCCGCTAAAAGGGATGCGTGTGCATTTTCAGGTGTGATACAATCACATACTAACAAACTCAGGTTGCATAAATAAGAGTTGATTTCGTGCCTTTGCTCAACAAATCCATTTCTGCCGTTAAGAAAAGTGAAAAGGAAATACAAAGTTTGGGAAAAGCCTTGCTTGATGCCCTGTCATATAACCTCCCTGCAAACAAATAAGATGTTCCCCCCCCAAAACCTGTGTCTAACGTCCCCAAAACTTTGTGCAAACACATAAGCAAGTGGACTTCGCCAAATGGGGTCTGAATGCAGCTGATTGTTGGAAAAGGCAGGGGAGGTGGAAAACCAGGAAGGTGGAAGTATGGAATGGAGCTTCCTGATGTGGCTGGCTGGAACCCTGATCAGGAGCACTTTGCAGAGGCGGTTTCAGGGTAGCTTGACCGGTTTGACCTCAAGGAGGGCCACACTGCCGGGGGCACCCCAACAATGCTGTGGAATGGAGTGCAAAAGGCGGGAGGTGCCACATTTTCGTGTCCCACAGAGCGCTGCTGGAATTGGAGAGCCCAAAGTCCACCAAACTTTACTGCAGGTCCCACTTTCATCATTCGTCCCATAACATTAATGATATCCTGTCCTTCTTTCCAAAGGAGCCTAGAGCAGCCTCCTAGGGTATAGGATGGGTTTAATTTCTGTTTTCATAATAGATGTTTTGCTGTTCACCTTCAGCCTCTGGGACAGGGTGGGACATGTGCTTGAGTAAATGAACAGGAAGCAGAAGCTGTGCTTTTCAAGCTTGGACTACTGCAATGCGCTCTATGTGGGGCTACCTTTGAAGGTGACCCGGAAACCAATTTATCCAGAATGCGGCAGCTAGGGAAGCTTTTAATGTTTAATAGGTTATTGTATTTTAGTGTTTTGTTGGAAGCCGCCCAGAGTGACTGGGGAAACTCAGCCAGATGGGCAGGGTATAAATAAATTATTATTATTATTATTTCTTGTCCTGACTTCTCCAGTACTTTGCCGGTTGCTCAGTCTTTTCCTGAACAGCCTGTGCTTGGATCTGACTTCTGTGGTTTCCCTTTTCTCACCCCTCTTGGGACTTCCTCTTCCATATTTGGTTCGCCAGGCGCCGTGCAGGTTAGCCTCTTGAGTCATCCCAGGACATGCCTAAACCCCAGAGGTGGCGTGGCTCCTCCTCAGGAACTCTGGCAAGCTGTCATTGGGATGTGATGAAGGATTTGCTGTTCTGCAGAACTGTTCCGTCAGCTTCTTATTTCATCCCAACACTGATCCTGCGAGGTAGAGTTGGCTGAGCAGTGGTGAATCTGCCTGACCTTCATGGCTAAGTGAACATTTGAACCTGGATCTCAGTATCCAAACCCACCACCCTAGTAGAACATGGTGGGTGTTTATTATGGGATCAGGACTTCTCAAACCTTCATTGCTTTTAGCAATGTCTGTCCACGCAATATACTTGTCATCAAAATGCCAAGCCATATTTAACCCCCACTCTGATTTAATTCAGTTTCGCCCCATCAGGAACCACCCAAAGAATCAGAACATACAATAGGCAGCTTTCTATGTTGCAATACATAGGACCCACGTACCTACGGGACCGCCTCTCCTGGTATGCCCCGCGGAGGACTTTAAGGTCCACAAATGACAACATTTTGGAGGTCCCAAATCGCAAGGTGGTTAGATTGGTCTCAACTAGGGCCAGGGCCTTTTCAGTACTGGCCCCGACTTGGTGGAACACTCTGTCCCAAGAGACTAGGGCCCTGCGGGACTTGACATCTTTCCACAGGGCCTGCAAGACAGAGCTTTTCCACCTGGCCTTTGGTTTGGACTGAGTCTGACCCTTATGTTTCCCTCCCCTTATGGTCTTGATCTATCGGCTACTTTTAAAATGAGGCTGCATTTTAAATTGCATTTTAACCTGTATTTTAAACCCCCCCCATTATGTTTTTGGGACAAGGGTGGCGCTGTGGGTTAAACCACAGAGCCTAGGACTTGCCGATCAGCAGGTCGGTGGTTCGAATCCCTGCAATGGGGTGAGCTCCCGTTGCTCGGTCCCTGCTCCTGCCCACCTAACAGTTCGAAAGCATGTCAAAGTGCAAGTAGATAAATAGGTACCACTCCGGCAGGAAGGTAAAGGGCATTTCTGTGCGCTGCTCTGGTTCGCCAGAAGCGGCTTAGTCATGCTGGCCACATGACCGTGCTGTACGCCGGCTCCCTTGGCCAGTAAAGCGAAATGAGTGCCGCAACCCCAGAGTCGGCCATGACTGGACCTAATGGTCAGGGGTCCCTTTACCTTTTATTATGTTTTTACTATGATTTTATTGATGTTAGCCGCCCTGAGCCCTGCTGTGGCCGGGGAGAGCAGGGTATAAATAAAATTTATTATTATTATTATTATTACATACAGGCCCATGGGAAAAGGGTCAAAATGAGAAACAAAGGCACACAACTGTGTCTATCCCACATGTGGTTTTGGGCCTAGAATTCACCTTCCTTGGAATAGCAGTTTTTCCTCCTCTGTTTCAAGTTGCTAGTCCTGGGTGTGGAAATAGAAAGACCATGCCTAGTGAGCTGTCAGAAACCACAGGCCGGCTGAGCCTGACTAAGACCTCCGCCAGCAGCCAGGTGTGACCAGTTTATCATGGATTATTGTGAGAAGGATTGAAACTGGAAAAGTCCCTTGTCTGGAAACCGTGGAGATCTGCTACCAGTCAGTGCAGACAGTATTGATCTAGGTGGGCCTGACTCAGCATAAGTCAGATGCATCTGCTTTGAATGCAGAAGGTCTCAGGTTCAACCCCCAATGGCCGCTCCAGATTAGGGCTGGTCTTGTCCCCTGCCTGAAACCCTAGAGAGTCTCTGGCAGTCAGTGTAGACAATACTGAGCTTGGTGGTCTGTTGGTCTGACTTAATATAAGGCAGCTTCCCGGAGGTCAGACTCATTCATCCCAGACCATATAACACCAGTCTTGAAAGACCTACATTGGCTCCCAATATGTTTCCAAGCCCTAAACGGCCTCAGTCCTGTATACCTGAAGGAGCGTCTCCACCCCCATCGTTCTGCCCGGACACTGAGGTCCAGCGCCGAGGGCCTTCTGGCTGCAAGAAGTGAGGTTACAGGGAACCAGGCAGAGGGCCTTCTCAGTACAGTGGTACCTCGGGTTACATACGCTTCAGGTTACATACGCTTCAGGTTACAGACTCCGCTAACCCAGAAATATTGCTTCAGGTTAAGAACTTTGCTTCAGCATGAGAACATAAATTGTGCTCCGGCAGTGCGGCAGCAGCAGGAGGCCCCATTAGCTAAAGAGGTGCTTCAGGTTAAGAACAGTTTCAGGTTAAGTACGGAACTCCGGAACAAATTAAGTACTTAACCCAAGGTACCACTGTAGTGGCACCCGCCCTGTGGAACACCCTCCCACCAGATGTCAAAGAGAAGAACAACTACCAGACATTTAGAAGACATCTGAAGGCAGCCCTGTTTAGGGAAGCTTTTGATGCTTGATGTATTACTGTATTTTAATATTTGGTTGGAAGCTGCCCAGTGGCTGGGGAAACCGGGTATAAAAAATAAATTATTATTATTATTATTATTATTATTATTATTATTATTAAACAGATGGTTGTGCGAATTGCTGGTGGCATGGCATGACCTTGCAAATGCCTCTGTTGTCGGTTTGATGGTTGAGTCTTGAGGAGCCTGGACTGCTGACATGTTTCTTCCCAAACCTGGAGGGCAGGATAGTTTCAGCCTCCCACATTGCAAACACCCTTGTGATGACACGTAGACATTCTTCTCCTGTTGCAATCTTAGACTATATCCCAGGCTGGCAGGAGAGGTATATTTAACCACTTACTAAACTGCAGGGTTTGGGGTGTTGTAGTTTTTTTGCAATCCTGTAATTAATTGATGGATTACGGGGAAATCCTCGCTTTCGGACTCAAGGAACACCTTTCCTCCACCAACCTTTCCAAGCAACTTGCAAGCAACAGGTTGGGATGGGACTATACCACAGGGGTGTTGCCAGATACTTAAAAGATTTGGAGCCGTTGGGCAATAGGCACAGATTTGCATATAGTTTGCAAGTGTAAACTTCTAGGTATAGTTGCAGGTTTTCAGTCCAATCCCAGTTATATCTACTCAGAAGTAAGTCCTGTTGAATTCAGTGGGACTTGCTCCCAGGTTGTTGAGGTTAGGATCACATATCTTTAAATGAATCACGCAAAGCCTGCTAATTTCCCATCCAGATCTCCCAGGGAAAATTCCTCAGTTAATTTGTGCCCCACTCCAGATTGCCCCAAATCCGTTCCCCTTCAGCATATAAACCCCAATGAATTTTCCTAGGAGATCCTCTTGGAAGTAAATTAAATTCTCCTTCAGTTCTCCCCGTTCATTTCCCCCTAATCATCTGTAGATAAAACCAGCTAAAATTAATTTATCCCCCCCCTCCCCCAAAAATCAATGTCTTACCCACTAACCACCCCCCAGTTCATTTCCCCCTGAATTAGGTAAAGGTAAAGGGACCCCTGACCATTAGGTCCAGTCGTGGCCGACTCTGGGGTTGCGGCGCTCATCTCACTTTATTGGCCGAGGGAGCTGGCGTACAGCTTCCGGGTCACATGGCCAGCATGACTAAGCCGCTTCTGGCGAACCAGAGCAGCGCACGGAAACGCCGTTTACCTTCCCACCAGAGTGGTACCTATTTATCTACTTGCACTTTGACTTGCTTTTGAACTGCTAGGTTGGCAGGAGCAGGGACCAAGCAACGGGAGCTCACCCCGTCATGGGGATTTGAACTGCTGACCTTCTGATCAGCAAGCCCTAGGCTCTGAATTAATTACTCCCCAAAACTTGGGCAGTGATCCATGAAGGGGAAAACTCGGGTGACTTGGAAAAAGATTTGAGGCCCATGCTCCTTTGGATCACTCCTAGCGACACACCTGCAGTGTGGTTCTATTCTATTGCCCAGGTGCTGATTCATAAACAATGCAGAGAGCAGCGCAAAGAATTGATGTCTCCACCTCCAAGGTTATTACAATGACAAGCCAACCCATGCTACTCAGACCTGCACACCTGATCCATGTAGTTATTATACTTTGTGCACTACTATTATTTGATCACGTGTTTATCTCCGCTTTCCTCCAAGGCACTCTGGGGTTGGCAGGCACTCAAGGCTGGTTTGCTCACAACAACCCTGTGAGGCGGGTTAGGCGGAGAGGAAGGGAATGACGGGCCCAAGATAAGTGGCAGTGGGGTGGGGGAAACAGTCTGAGGCTAACATTTTTAGACCCGAGTAAGGCCCCTCGGTGGTAGAGCATCCAGGTTAAATTCTCTGGGGCATCTCCAGCTGCTGCCAGTCAGTGAAGACAATACTGCCTGACTCAGTATAAAAAACGCTCTATGTTTTCCGGTCTAACAGCACCAGTGCCGGATCTACGTACAGTCATACCTCGGGTTGAATATGCTTCATGTTGAGCATGTTCGAGTTGCGCTCCGTGGCAACCCGGAAGTAACGGAGCACGTTACTTCGGATTTCGTCGCTCGCACATGCGCAGAGGCTCAAAATGACGTCACGCGCATGCGCAGAACCTGCGAAAAGGGACACGCGCGTGCGCAGATGTGCCATCGCTAGTTACGTTTGATTCTGGATGTGAACGGGGCTCCGGAACGGATCCCGTTCGTATCCAGAGGTACCACTGTATAAGCTAAACAAGCTACAGTCATACCTCATGTTATGTTTGCTTCAGGTTGCGCGTTTTCAGGTTGCGTCCCGCGGTGACCCGGAAGTAACGGAACAGGTTACTTCTGGGTTTCGTCGCTCGCGCATGCACAGATGTGCAAAATGACATCATGCGCATGCGCAGAAGTGGTGAATTGCGACCCGCTCACTCGTGGGCGCGGGTTGTGTTTTGTTTAGGTTGCGAACGGGCCTCCGGAACGGATCCTGTTCGGAACCAGAGGTAATAATAATAATAATAATAATAGTAATAATAATAATTTTTTATTTGTACCCTCTGGGCGGCTTCCACAGAAACCAAAAAGGTAACACTGTATAGCTTAGGGCCCCACTCTCTTAGGGCCCCCAAAAAATTTAAAGGGAAAAAATGGATGTACGTTTCCAAAATATAAGATAAAAAAACAAATAAAATAAAACCTACACACAGCAACAGTGTTTTGTGTTGTTTAGGCTCCTCTTTGTTATGTGTAAATGGCTTTAGATACCTATTAGTCTCAAATCTTCCATTCTTGGGCAAGGTGATTGAGCGAGCGGTTGCCGAACAACTCCAGGCACGCCTGGAAGAAGCGGACCATTTGGATCCCTTCCAGTCGGGGTTCAGGCCTCATCATGGGACTGAAACTGCCTTGGTCGCACTGGTTGATGATCTCCGGCGGGCCAGGGACAAAGGTGAGAGCTGTTTCCTAGTTCTGCTGGATCTCTCAGCGGCGTTTGATCCCATTGACCATAACATCCTTCTGGACTGTCTTGAGGGGCTGGGAGCTGGGGGCTCTGTCATACAGTGGTTCCGCTCCTTCCTCCTGGGCCGTGTTCAGAAAGTGGTGGTGGGGGATGAGTGTTCAGACCCCTGGGCTCTCACTTGTGGGGTGCCTCAGGGTTCTGTCCTCTCCCCCATGCTTTTCAACATTTACATGCAGCCGCTGGGAGAGATCATCAGGAGGTTTGGGCTGGGTGTTCATCAGTATGCGGATGATACCCAGCTCTACCTCTCTTTTAAATCAGAACCAGTGAGGGCGGTGAAGGTCCTGTGTGAGTGGAGGCGGTTGGAGGATGGATGGCGGCTAACAGATTGAGGTTGAATCCTGACAAGACAGAAGTACTGTTTTTGGGGGACAGGAGGCGGGCAGGTGTGGAGGATTCCCTGGTCCTGAATGGGGTAACTGTGCCCCTGAAGGACCAGGTGCGCAGCCTGGGAGTCATTTTGGACTCACAGCTGTCCATGGAGGCACAGGTCAAATCTGTGTCCAGGGCAGCTGTTTACCAGCTCCACCTGGTACGTAGGCTGAGACCCTATCTGCCTGCGGACTGTCTCGCCAGAGTGGTGCATGCTCTGGTTATCTCCCGCTTGGATTACTGCAATGCGCTCTACGTGGGGCTACCTTTGAAGGTGACTCGGAAACTACAACTAATCCAGAATGCAGCAGCTAGACTGGTGACTGGGGGCAGTCGCCGAGACCATATAACACCGGTCTTGAAAGACCTACATTGGCTCCCAGTACGTTTCCGAGCACAATTCAAAGTGTTGGTGCTGACCTTTAAAGCCCTAAACGGCCTCGGTCCAGTATACCTGAAGGAGCGTCTCCACCCCCATCATTCTGCCCGGACGCTGAGGTCCAGCGCCGAGGGCCTTCTGGCGGTTCCCTCATTGCGAGAAGCAAAGCTACAGGGAACCAGGCAGAGGGCCTTCTCGGTAGTGGCGCCCGCCCTGTGGAATGCCCTTCCAGCAGATGTCAAAGAGATAAACAACTACCTGACATTCAGAAGACATCTTAAGGCAGCCCTGTTCAGGGAAGTTTTTAACGTGTGATATTTTACTGTATTTTTGGTTTTTATGGAAGCCGCCCAGAGTGGCTGGGGAGGCCCAGCCAGATGGGCGGGGTATAAATAATAAATTATTATTATTATTATTATTACTATTAGGTCCATAAATTACCATATAGCATATATTCAACACATGTTGTTGTTGTTTAGTCGTTTAGTCGTGTCCGACTCTTCGTGACCCCATGGACCAGAGCACGCCAGGCACTCCTGTCTTCCACTGCCTCCCGCAGTTTGTTCAGACTCATGCTGGTAACCTCGAAAACACTTTATTCAACACATAAACAGCGACAATTTGTTGTTGACAAAGGACAGCTGGACATATAAAGGGCCCCGTTACCTTCAGTAGCTGAGGGCCTCATCATACCTAAATCCGGCCCTGAACAGCACCATCCTAAGAATGTCTACCCAGAAATAACTCCTCTTGCATTCGGTTGCAGTTGCTCCCAGCCAAACAGGCTTGGGATTCAACCCCCAAATCTTCTTCAGCTGAAATGCTCTGGCTCGCAGAAGCAGCTGCTACAAACTTCAGTTCATTTCTTCCTCTTCTTCCTCTCTTCACCTTTTCATTTTGCTTACAGGCTGTTCTCCACTGCTCTTTTCCACAGGGGATTTGGCAAATTAGTAGCTATCCATGGCTATTAGTTATAATACAGTCCCATGTGCCGGAACAATATCCGCCTGAGCAGGGCCATCCGGCTGCACCATTAGGCAGAGTGAGGCAACTGCCTTCGGCGGCAGATTTGTTTATTTCATTTCATGTTTGGAAATGTTGCAATAAAACCTCCAGGCAGTTTGCAAAAACACACCCATTAAATTTATCAATGAAAGGCAGTTGAAAACAAGTGAAATAAAAACACACCAAATATAATTAAAAGCAAAAGCAAGTTAAAAAGAGACTCAGAAACGCATGCCACCTTTTGCATGTCCAGATAGGCCCGCCTAAACAAAAATGTTTTAAGCAGGTATTGAAAATAGTAAAGGGAGGGCACCTGCCTCAATAGGCAGGGAGTTCCAAAGTGGAGCCACTACCTACTAAAAGACGGATTTCTTGCTAGTGCTTTGATTGTAAGGACTCGACCATTCAGTGTGGCAGTGCCTACACTTTGTGTGTGTGTGTGTGTGTGTGTGTGTGTGTATTTTTAATTAAATTTTCTGTTTTACAATTTAGAATATTCATTTGTTGTTGCTGTTTAGTCGTGTCCGACTCTTCGTGACCCCCTGGACCAGAGCATGCCAGGCCCTCCTGTCTTCCACTGCATCCCGCAGTTTGGTCAAACTCATGCTGGTAGCTTCGAGAACACTGTCCCACCATCTCGTCCTCTGTCGTCCCCTTCTCCTTGTGCCCTCCATCTTCTCCAACATCAGGGTCTTTTCCAGGGAGTCTTCTCTTCTCATGAGAGGACCAAAGTCTTGGAGCCTCAGCTTCAGGATCTGTCCTTCCAGTGAGCACTCAGGGCTGATTTCCTTCAGAATGGAGAGGTTTGATCTTCTTGCAGTCCATGGGACTCTCAAGAGTCTCCTCCAGCACCATAATTCAAAAGCATCAATTCTTCGGTGATCAGCCTTCTTTATAATTTAGACAACCTTAAAATATCAGTGACTTCCCTTCTTCTTTTTCCATGGTTCATTTTGCATAGCATAAATCCTTGCATAGTTTATATAAACTATTCCATTATTACTTCCAGCAAAACTTATTCACACTGTTGAATTTATCTTAATGCTGCCAATGTTTTCAAGTGTACACAATTCCACCCCATATATTCAGTAAACATTTTCCAATCTTCTTTAAATGAATGTTCTTCTTGTTCTCTTATTCTATAAGTTAGTTCTGCAAGCTGCACATGTTCCATCAGTTTAAGTTGCCATTCTTCTTTGGTTGGGACCTTGCTCGTTTTCCATTTTTGGGCTAACAAAACGTGGGCTGCCATAGTGGCATACATAAATAACCTTTTTTGACACCTGGGAATTTCAGTCTGAATTACCCCCAGCAAAAAGCTTTTTTTGGAAAGGTGCTTTTAAACATTTTTTTCAATTCATTATAAATTATTTCCCAATACTCTTTTTACCCTTTTACAGGTCCACCACATATGAAAGAACTTACCCTCAATCTCATTGCATCTCCTGCACTTATCTGATTCAGTCTTATTCATCTTAATAAGCCTACTCCGAGTTAAATACCATCTGTAAATCATTTCCAAGTAGTTCTCCTTCAGGGGGCAGCGCCTACAAAACCCCTGCCTATTGAGAAGCAAGCGACCGCCTTCACTGTACAGTTGTACCTTTGGTTCTCAAACAGAATGTGTTCCGGGAGTCCGTTTGACTCCCGGAACCGGACGTTCAGCTTCCAAAAATCATTCGAAACCTGGAACACTCACTTCCAGGTTTCAATCGTCTGGGAGCCGATTTGTTTGGGAGCCAAGGCGTTTGAGATCCAAGATACGACTGTACTCATTTCAGTGCCTGCTAAAAACATTCTTGTTTAGACACGCCTACCCAGATGTTGGGACACGGGTGGCACTGTGGGTTAAACCACAGAGCCTAGGACTTGCCGATCAGAAGGTCGGTGGTTCGAATCCCCGCGATGGGGTGAGCTCCCGTTGCTCGGTCCCTGCTCCTGCCCACCTAGCAGTTCGAAAGCACACCAGTGCAAGTAGATAAATAGGAACCGCTCCGGCGGGAAGGTAAACGGTGTTTCCGTGCGCTGCTCTGGTTCGCCAGAAGCGGCTTAGTCATGCTGGCCACATGACCCGGAAGCTGTACGCCGGCTCCCTTGGCCAATAAAGCGAGATGAGCGCCGCAACCCCAGAGTCATCCGCGACTGGACCTAATGGTCAGGGGTCCCTTTACCTTTACCTTACCCAGATGTTGAGAAAGGGGAGGTGGTTTTAATACATTTTAGTATTTTAACTTTTGCGTATTTTAAAGCAGGGTTGCAGATTTTTCTTGATTTTATTACTTTAGCTATTTGTAAGCAACTTTGAGGGTTTAAAAACATTTTTTTTTAACAATCCCACAATGTCCTGCTTGCGGTCTTCCCACAGGCCTCTGGTCGGGTCACTGTGAGAACAGGATGCTGAGTCAGAACGGACCTTTGGCCTGATCCAGAGGGGCTGTTCTGATGTTCTCACATTCTTCACGTGGGGTTCCCAGCAGCATGTGACTGATGGCTGTGGGAAACCGGATGTTGCAGTGGCGAATCTTCAGTCTGAGAGTATTGCTACAAACAGGCCAGGCACAAGTGCCATATTAAATGAGGGAACCTGGAATTGTTGTCTGGAAAAGTCTGGCTTAATTAATAATAATAATAATAATAATAATAATAATAATAATAATAATATTAATAATAATAATAATTTATTTATACACCGCCCATCTGGCTGAGTTTCCCCAGCCACTCTGGGCAGCTTACAATACAGCACCAGACATTAAAAACTTTCCTTCAGTTGTCTTTTAAAAGTAAAATAGTTGTTTATTGCCTTGACATCTGCTGGGAGGGCGTTCCACAGGGCGGGTGCCACCACCGAGAAGGCCCTCTGCCTGGTTCCCTGTAACTTTGCTTCTTGCAGTGAGGGAACCACCAAAAACCCTCGCAAGGCATCTTGCTGAAAAATATCAGTGGGCTCCAGCCTCAATGGTTATACTTTGCCTCCATGGTTGGAATCAGTAATGCTTCTAATCAGTAATTGGCTAAAAAAGCCAATGCAATTCTGGGCTGCATCAAAAGGAGTATAGCATCTAGATCAAGGGAAGTAATAGTGCCACTGTATTCTGCTCTGGTCAGACCTCACCTGGAGTACTGTGTCCAGTTCTGGGCACCACAGTTCAAGAAGGACACTGACAAACTGGAACGTGTCCAGAGGAGGGCAACCAAAATGGTCAAAGGCCTGGAAACGATGCCTTATGAGGAACGGCTAAGGGAGCTGGGCATGTTTAGCCTGGAGAAGAGGAGACTAAGGGGTGATATGATAGCCATGTTCAAATATATAAAAGGATGTCACATAGAGGAGGGAGAAAGGTTGTTTTCTGCTGCTCCAGAGAAGCGGACATGGAGCAATGGATCCAAACTGCAGGAAAGAAGATTCCACCTAAACATTAGGAAGAACTTCCTGACAGTAAGAGCTGTTTGACAGTGGAATTTGCTGCCAAGGAGTGTGGTGGAGTCTCCTTCTTTGAAGGTCTTTAAGCAGAGGCTTGACAACCATATGTCAGGAGTGCTCTGATGGTGTTTCCTGCTTGGCAGGGGGTTGGACTCGATGGCCCTTGTGGTCTCTTCCAACTCTATGATTCTATGATTCTGAAAACCAGTCGCTGGAAATAGCAGGAGGGCAGGGAGAGGAGTCTTGTGTTCGAATCTTGCTTGTGGGTTTCCAATAATACAGTAAACATTAAAAGCTTCCCTAAAGAGGGCTGCCTTCAGATGTCTTCTAAGAGTCTAGTAGTTGTTGTTCTCTTTGACATCTGGTGGGAGGGTGTTCCACAGGGCAGGTGCCACTACCAAGAAGGCCCTCTGCCTGCTTCCCTGTAACTTGGCTTCTCGCAGTGAGGGAACCACCAGAAAGCCCTCAGAGCTGGACCTCAGTGTCCGGGTAGAACGGTGGGGGTGGAGACGCTCCTTCAGATAACTGAAAACGTCCCGCCAAAGGATTGATAACCCAAGGCCACACATTCTCTAATCTCTTCATGTTCATGGATTCCTGCCGCTGCTGCAGGCTGTGCCCTGTTCAAAGTCCTTAACTTTTCCGGTTTGTTGAATAGACAGGTGAGCCTCAAAAGTGGTTAGTGGTGTGTGTGTAAGTCTTGAATCCCTTCTCTTTTCTTTGGATTCTTATTGCAGGGATGACTTTCTGGTTCCCATCTCTACAATTCTATGATCCTTTCTTCTATGGAAAGCTGAAAATTCACAGTGTGCCATCACCCCCACTCCACCGTGACTGGCGCTTCAGAATTTCCCAAAGTGTTACTCACTGAAAGAGTTGCACAGATCCTTTCCTGGACATCAGATAAGATGCGGCTTCTGGTGGAGCGGGGGAAGAAAGCCCATTGTCGAAGGCCTGATATATTCTCCGAAGAGGCTTGCTAAATCAGACTTAAAAGCAGCACAACATCCTGGCTCTCCCAGTGACTACCTAGTTTGCTTTGGGGCTCCCTCTCCAAAATGCCTTTGGGTGGAGATGTTAGCAAAATGAGCTAGATCATGGGTAGGCAAGCTAAGGCCCGGGGGCCGGATATGGCCGGATATGGCCCTATCGCCTTCTCACCAGTGTGGTGTAGTGGTTAAGAGCGGTAGTCTTGTAATCTGGGGAACCGGGTTCACGTCTCCGCTCTTCCACATGCAGCTGCTGGGTGACCTTGGGCTAGTCACACTTCTTTTAAGTCTCTCAGCCCCACTCACCTCACAGAGTGTTTGTTGTGGGGGAGGAAGGGAAAGGAGAATGTTAGCCGCTTTGAGACTCCTTAAAGGGAGTGAAAGGCGGGATATAAAGTCCAAACTCTTCTTCTTCTTCTTCTTCAATCCTGCCCGCGGACGGTCTGGGAATCAGCGTGTTTTTAAATGAGTCGAATGTCTCCTTTTATTTAAAATGCATTTCTGGGTTATTTGTGCGGCCTGTCTGGTGTTTTTACATGAGTAGAATGTGTGCTTTTATTTAAAGTGCATCTCTGGGTTATTTGTGGGGCATAGGAATTTATTTTCCCCCCCTCCAGAATATAGTCTGGCCCCCCCACAAGGTCTGAGGGACAGTGGACCGGCCCTCTGCTGAAAAAGTTTGCTGACCCCTGAGCTAGATGCACGGCAGGCAGTTTGATGGACTGTCTGCCACTCGCCCTTACAGGAGCCAGTGTGATGTGGCAGTTAGACCGGTGGGTCGCTAACTCTTTCAGGCCACTGCTACTTTGGTTTGTTCCGTAAACTCGCCCCACTGTCTCCTGTCCTACCTAAAAAGCGTTATTCAAAAGAGCTGTTGGCATGACCTACTAAAGAAGACAATAACACAATAAAATTCGGAACAGTTGCACATCAATTGCGCATTTATTCAAAATCCAGTTAAAATGATTTAGTTTAATCAATTTAACCAAACAGGAAGAGCTGTTTAACAGTGGAACAGACTCCCTCGGGAGGTGATGGGTTCTCCTTCCTTGGAGGTTTTTAAGCAGAGATAATAATAATAATAATAATAATAATAATAATAATAATAATAATAATAATTGTTATTCCCATCTGGCTGGGTTTCCCCAGACACTCTGGGCAGCTTCCAACAGAACACTAATAGCAGAATAAAACTTCAAACAGTAAAAACTTCCCTAAACAGGGCTGCCTTCAGATGCCTTCTAAAAGTCTGATAGTTGATATCTGGTGGGAGGGCGTTCCACAGGGCAGGTGCTACTACCAAGAAGGCCCTCTGCCTGGTTGCCTGTAACTTGGCTTCTCACAGTGAGGGAACCATCAGAAAGCCCTCAGAGCCTAAACAGGGCTGCCTTCAGATGTCTTCTAAATGTCTGGTAGTTGTTCTTCTCTTTGACATCTGCTGGGAGGGCGTTCCACAGGGCGGGCGCCACCACCGAGAAGGCCCTCTGCCTGGTTCCCTGTAACTTGGCTTCTCCAGTGAGGGAACTGCAAGAAGGCCCTCAGAGCTGGACCTCAGTATCCGGGCTGAATGATGGGGGTGGCGACATTCCTTCAGGGATGCTGGGCTGAGGCCATTTAGGGCTTGAAAGGTTGGGGGGCATCTGTCATGGATGCTTTAGCTGAGATTCTTACATTGCAGGGGGTTGGTCTGGATGATCCCTGGGGTTCCTTCTATGGTTCTCTGATGAACCTGATCTGGTGATACTAACTTCTCAAAGTCTGGAATCATTTACACCTCCAGCACCCCATTGGCCTCTTCGTACCCCTTATGTAACCCCGCCACCCACAAGGGGGTAGCGCCATCCACTTTGGAAATAGCCGGGTTTCAGACCAGGCCCGAGTTCAAATCCTCCTTAAGATATGAAGCTCACTGGGTGGTCTTTGGCCGTCTACTCTCTCCTTCGACTGGCCTACTTTACAGGGCTGTTGTGAGGATAAAAGCGGGAGAGAAGCATGCATGGAGCCCGTTGGGGAAAGGGCCAGGTAGAAACACAAGTGAATGGAAACATCATAATGGAATGGAACCTCCTGGTTCATAGGCAGTCTATCTGGATGTCAATAGCTAGGGGGCAAATAACAGGGGGAAAGTGGTTCTCTCCCTGTGCTCCTTGTGCCCTCCTTGGTAGCATCTGCTTGTGGCCACTGTGGGAAGCCAAACGTTGGGTCGCACGGATTCTTGGACTGATCTGAAAGTGTAGTTCTTATAGGTTTGATTGTTCCTGTAAGGGTGTTTGTTGTTGTTTAGTTGTTTAGTCGTGTCCGACTCTTCGTGACCCCGTGGACCAGAGCACGCCAGGCACTCCTGTCTTCCACTGCCTCCCGCAGTTTGGTCAAACTCATGCTGGTAGCTTCGAGAACACTGTCCCACCATCTCGTCCTCTGTCATCCCCTTCTCCTTGTGCCCTCAATCTTTCCCAACATCAGGGTCTTTTCCAGGGAGTCTTCTCTTCTCATGAGGTGGCCAAAGTCTTGGAGCCTCAGCTTCAGGATCTGTCCTTCCAGAGAGCACTCAGGGCTGATTTCCTTTCGAATGGATAGGTTTGATCTTCTTGCAGTCCAATTCAAAAGCATCAATTCTTTGGCAATCAGCCTTCTTTATGGTCCAGCTCTCACTTCCATACATCACTACTGGGGAAACCATAGCTTTTACTATACGGACCTTTGTTGGCAAGGTCCTGTTTTTCCCTGGGAGGGCACCCCAGTGACCATAGGACATATTGCATCTCATTGTCACACAATACAACAACTTGTCCTTGGGTACATTTTTTTATTATTATAAAAATAATAATACTGTTGGAGGGAAGTGGAAACGGTGTGATCATGAAGACTAGAACCATTCTCTTAAAAAATAAAAAGCCAAATTCTTTGGGGTTACATAGGGGGTATCTGCATTGTGTTCTACAACCTCTTTTGCAGCGATGGCCAGATATCTTTTGGCCTTATGGAAGCTCCCTCTTAATTGCCTTTCGTTTAGTTTTTTTTGTCAGCTCGTGCTGGGGGGGGGGGCAGAACAGCAGACACCCCACTCCCTCATATGGGGAGAGCCCAGCACTGTCTACCACCATTTCCTGAGCTTTTGATGAGCCTCTTTCCCCCCTTGCCAGACATTTGAGCAACCCCTGCTGCTAATCCTTCTGGCTAATGAGGTACCAATAGCAGTTGCAAACTGTTTAAAATGCCTCTCTTGCGAGGATAGGGGGCGGGGAGAGGAAGGAGAAGGCAGAAGTAGCTTTGGGTTAAAAAAGGCTCCAGGTCTGGGCGATGCTTTTGTGTGGGGGATTCACTATCACATATGAGAGAAAGGGGGGGACAAGCCTTTGGGACTTCCTGCCACCCTGTGGGTAGAAAATCATCTTCTCTTTCTTCTTCCTGATTCATGACTGCCTCCAACCCTGCTCTCCCCGTTTTTCTCAAACGCTGGCTTTTTTTAATGCAAAAATTGTGCTGTAATCTTCTAGCATTAAACAGAGTGTGTCTTTTGGGAGGGCAGCTGTAGCTCCCAAGAATTGCCATTGATGTTTTGAATTGATTTTTTTTCCTATCATGCCACCCCAGCCACAATTCAGAATGAATATATTCATGAAGAACTTCCTGACAGTAAGAGCTGTTTGACAGTGGAATTTGCTGCCAAGGAGTGTGGTGGAGTCTCCTTCTTAGGAGGTCTTTAAGCAGAGGCTTGACAACCATATGTCAGGAGTGCTCTGATGGTGTTTCCTGCTTGGCAGGGGGTTGGACTCGATGGCCCTTGTGGTCTCTTCCAACTCTAGGATTCTATGAATATGAATACAGAAAACGACACAGATCTGTACTGTACGTAACAAAACCAAAATCCTGATTTGAAGGGGGGTGGGTAGCCAAGAGAGGAATGTCTAGCACATGGGTAGGCAAACTAAGGCCCGGAGGCCGGATCCGGCCCAATCACCTTCTCAATCCGGCCCGTGGACGGTCCAGGAATCAGCATGTTTTTACATGAGTAGAATGTGTCCTTTTATTTAAAATACATCTCTGGGTTATTTGTGGGGCATTGGAATTCATTCATTTCCTCCCAAAAAATATAGTCCGGCCCCCAACAAGGACTGAGGGCAGTGGACCGGCTCCCTGCTGAAAAAGTTTGCTGACCCCTGGTCTAGCACCACCCCAAAAATGGGTGGTTTTCAATTCTTCCCCATTCCCCTCTTTGTTCTAAAGCAAGCTTCCCCAAACTGGTGCCCACCAGCTGTTTTGAACATAGGAACGCTGGGGAGCTTCATTAAAATGGATAAGACCTTTCACCCCTGTAGCTCAGTATTGTTCACACTGGCTGGCAGCAGCCCTCCAGGACCAGGGTCTGTCCTAGACCTCCCTGGAGATGCCTGGGATTTTGGACCACAAGGACTTGTCTGGCCACTGCAAGAACAGGATGCTGGGCTCTCGGTGGCCCTCCGGCCTGTTCCTGCAGCCGTGCTTGTCTTGTGTACTTAGCAGGGAGCGTGCCATCGCTGCGTGAGGGTCTGGGAGATGCTGCCCCACTCCCCACTTGGGGTGTTATTTATCCTGTTAACAGAGAAATCTGAGGGTTCCCTTGGACAAAAAACAAGGACACTAGCCAGGAATACCGGAGCAAAACAGCAGCCAGTAGGCTTGGTCTTTACTGAAGACTGTCGCGACAGGACTCCCACCTGCCACAAGGTGGAACAAGATGGAAGCCCCGAACAAAAGAGCCCCCAAACTTTTATTAGCTGCTAATCCCCATGTTACACCCCCCCAACTACATCACTAATACATCATGGTTACATCATGAAAGGGGAGGTCTGGTGGCCGTAATCTGAGCATCCTGGACCCTGCCCCATGGTTCCCCTTGCCCTCCACCAAACACCCATCAAGTGTAACAAAAGAGATATTTACATTTCCCTGTTTCCCAGCCAAGTTCATCACACCCTTTTGTCTTCATCTGGGTTTGTTATTTCTGGAATGGCTACCTGTCTGGCACTCGGGTATCAGGATGGCAGGGATTATCATTCAGGCAGAGGGGCTGCTAAGCAGCTGAGCTCACATGTCTATATGAATTTCTGAAGTTTTCCCTGTGAGCCAGTACATAGATACATTTATCAGTGAATTCTTACACTTGGTATTGTGCAGCAAAGGCCCTTTGAATAGATAGGAAGAAACTGTGATGAAGTGTTTTGTGGGGACAAATCACAAAAGTCACAAAAGCGATTGTGCTGATTTTGGTAGTGGGCTGCATGTGCATGATATCTGCTGGAGGGGCAACCCCCCCAACCTATGCATAAATTCCTGCAACAATCCCCCCTCCTTTCCCCTGTGGAAAAGCTGCGGCTGATCATCTGTTCCTTCATCTGGTCTTTGGGGAGAATCTTGCTCTTTGTGATGTACTGGGAGGTTGGCAGATAATACCTACGCGAATCTAGTAACATTTGAAAGGAAGCAGGGCTTTATCTTTGAATGATGACGCTGCCTCCTCCGCTTGTTCTTTCCCTCTCTTAAAGCTGTCGGATCCTAGTATGTGGAAAGAGCACAGGTGATGTTGGGAAGGGGGGGGGCAGGAGGAAGTGGGAGGAGGAGGAGGGTAGGGAATAATAATAATAGCCGAGTGGAGGCTGGAGCTGGCAGGAGGTCCAGACGGGAACTGATTTTCTTTCTCCAGGGCTATTTTCATTCAATGAGTTCGCCTCCCTCCTCTCTCCCTTTCCCCAGGTTCCTCCTGATAGGCTGAGGCCCCCATTTGAAGTGCCTCTCTCCTCTCCGATTGGCCAGCGGGGACAGCCCGGTCTGAAAGCGGTGGGCGGTCCCTTGCCTTGAAATAGGCTGCTCAGCGCTCAGCCCTCTCTGCCCAGCGCCAGCTCCTGCCTTTGTCTGCCGGGTGCTGTTTGTCTGAGGGGACGACAGCACAGAAATCCCGGCTCTGGAGCAGCGACAGCAGCACTCGAGCTGTGCCAGGAGGGGTGGAAAAGACCTGCAGGGTCAAGGAAGCTTGCTGGGTCCCCAGCACTGATTTTGCCCTCTTTTCCTTCTCCACAGCAAAGTGTCAGGCCAGCAGCGGACTCCTGTTGATCGAGAGCGGGGAGGCAAGCCGGAGCGACGTTTTTCCAGGGCGGGCTGCCCTCTGTGACATGTGACAACCCCTTCCCTGCCACGGGACACGGCAGTGGTCTAGAAGCATTGCGGTGAGTGCCATGCCGGTGGAGACCCTCCAAGCCAGCCACGCCATGAAAGGCGTCCCGGCCGCTGCCCCCTTCACCTCGGCCATGCCGTTCCGAATCCTGAACAAGGGCCCAGAGTACTTCCGTCGGCCGGCAGCCGGCGCTGCCGCCAAGAAGCCCAGCGCGGTGGAGAGGCTGGAAGCGGACAAGGCCAAGTATGTCAAGAGCCAGCAGGTGGCCAGCACGAGACAGGAGCCGGTGAGGGCTCTGTTCCTCAAGCAGCCCCTCTTCACCCCAGGGGTGCGACGGGTGATGCTCACCCCCAGCCGGAAGACCCCGCAAGGAGGACGCCGGGCGGAGGCGCGTGGGGCCGCCAAGACCTCCCTGAACCTGGAGATCCTCAACAACCTGATCAACTTCTGCGACAGCCCGTTGTCGTTCCCCAAGCCGGAGAAGAGCCCCGCAGAGCACAAGTGGGGGCCAGGGGGCCAGGGCTGGAGCCCCGGGAGCCTCCCGGATACCCCAAGGAAGAAGGGCCACCCGGTGGAAGGCATGAGCAAGCTGTCCCAAAGCTCGGCCTCCTCCAAGCCGCCCAGCACAGTCGCCGTGCGCAGGGTGGACGTCCGGCCCTGCGGGGCCTTGAGGGCGAGGGTCGTCCCCAGCATCCAGCTGACGCCGGTCCCCTCCTCCCCTGCGCAGGCCAAGATCCTGTCCGCTGGCCCCCTGGGCTCCCCCAGCCCCCGCGGCGAGCTGCGGACAGACAGCGCCAGGCGCCAGACCTTGCTACACCGCTCCAAATCAGACCTGAGCGACCGGTACTCCCGGGCGACGGCGGACCTTGAGCGCTTCTTCAACTACTGTGGCCTTGACCCGGAGGACATGGGGGACGTGGAGGTGGAGCGCTTCACCCGGGCCAGTTCGGACATTGTGTCCGTCAAGTTCCACAGCGTTAGCACGGCCAGCTCGGAGGGCACCCGCTCTCGCCGCAGCGCCATCACCTTGGAGGAGAGGCAGGCCGAGCGCATTCCTTACGGCATCTCCATCATTGAGCGCAACGCCCGGGTCATCAAGTGGCTGTATGGACTACGGCAAGCCAGAGAGTCCCAAACGGTATCCAACGTATAGGGGTACTTTGGCGGGCTCCAACAGGAAGCGAGGAAAACAAACAAACAAACTTTCCCCACCCCACCGTTTGTTTCTGTGTGTGTTTTTGATATTTACTGTTGGAGGGAAAACGTTGGCAACTGTTGCATGCGTTTTGTGCCTGTTCCTTTTGAGAAATGTCTGGTCTGCCTTGGGGCAGCGGGGTGGTTCTGATGAGGCATCCCGTAATTTAAATCCCTGCAGAAAATCCACCTGGGGAAGAGAAGTATCTGGGCTCCTTCTGAATCTCCAAAAAGTCCAAAAGGAAGAGAGTTTATTAGAATGCCTTTTACATGAGTGAGAAGCCCAGAGCAAGCAGGTTGCTAGATTCTTCCAAGTCCTGTAAGGATGGAGCCCCCTGAATATGTGGGGATTGTTACAACAGGAGGAAGCAACCCATTGGAGGAGGGATTTGCGAACTTCCAGGTGTTCCTGGACTCCAACTCCCATCCACACTGACCACTGGCCACGTTTGGTGGTGCTGGTGCCCTGGAAATATGGGGTCCATTACTGGTGGGTCTTGTGCTACCAAGTGCAGTCAAATCTTAACCCAGACATTGCTGTTTTAATTCCCAAGGTCTTGGTTGCACCCGTTTGTGTGCTAAGCCTTGGGAATCTGTGCAGCACAGAGCAGACAGGGATAAGCTTTTGCAGAAGCAACAATGGGATTGTTAACAATGGAAATCTTAACGGCTGAGAGGGCTGTAAAAAAAACCCCACCGGGTCTATTGTGAGAGAGGCGGAAGAATGCAAGCTGTTTCTGCAGGCGCCCAGGAAATACCTGCTTGGGCCTGCAAGCCCAGGAAATAGCCAAGCACCCATTGACCTGTGATGGCATTCTGCCCTGGAAGTTTCCCCCCCAAAGACCCAAACCGGGCAATCCAGTAGAGTCTGGTCCCAGGGTGTCCAAAACAAAGGGGAGTGAATGATGGGGTGCTGATAGCATCATTGAGGATGTAGCAACTGCTTTTGCAACCCTTTGGTAATGTGGAGGTGTCTTCTGGGTTCAGGGGTCTGTGTTGTTAGCCAGGAAGGTGTGTGGACCTCTCTCCCCAGCCTTTAGGGAAAACCCCTTGTTTCCAACAGCTTGTGCTTCAGGGCACGTGGCGCCAAGTCTTCCATCAAACAACCGCCGCCCGTGATGCAACCTCCACGTCCACATCCTATTGTTTCTGATGCTTGCCAAGCAAGAGCTGTCTGCCGGGGTGGAGAATGTGGAATAAACTGGCTGTCATCAGCCAGCAGGTTTCCCAAAAACCCTGAGCCTAATTTCCCCCCTTTGCAGAGGTGACTTGGGTCATACACACCTTCTTAAAACCCCTTTTAAAGAAAGATAATTGAGAAATGCATTTGGTGATTAAACCAGACCGTGGACCCCTCTGAATTGTTTGCAGAAAACAAAGGGTCCTTTTCTGTCCAGGCTCTCCAGAGAGAACGATTTTCTCTCCCAGTCACCAACTGAGCAATAAAGGGACATTGGAGGGGGGCATGGACTGAATCTCCCCATATTTTGGGGGCATCACTGTCCTGTCTGTTCCTTGAAGGGTGCAGCTGGCTAACGCACAGCTCTTTTGACTCTGTTCCAATACTCCGAACCGTTTGCAGGTGTGCTTCCACCTGCCTGGTGTTTGTGCACCTATTCTCCTTCGAAGGCTTGAGCTCAAAGCGGATAATAGCTCTCCTCTGCTTCCACCCCCTTTCCATAACTGGATGTTGTTTTACGTGTGATTATCGCACCTCTTCTCCAATATGAATGGGGGGCTGTGAACTCCCCTTTGGAGGGGTGAGCCGAAGAACTCACTGGGAAAGTGTTGGGACCCACAGTTTCTGGTAGGGTGGTATTTGTCCCCTACCCAATTGTCTCGAGTCTTGCTCAGCCATAGGATTTACTGTTAGGAAGGGGAGTCAATTCTGGTGCTCATCACTTTGGCTAGAGTGGGTATCCTGTCTAATAAAGAATAGCTGCCCTGTCCCGTACAGGTGACACGCAGGGAGCAGGGAAAAGCTGGAGGGTGAAGACATCCAGACTGAAAAATGAAAAAAGCAATTCTTTTTCTCCAGGACCTGACGCAGAAGATAGCCATCAGTAGTGGATTTATACCAGGCAAACCTGCCGCTCTCCTGATGTTCCCAGGACTACAACCCCCATCATTCTTCCCCAGTAGTCATGCTGGCTGGAGCTGATGGGGTTTGTAGTCCAGCAATACCTTGATAGCCACAGGTCCCTTGTCTCTGGTGGATACAGATCTGTAACAGTCTGGCAGGAACAGAATTTGGCCAGGATGTTTAGCAACGCAGCCACCCGCCTCTAGTCACCTTTCCCAACTTTGGCTATGTTTTTATTGTGTGTGTGTGTTTGTGTATGAGTGCAACTCCTTCTCTTTGTATTTCGAAACTCTGAGCCTGTTTGCATTGAAGTTGCCCAAACTTGTTATTTATATAATGTTTCTTTGTATTTGTTCTTTCCAAGTTTGTATATTATTTTGTGCCCACGGTTGTGAAGTTTAGCTAGCAAGGGAAAGGCGGGGGAGAAAAACAAAAACCCCTGTCAACTTATTTGTATTAAAGTCTTGTTCTTTAAAGAATGGCCTGTTGCCTCTCTCTATCTCCTTCTCTCTTCCTGTCGGATAGACACACCCGGTTGAACGCATGTAACCTCAGCAGGAAAAGGGTATATTGGAACGGACTTGTCGGGGAAGGATGCTTTTGTGTTTAAAAATAAGCCCTCTTTGCAGAAGGGGGGGCAGTTCTGGAGCCAGCCTGCACAGCTGGGATTGAAATCTGTACAGAAAATGGAAGAATGGATAGTATTTGGAGAGAGGACAACTCTCTGATGCCACCTCTACTGAGGAAAAAAGCAAAAATCCTTTGGCCTCCTTCCCTACGTTATGGAGGGGTGCAAGCCTGACTGTTTACCTATGTACATCCAGCAGACATGCGAGCCTCTAGGCCTCCTGCTGTTGATATACTATGCTTCTTAAGAGTGCAAGAAGAGATTGCAGGATCAGGCCAATGGCCCATCTAGTCCAGCATCCTGTTCTCACAGTGGCCAACCAGAAACCCACAAGAGCCCCTCTCCTCTCCTGTAAAGGTAAAGGGGTAAAGGGACCCCTAACCATTAGGTCCAGTCGTCGCCTACTCTGGGGTTGCGGTGCTCATCTCACTTTATTGGCCGAGGGAGTCGGCGTACAGCTTCCGGGCACACCTGGAAGAAGCGGACCATTTGGATCCCTTCCAGTCGGGATTCAGGCCTCATCATGGGACTGAAACTGCCTTGGTCGCACTGGTTGATGATCTCCGGCGGGCTAGGGACAAAGGTGAGAGCTGTTTCCTAGTTCTGCTGGATCTCTCAGCGGCATTTGATACCATCGACCATAACATCCTTCTGGACCGTCTTCAGGGGCTGGGAGCTGGGGGCACTGTCATACAGTGGTTCTGCTCCTTTCTCCTGGGCCGTGTTCAGAAAGTGGTGGTGGGGGATGAGTGTTCAGACCCCTGGGCTCTCACTTGTGGGATGCCTCAGGGTTCTGTCCTCTCCCCCATGCTTTTCAACATCTATATGCAGCCGCTGGGAGAGATCATCAGGAGGTTTGGGCTGGGTGTTCATCAGTATGCGGATGATACCCAGCTCTACCTCTCTTTTAAATCAGAACCAGTGAGGGCGGTGAAGGTCCTGTGTGAGTGCCTGGAGGCGGTTGGAGATTGGATGGCGGCTAACAGATTGAGGTTGAATCCTGACAAGACAGAAGTACTGTTCTTGGGGGACAAGAGGCGGGCAGGTGTGGAGGATTCCCTGGTCCTGAATGGGGTAACTGTGCCCCTGAAGGACCAGGTGCGCAGCCTGGGAGTCATTTTGGACTCGCAGCTGTCCATGGAGGCGCAGGTCAATTCTGTGTCCAGGGCAGCTGTTTACCAGCTCCATCTGGTACGTAGGCTGAGACCCTACCTGCCTGCAGACTGTCTCGCCAGAGTGGTACATGCTCTGGTTATCTCCCGCTTGGACTACTGCAATGCGCTCTACGTGGGGCTACCTTTGAAGGTGACCCGGAAACTACAACTAATCCAGAACGCGGCAGCTAGACTGGTGATTGGGAGCGGTCGCCGAGACCACATAACACCGGTCTTAAAAGACCTACATTGGCTCCCAGTACGTTTCCGAGCACAATTCAAAGTGTTGGTGCTGACCTTTAAAGCCCTAAATGGCCTCGGCCCAGTATACCTAAAGGAGCGTCTCCACCCCCATCGTTCTGCCCGGACACTGAGATCCAGCGCCGAGGGCCTTCTGGAGGTTCCCTCACTGCGAGAAGCCAAGTTACAGGGAACCAGGCAGAGGGCCTTCTCGGTAGTGGCGCCCTCCCTGTGGAACGCCCTCCCACCAGATGTCAAAGAGAACAACAACTATCAGACTTTTAGAAGTCATCTGAAGGCAGCCCTATTTAGGGAAGCTTTTAATGTTTGATGTATTAGAGGATTTTAATAGTTTTTTTGGAAGCCGCCCAGAGTGGCTGGGGAAGCCCAGCCAGATGGGCGGGGTACAAATAATTTATTATTATTATTATTATTATTATTATTATTATTATTATTATTATGTGGCCAGCATGACTAAGCCGCTTCTGGCGAACCAGAGCAGCGCACGGAAACGCCGTTTACCTTTCCGCCAGAGTGGTACCTATTTATCTACTTGCACTTTGACGTGCTTTCAAACTGCTAGGTTGGCAGGAGCAGGGACTGAGCAATGGGAGCTCACCCCGTCGCGGGGATTCGAATCGCCAACCTTCTGATCGGCAAGTCCTAGGCTCTGTGGTTTAACCCACAGCGCCACCTGTGTCCCTCTCCTCTCTTGTAGTTTCCAGCAACTGATATTCAGACACATTGCTACCTCCAGCCGTAGAAGCAAAGCCATTGCACTGGCTCCTGGTGGAGTATCGGGTCAGATTTAAGGTGCTGGTTTTGACCTTTAAAGCCCTTTGTGGCTTAGGGCCCTTGTATTTACGGGACCGCCTCTCCTGGTATGCCCTGCAGAGGACCTTAAGGTCCATGAATAATCGTACTTTAGAGGCCCTAAGGAAGTCAGATTATCCTCCACCAAGGCCAAGGCCTTCTCAGTGATGGCTCCGACCTGGTGCAATGCTCTGTCCCATGAGACCAGGGCCCTGCAGGATTTAACCTCCTTCCGTCAGGCCTGTAAGACAGAGCTATCCCGCCTGGCTTTCAACTTGAACTTATCCTGATCTTTTATTCCTCTTCCTTCCCTCCCCCTTTCCTTTTTATGAAGATTACCCGCTCTGGGATCCCACAGCTAATTCTCCCCTGGTCTCCTCGCTGGCCCAAATAGGACTAATTTAGCCAGCTGGCCCTGGTGATCATCTAATGTTTATTGGATGGATTTTCCCCCTAAACTGATTTTTGAATTCTGAATATATTGTTATTCACGTTTTATACTTTATTTTATGCTGTTTTTTGTTGCATCAATTAAATGTTTTAAATTTGTTGTTAGCCGCCTTGAGCCTGGTTTTCTGAACCGGGAAGGGCAGGGTATAAATAAAAAAATATTATTATTATTATTATTATTTACGGTGAATTTGCCGAACACTCTTTCAAACTCATCCAAATTGGTGGTCTTCACTGCAAGTTTTCCCAAAAAGTACAGTGGCCCAAAGAAATTGGTGCTAGCACCATCGCCCCAACTTTGCTGTGTTAATTCACATTATGAATCAAAATGCATAGCGACTCTTGCTATGTTAGAATCATAGACTAGCAGAGCTGGAAGGGACCCAAAGATCATCTAGTCGAACCCCCAGCAATGCAGGAATCTCATCTATCAAATTTGTTAACTAACAAACGTGATGGAACAGGACATGATATTTCAATATTTCATTATTATTTGACACCCCTCATTTCTGCACTTTTCTTCTCTGTTCTCAATAAATATGAATTATAACCTGCCTTTCAGGGCCCGTTGCCCATCCAAGGTGAATTAATTCAAAGCAATAATAGCAACGAATAAAATAGCTATCAAATCCATTAATTTAGAAGAAGCATTAAAAAAATAAAATAAGTTAAAGGATGTTTATGAAGGGGCTGTGCATATTTCCCTAGGAAGGGAGTTCCAAAGGTGTGGATGCACAACTGAAAAGCCACTGCCTTTGGGTATATGCCATTTATGACACTGAGACACAGAACAGATCCTCTGATGCTAATCTTAAAGTTCAGGCAGGCTTATACAGGTAATAATAATAATAATAATAATAATAATAATAATAATAATAATATGTTTATACCCTGCCCATCTGGCTGGGTTTCCCCAGCCACTCTGGGCGGCTTCCAACAGAATATTAAAATACAACAACCTATTAAACATTAAAAGCTTCCCTAAACAGGGAAGGTGATCCTTCAGATAACCGGGTCTCAAAAATCATCCGGGGATTTAAAAGTTAAAACCAGCACCATATTGGGGGGGGGGGGTTGCTATTAAGAAAATCTCAACAGTTAATAACACAAAACAATTTGAAAACCTATTCCCCACATGGCTTGACCAACACCAGCAGACATTTGCCTTACCTTTCTGCTGCCCGCTTCCATTTTTTTTTAACATCTAGCCTGTTGAAAAAGACTTCTGCGGAACTCCAAAGCTGGCATACTATTTCATGACTTGTTGGTTGGCCAAATTAAGTGCTTTGTTGTTCCTTGCTATCTCTCTGTGTGATTCAGTGAAAGTTAAAGAATCAAATGATAGGCAAAGGGTAAAGGGACCCCTGACCATTAGGTCCAGTCGTGGCCGACTCTGGGGTTGCAGCGCTCATCTCGCTTTATTGGCCGAGGGAGCCGGCGTGCAGCTTCCGGGTCATGTGGCCAGCATGACTAAGCCGCTTCTGGCGAACCAGAGCAGTGCACGGAAACGCCGTTTACCTTCCCACCAGAGTGGTACCTATTTATCTACTTGCACTGGTGTGCTTTCGAACTGCTAGGATGGCAGGAGCTGGGACCGAGCAACGGGAGCTCACCCCGTCGTGGGGATTCAAACCACTGACCTTCTGATTGGCAAGCCCTAGGCTCTGTGGTTTAACCCACAGCGCCACCTGCGTCCCTGTGGACCACGTCCCTGTGAAATGATAAACCCAAATCCAGGACAGGACATAGTGAGGCAAGGAAAAAGGGATGTCTCCTTTGTTCATAGAGTCCTTTAGCTGTGATTGGACTAGATGGCCCACTGGAGTCCCTTCTGACTACAGTTCTGTGGTTCGGTTGGGAAACGCTTCTGTCCCAAGAGCTGAGCTTATAGGGGCGACCAAAATACGCCTCCTACGAAATCTGCTAAGTGCGCATTAAAAGCAGCAAAGCCTGTTTTGCCCTCTGCCTAATCCCTTCTGTGCCAGCCTGCCGCCGTGCCCCCGTTTGAAATTTCAGCCGCGGGCCTCTGGCAGAAACCCGCTTTTGGGGAAAGAGAAAGGTTTTCCCTGGCTCGCTGTTGCTCGAGAGGCATTAGCGGGAAAGGTCAGGCTGTGAGAAGCAGCCCTTATGATCTCATTTCTGAGAATGGACCCGGAGGGAGTGCAGAGAGGGAGGGAAAGAGAGAGATGAGGGCAAAAACTCCACCACCGGACAATTTGAGATCAGTAGTGGTGGCCAGAGGGTCCTGCAGAAATTGATCTGCTCCTCCACAACTGATAGGGGCTGCAGTGTCCACAGGGGTGGCAGCAGAACCCCCCAAATTCCCAGCTTTCGTTTAAAAACAAAGAATAAAACAGAGCCAGGGTTGTGTAGTGTTTTTGCAGCGTTTCTCAAACTTGGGTCGCCAGCGACTGTTGGACTACAACTCCCATCATCCACAACCATGGGCCATGCTAGCTAGGGATGATGGGAGTTGTAGTCCGGCAACAGCTGGAGACTCAGGTTGGGGGGGAAAACACTGGATTAGAGTGTCAGTTTAGGACCTGGGAGACTAGAGTTCACTTCTCCACACGGCCATGAAGCTGATGGGAGTTGTAGTCCAAAACATCTTCAAGGCGCTCAAGGTGGCAGGCATGGTTCTCCTCCTACCCATTTTATACTTACAATGAGGGAGGTGAGGCTTAGAGTGAGCAGCTGGCCAACGGCTGACCAATGAGCTTCATGGCTAAATTTGGATTTTTTAAAAAAATATTATTGACACTTATTCAAAAATGTACAAAAGTTGATGTTCATTGCAAAGCATATTTTTATATTACACCACTTAATCTAGTTAAGAACAAAGGAAAAAAGGAAAGAGATGGAAAGACAGAGAAAACAAAAGAAGAGGAAGAGAGAGAAGAGATTAAAGAAAGATAAAAGGACTTCCGGTTCTCTGTCCTGCAGCTAAATACAGTATCCAACTCATTAAAACCCAACCACTCTATCTCTTGTGAAACCAGTATTTTTTCAATCTTCAAATACCAAAATTGCAGCTTTTCTCGTTCATGAAAAAAGCCCATGGGAATTTTCCCATCCTGATTCAATGTCAATAATGATTTTTTCTCTATTTAAGCATGTTCACTTTGCCATCTCAACCGAGCCCAACAGCTTTTCACCAGACATTCCTCCATAGTGGGTATTTTTCCACCATGGCTCAGTCGGGATTTGAACCCCCAGCCCAATCTTCTAAGCACTACGCCACACTAGCTTTCAGAGGAGCGCTTGCAGAGACTTGGCTTGTGAGTCAGAGCTGCGTGGGAGCTCCGCAACGCAGCATAGCACCCTCCCAAGACCTCGCCCTGCGTTGTAACCCAGCCCTGAAATTTTGCTGTTCTCTTCTGCCCCTGCCTGGGCCAGCAATCTGCGTCCCCTGAGCTCCTCCGTAAAGGTTGGCTCAGCTCGCTGACCACTTGCCAAGTATGACTTGGCCGTGGTTGCAAAGGCAGCCGAGGGAAATCCTGTATTAATGCACTCAGGGCATATTTGGAGCTAGAAACACATTAGCGCTTCCTGCAGCCTCCCTTTCCCTCTCCCCACTCCATCCTCAGAGAAGTGCTGCACAAGTCCCATCTATGCAACAGCTGGCCAGGAAGCGATACACACACACACACACACACACACACACACACACACAAAATGTGATTTCATTGAGTACATTGTCTGCCAATCTCTTACCAAGCCAAATCTGAGGTGTTGGTACGAACATACAGCTCGGGTGGCTGGGTTACTTGAGAGACCACCTCGTTCCTTAAATGTAATTAATCAGTCCATCAATTACGTCCCAGATGGGGGCTCGAGGCAGCTGGAACAAAGTAAAAGCACGCCGATAAAAATACAAAAAAAGCTAACGACGTATAAAAGGGAAGGGTTTACCTCAGAGTGTAAAAACCCCAGAGTGGCTGGGGCAACCCAGTCAGATGGGAGGGGTACAAATTAATAATAATAATAATAATAATAATAATAATAATAATAATAGATCAGAAGAATGCAAAAAAACAAATCTATTAAAATACAGAGAGTAAAACAGCACTATTTGAAGCCCTTTCCTGAAAAAAAGAGTTCCCAAAGGCCCACTGGTGGAAGGAAAAGGAGGGAGCCAGTCTAACTTCTCCAGGGAGGGAGTCCCAGAGTCTGGGAGCAGCCACCGAGAAGGCCCTATTCTGCATCCCCACCAAGTGTGTTGTGGTGAGACCGAGAGAAGGGTCTCCCCTGAAGATCTCAGAGCCCAGGCAATTTGTATATACCCAGGACTAACTGCGTTCTGCAGGAGATTGCCTCCTAAAGTCTCAAACATTTCAGAAGCCCACTGCGTGTTAACTTGGAGCCGGGCTTTTAGGGAGGTTGTCCTGGTTCTGTGGAGTACCACCCCTGTGATATGACAGGACAGGCACCTATTTATCCGCACTCTGGAAATAACTGAAGACACTTTTGTTTCAACAAGCTTTTCCAGCTTTTTGGTCCCTGTTCTTAAACCTATCCCCACCTGTTTCTTGTCCCATTTTTGAAACCATTTCCCCCCTCCTCCCCAAAATCAGAGGAACAGTGCCTGTACATTTTGATTGATTGATTGATTGATTGATTGGATTTCCCTCCTACCCTTGTCTCCAAGGACCTCAGTGTGATGTACATGGCTCTCTCCATTCATTTAATCAAAACAACAGTCCTGCGAGGTAGACTAGGTGGAGAGACAGTGACTTGCCCCAGGTCAGTTGGTGAGCATCATGGCCGAGTGGAGATTCGAACCCCAGTCTCCCAGGTCCTAGACGAACACGCTGACCACTACACCACACTTCCCCTCTCCTCCAAAACTTTGCAGAGGGAAGCTGGCAATTGACACCACCAGCCCCTGGACTGACGGGCAGGTGAGGCTGGTTGAGAGCAGGCTGAGATTGACAGGCCAGCGCTCCACTTGCCCTGATGGGACCCGCCTTCACTTGCTAGAAATTATAATTAACACAAAGCAAGGTTTTGCTCCATCTTTTCTGGAGGGCAAATCCCAGATCTCTCCCAATCCTTTCTTTGCTTTCATAAACTCAGGAATCAAGACATGGATGGAAGAGGGAAATCTATGCACCCCAATGAGGCAACTCCAATAATAATAATAATAATAATAATAATAATAATAATAATAAATTTATACCACGCCCATCTGACTGGGTTTCCCCAGCCACTCTGGGAGGCTTCCAACAAAATATTAAAATACAATAGTCTATTAAAAATTAAAAGCTTCCCTAAACAGGGCTGCCTTCAGATGTCTTCTAAAAGTCTGGTAGTTGTTTTTCTCTTTGACATCTGATGGGAGGGCGTTCCACAGGGCGGGTGCCACTACCAAGAAGGCCCTCTGCCTGGTTCCCTGTAGCTTTGCTTCTCACAGCGAGGGAACCGCCAGAAGGCCCTCGGCACTGCACCTCAGTGTCCGGGCAGAACGATGGGGGTGGAGACGCTCCTTCAGGTATACTGGGCTGAGGCCATTTAGGGCTTTAAAGGTCAGCACCAACACTTTGAATTGTGCTCTTTGAATTGTACTTAGGATTGATCCCCAATATTTGCAGCCGAAGTTGGCTCAGAGAATGCGTTGGGCTGGGAGGGGAGGTTTGAATGAGGCTCGCTGCTCTTTGCTCCTGTTGGCAGCGAGCCAGAATGGGCAGGCCAGGAACAGCAGCCAAGTTCGGGCCGTGAGCTTCAAGACAGCAAAGCAAGCTGCAACAGAATCTTTGTGCTGCAACTGATCCACATCAGGTGAGCAGCTGCCTCCGTCCTCCGCATCCTTAGCAATAATGAGCTCTGCCCGCTCCAGTTGCCAAGCAAAACGGTGCCAGCAGGGAGCTTTGGAAAGCAATGGCCAGGCCTCCTCGTAAGGGCCGGTTCCCCTTCCCCTCTCTCCATCACTTGCTGCTAGGACTGTAAGAAAGCAGCATTCACTGCAACCAGAGCTGTTTCCCTGCCGCTGCAGTTTCGGAATCTGCTAAAACCTTCATTGTTTGTCCCCTTATCCCCTATCATGTACCCTTCCAAGTGTCCCAATTTAACCAGGATTGGCACTGGTCCCAATCCCAGATGCTCTGCTTTGGCTCGCATGCTCTGGCCGTGCCAGAGTTTGGTTCCAAAAGACGGGTGTTGGCTCACACCAGAGCGCAGGACCAAAGAGCGGAAGGAAGACGTACCTTGGCCCTGCACATCACCGCTCCTCTTTCCCGCTGTGTCGCGGCACTTCTGGATGAAAGTACTGTATTTTTCTGTGTATAAGACTATATTTCCCCCAAAATTTTTGAAGTTTGAAATTGGGGGTCGTCGTCTCCATCCCCACCTTGCCCCGCTGTGTACTAGTTGTGGCTACATCCTCATCCCCATTGTCCTGCCAGGCCATGACAGGTAAGCACCTGGAACCCCTGGAATCCTGCAATGCTCGGAGATAGGGGTGCCATGCAACAATATGTCTTTACCTTCTCTCCTGGGCTGAGAACACCTAGAATAGAGTGGCTGGTCTACCAGTATGGTGGCAGTGTATCCCTGGTCTAGGAGCAAGGTAAGTATTGCACTGCTCTCTTAAGCATCTTTCCTTCATGCTATAATATGTTGTACAGTGGTACCTCTGTACAACATGTAAGTTTCAGGAAAAGGTCAGACCGAGCGTTTCCATTCATTCATTCATTCATTCATTCATTCATTCATTCATGGCTTTTAAAAAGGTAAAGGACCCCTGACAGTTAAGTCAAGTCGAGAATGACTCTGGGGTTGCGGCCCTCATCTCGCTTTACTGGCCGAGGGAGCCAACGTTTGTCCACGGACAGTTTTTTCCGGGTCATGTGGCCAGCATGACTAAACCGCTTCTGGCAAACCAGAGCAGCGCACAGAAACACCCATTACTTTCCCGCTGGAGCAGTACCTACCATATTTTTTGCTCTATAAGACTCACTTTTTCCCTCCTTAAAAATAAGGAAAATGTGTGTGCGTCTTATGGAGTGAATGCAGGCTGCGCAGCTATCACAGAAGCCAGAACAGCAAGAGGGATTGCTGCTTTCACTGCGCAGCGATCCCTCTTGCTGTTCTGGCTTCTGAGATTCAGAATATTTTTTTCCTTGTTTTCCTCCTCCAAAAACTAGGTGCGTCTTGTGGTCTGGTACATCTTATAGAGCGAAAAATACGGTATTTATCTGCTTGCACTTTTTGGCGTGCTTTCGAACTGCTAGGTTGGCAGGGGCTGGGACCGAGCAACGGGAACTCACCCCGTCGCGGGGATTCGAACCGCCGACCTTTCAATCGGCAAGTTCTAGGCTCTGTGGTTTAGACCACAGCGCCACCCGCATCCCTTTTCATGGCTTTTACATCCCACCTTTTCCTACCAAAGAGCTCAACATGGCAGACATCATTCTCCACCTCCCCGTTTTATTGTCACAAGCTCTGGTAGTGAACTGATGTGGCCAAGGCAGGCTGAAGTATCTCTTACGTACAAAATTGCCTGACACCAAGTCTTAATCTGTCCACCTTCCTTAGCCATGCGGAATCTCTCTCAGACCGAAGGGCCACATTCATTTTTAAGGGAATTTCCAGGGGCCGCATGCCAGCGGAAGGCTAGAGGAAAGAGCAGGCAAAGCAAAAAATGTGTTTTGTGCCGTGACGTCACACACCTCTGTCCTCTGTCCAGGCAAGCCAGAGGCATTCTCAGAGTTCAAGGATGCAACAATGGGAACTAGTCGCTTGATGTTTCTGTTTGATCCCTTCTCTTTTTTTTTGTATAATTTTTTATTAGTTTTTCAACATATCATTTTAAACAATAATTAAACATACTTTTACACCTCATACAATTTTTTTTTACTTCTATCAATCACATCTGAAAATTTTCCAATCTAATTACTTAATTTACATTTCTTATCTTCACTATTACATTTAAATCTCATAAGTAATACCTCTCTTCTTTCTCCTCTTTGCAATCTTTCATATATTTCTCCTTACAAAACTAGCATAATTTGTTGATTACAGTTGCTCTTCAAATGATTCGTGTATTTCTTCCAATCTTCTGTAAATCTCTGGTCCCGCAGGTTTCGAATCCTTCCTGTCATTTTATCCAATTCTGCGTAGTCCATTAATTTTGTCCTGCTTGATCCCTTCTCTGTCGTCAAGACTGTCCAGGAATTCAGACTCATCTTCCCAGCTATGGGGTGGAAACATGGTGTCATTGGCAAAGTGAGAAGACTGTCAGATAGCCTAAGAATGTTTATCCTTCATCCACGCTCCTTCTAGGACAATGTTTGCAGATGACTTTGTTCTTTCAAAGCGCTGATTGCACGAGGCCACATCATAAACCCAAACAATGTAATTAGCCTTTCTGGCACGCGGTAAGAAGACGTCCAGAAACCACGTCATGCGACCAGTTCAAAACATGTTGCGTTGGGAAGAATGAGCTCTTGCCTCTGGCCATGGGGAGGAAAGGGTGTTGAAGGATGCCCATCGCTCTCCCTTTCCCTTTGAAGTCTCCTCTTACTGTAACTTGGGGACTTTAAAAACAGGTTCTCCTTCCTTCCTCTGACCACTTAAAGAGCTCCTGAGGAGGCGGGAAGAGGAGCCTGTGAGTTCTGCAAAGCTGAGATCAGAGATACCCATTGCAAAACCCAGCCGGTCAGGGTGCAAAGTCCTTCTACAGCAGGGGATTGCAGGATCGTATCTTGTAACCCTCACCCACCCGTAGAGCTGATAGCAGTTTGATGTGTGTCTCTGTGTGAATTTGGTTGAGCAAATGGGATGGAAGGAAAGGGTTAAACACACACACACACACACACACACACACACACACACACCCCAGTGTCACAATCCCCCCAATACTCAGAGAGGAGTTTTTGAGTTTGTTTTTTTAAAAAAAACACTGGTCAAAGCAATCATGGATCTTGCACTTTTTATATCTTCCAGATTCAGGGAGGACAGGGATAAGAGAAAGATATATATAAATCTGCCAGAGAGGTGGGGTATAAATAATAAATTATTATTATTATTATTATAGGATGGAGGGGCTCTCAGCATTAACACCCCAAGTGCAGGTTATCTTCATGAAAAGGGGAGGGGAGGAAGGGGAATAAAAGATCAGGCTAAGTTCAAATTGAAAGCCAGGTGGAGTAGCTCTGCCTTACAGGCCCTGCGGAAGGAAGTTAAATCCTGCAAGGCCCTGGTCTCATGGGACAGAGCATTCCTCCAGGTCGGACCCATCACTGAGAAGGCCCTGGCCCTGGTGGAGGATAGTCTGACTTCCTTAGGGCCCCGAACCTCTAAACTATGATTATTCATGGACCTTAACATCCTCTGCGGGGCATACCAGGAGAGGCGCTCCTGTAAATACGAGGGCCCTAAGCCACAAAGGGTTTTAAAGGTCAAAACCAGCACCTTAAACCTGACCCGATACTCCACTGGGAGCCAGTGCAATGGTTTTGCCTCCACGGCTGGAGGTAGCAATGTGTCTGAATATCAGTTGCTGGCAACTACAAGAGAGGAGAGGGGCTCTTGTGGGTTTCTGGCTGGCCACTGTGAGAACAGGATGCTGGACTAGATGGGCCATTGGCCTAATCCAATAGCCTTTTCTTGCATTCTTCAGATGCATAGTATATCAACAGCAGGAGGCCTAGAGGCTCGCATGTCTGCTGGATGTACATAGGTAAACAGTCAGGCTTGCACCCCTCCATAACGTAGGGAAGGAGGCCAAAGGATTTTTGCTTTTCTCCTCAGTAGAGGTGGCAGGCATGGTTCTCCTCCTACCCATTCACCTGTTATAACTCTTGCAAACTTTTGGGATGCTGAAGAAGACATTTAAGTGGCCAGTTAAGGCCAGTCTTACAAAGAAACTTATGCAACTATTTCAGCAATGGAATCCCCTGTTAGATTCTAACCCTGTCTGGGTACAGGACCCCAAGAACTGGAAGCGACTCATGGCATCATCTAGACTGACCCCACCAAAACCACAACAGTTTGTTAACTTGCCCTCCACTCCACGGTTGGCACTGTAAGGAGCTCTGGGTACGAACCCTGCCTCATATTGTCAAATCCTGTCCTGACTCCCACCCCATTGACCAGAGAGTGCAGACATTCCTGTTTGACCCCCTGTGACTCCCCAGATGCTGTTGAGGGATGGAAAATTCTTCCCAGACTTCCTCAGAGATCAGCTTACTGCTGGGTTGGAGCCTAAGGATCAAGGGGTCTAATTTTAGCAAGAAGCCACAATCTCTGCAGGATACAAATATCTACTTTCTTCATTTAAAAACACACCCACTCTCCAAGGCCCATTGACTCAAAAGCACCCGATGCATCTCCTTGTCTGCAAGACGGACAAAGAAATCTGGGCATTTGGTGCGCTGATTTAAAATTTACTAAGTCGGCAGAGGCTTGTCTGCATTATTGGGAACAATCAAAACGCTCTTCTGCACACAACTCATAGATAAACTATGAAAGCAGAAAGCTTGGCCCTGGCAGGAGCAAATAAAAAGTAGTTAACTTATGGAACTCACTGCCACAAGATTTGTTGAGGACAGCCGCTAACTTGGAATGTGTGGGGTTTGTTTGTTTGTTGTTGTTTTTTTGAAGGACTAAACAAATTCACTGAAGTTCGTGTTTTGATTTGAAGTTGGCATTCTACCCTGCAATAGCCAATGAATGCGATGACACCTCCGAAATGTTGGACACTCAGTTTCTGTTTAAGGCTCAGGAGCAGGCTGGACCAGATATTCTGATCAGTAGTCAATCTCAATGCCTCCGGAGGAGACTGAACACTGGACAGCAAAAACAAAATTCCTCACCGCACCCCTCCGGGCCGACTGCACAGAACTCCCCGGCTGTGGGACGGCAGCTTGGACCCTAGATCACTTTCCCTCACACCTGTTGGCATCTCAAAGATTGGGTTTCGGAGTAAGGAATGAGGACAGAGGCCCTTCTCTCCCCTGCCATCAGGAATCCTTCATTTCCTGGGGCCTAGATGGCTGCAGGCATTTTCTTTTACAGGGAATTTTTCAGAGTTTATTTGTGTGCTACGGGCCTGGGGAAAACCCCTCTAGAGGAATGCAGTTTTGCGTAATTATTATTTAAAGTCCAGTTTTGCAGGTTGACCTGGAAGCTCATAACTCAGCCACCAACTCTTTGGAGGACCCCGGGACAAGTCAGGCAGTTTTCCTCATCTGTAAAATGGGCGTGTTAACCTACTATCATTGCTCTGCGTTGTCCTTCTGCCGACCTCGACCTCAGTGTCTGGGCTGAACGATGGGGGTGGATATCTCGTGATATGTTCCAGGCCAGTAAGGAGATGATTTGCAAGCACAATTCAAAGTGTTGGTGCTCACCTTGAAAGCCCTAAATGGCCTCGGTCCTGTATACCCGAAGGAGCGTTTCCACCCCCATCATCCAGCCCGGACACTGAGGTCCAGCGCCAAGGGCCTTCTGGCTGCAAGAAGTGAGGTTACAGGGAACCAGGCAGAGGGCCTTCTCGGTAGTGGCGTCTGCCCTGTGGAACGCCCTCCCACCAGATGTCAAGGCAATAAACAACTATTTTACTTTTAAAAAACAACTGAAGGCGGCCCTGTTTAGGGAAATTGACGCTGTATTGTTTTTAATATTAGGTTGGAAGCTGCCCAGAGTGGCTGGGGAAACCCAGCCAGATGGGCAGGGTATAAATATATTATTATTATTATTATTATTATTATTATTATTATTATTATTATTATTATTGCAAAGCAAAAGAAAGGACACTGACAAACACCCTGCAGTCTCATGGGACTGAAATCAGCCGTTATTCCTTCATTGCAGAGGGTTGGACTAGATGACCCTTGGGCGCCCTTCCAAGTTTACGATTCTACCTCAAACCAAAGACAAGTGCATCAAAAAGGGGAAGGAAAGGCTTTCACCACACCCACGAGAATTCCGCTGAAATTTTCTCTCTCTCCTGATGCTTTTTAAAATGCTGTTTCCGTTCTCCTTAATTGGCGGCAAATGGTGGAAATAAAACGCCGAATGCCTGTCAGCAGTTGTCCTGACGTCACTGAGTAGTGGGAAAGGAAGAAGACCAGAACTGTGCCACACAGAAGGACGAGCGCCGAAGGAGAAGGTGGTCCCTGGGAGAAGGGTAGGATTCTGGCAGCCAAGCTGTGAGTCACTCAGCTTTGCAGCCATCCTCTGAGCGCCTGAGTCATGGATCATCCTGCCACCCTGCCTTATTTTGGGAGAGGCAGGAGAGAGAGAGAGAGGTGCCACCCACAAGACAACCCTGAATCAGAATTCCACCCTACACCCCCCCCAATACACACCCAACCCATATCCATAGGATCTCTTGGGGGGCAACTTTCCGTGTTCCATATTATGTAATCGAAAGGTACATTTAATAGTACAGTCATACCTCGGGTTACAGACGCTTCAGGTTGCGTTTTTTCGGGTTATGGACGTGTTGAAACCCAGAAGTACAGGAGCGGGTTACTTCCCGATTTCAACGGTTGTGCATGCGCAGAAGCGCTAAATCATGCTTTGTGCATGCGCAGAGGCGCCGAATCGCAACCTGCACGTGCACAGACGTGGGGCTGCGGGTTGTGAACGCTGCAAATTGCGAACGTGCCTCCCACACGGATCACGTTCGCAACCTGAGCGTCCACTGTAGTCATAAAACAATGCTAAACAGGTTCACACAATCTATGCTTAAAGCACGGAAGGAAAAAGCAGGAAAACGACAAGCCCCGCTGACTCCCCCGGCCCATTGGCCACTATTTCAACAATATTATTATTATTAATTATTATTTATTTGGAAATAAACTAAATCACACACACACAGACACACACACACACTCATAATATTTTCTCTCCTGTTTCTCCCTCCTTCCTTCCCCCCTCAGTCGCCCACTCCCATCCTTTAACGCCTCGTGAGTAAATACAGGAAATATGGGTTTTAGCGGAATCCTTTAAATAACGCAAATGAAATCCAGACCCGCAGGCATGGCCAAATTTGGCCTTCCATCTGTTTTGGGACTACAACTCCCATCATCCCTGACCACTGGTCCTGTTAGATAGGCATGATGGGAGTTGTAGTCCCAAAACAGCTGGAGGGCCAAGTTTGGCCATGCCTGCCAGAGAGCAAATGAAACCCTGAGGGAACTTTACAAGTAAACGGGTCAAGAAGAGTGTGTAATGTGAAGGGGGGGGGAAAGAAAGGGGCTATATCTTTCTTGGTTCAGGTCTGGGAGAAAGCAGGAAGACACTCAACAACACTTACAGAAGGTAAACTCCCTCAGAACTACACAGCCAGTCAGAGCCAATCATGAGTTACCTCAGCAAGGATCATGCCATTCTGATTGGTTGCTAGAGATGACCTTCACCGCCCTCTTGGTTGGTTAGAATTAACCCTTAGGTTACTAATGGAATGATCTCTGTTGCTGCACTTCCAACAGAAACAGCTTTGGAAAGAAAGGAGGAGGGGACAGACGCAAATTCCTCTTGGTTCTAGTTCCTCCTGCTCCTACCACCTGCTTTTGAAGCAAGTAAACAAGAGAGGGGAGGGGGAAAAGAAAGCATTTGTTGCTTGAAGGAGCAGGCTAGACTACTATCTCTCAAGTAGGATGTGCTGGGCTCGGGGGTTAACCCGAGCAACACGGTCCAGGTCCGGTCCCGAATCCAAGGATTCCACAAGGAGTCAGTCTGACAGGGCCAAGGCAGGACACGAGGCAGGAAACCAGGCTAGGTCTGGCACAGGGTCTCAGGCAGGTTCTAGCAAACAGCAATGTTGCTCCCGCAACCTGGGGTGAGGTCCGACAGCCTTTTATCTCTGTCGGGGTAATGGGCGGTCCTGATCCCCTGGCAACTCACCTCCCTGTTTCGCCCAAAGGTGAGCACTCCTCCTGCGAGTACTCAGGTCTCTTCTTCTCTCAGACCTAAGTCTCTGCAGCTCAGGAGATGTTGGTGGGTTACTAGACCCAGAGGCCGCCCAGCTCTCCTGACCCAACTGGTAGTGGAGCAGCTGTAAGTGATGGCCCAGCTGAAGGCGACGAGGTAATCCCCGCATCTGGAGCCAGGGCAGGCTCAGGCCCCTGACTTGGCCCAGCTGGTGTTTGTTTCAGGGGAACCTGTGCAGGCTAGGACTCTTCAGGATCAGGCCCCAGATTTGGTCCAGATGCTGCCTGAGGCAAAGGATCCGGTGCGTACTGAGACTCCTCTGGTTCCGAGTCCAAGCCCGAGTCCCAGGCCATCACATAGGACCACTTTTGGAGACCTGCTCCACCTCACTATACAAAAGGGCAAACTGGAACATTTGCCTGCACAAATGTTCCTAGGTAAAAGCTCCTCTGCACACCTGACCCGGCAGGCTGGAGGGATGTGTCTCTGTCTACATGTGAGTAAGCCTCCCCCCCCCAGCTCACTAATCCAACCTGCAAGGTGGTTAGATCATCTGCCAGGAGATCCACTTCTGAATGAATCTCTCCCCACCCTGGTTTGTGGGTTGAAACAGCAGGCTGGGGTTTCCTGCTCCTGAGAGTCATCTTCACATCTCTCAAGGGGTGTCACATAGAAGATGGAGACAACTTGCCCCCCCCCCCGCTCTGGAGGTTAGGGCTTGAACCAATGGATTCAAGTTACAAGAAAGGAGATTCTGCCTGAAACATCAGGAAGAACTTTATGGCAGAAAGAGCTTCTTTGACAATGGAACAGTTTCCCTTGGGAGGTGGTAATAATAGTAGTGATATAATAATAATAATAATAATAATAATAATAATAATAATAATAATAATTATTATTATTATTATTATTTATTTATACCCCACCCATCTGGCTGGGTTTCCCCAGCCACTCTGGGTGGCTTCCAGCAAAATATTAAAATGCAATAATTAATCAAATATTCAAAATGTCCCTGAGCAGGGCTGCCTTCAGATGTCTTCTAAAAGTCAGATAGTTGTTTATTTCCTTGACATCTGGTGGGAGGGCGTTCCACAGGGCGGGTGCCACTACCAAGAAGGCCTTCTGCCTGGTTCTCTGTAACCTCACTTCTCGCAGGGAGGGAACCACCAGAAGACCCTTGGAGCTGGAGCTCAGTGTCCAGGCTGAACAATGGAGGTGGAGACGCTCCTTCAGGTATACAGGACCTTCGGCCATTTAGGGCTTTCAAGGTCATCACCAACACTTTGAATTGTGCCCAGAAACGTACTGGGAGCCAATGTAGGTCTTTCAGGACCGGTGTTATGTGGTCTCAGCGGCAGCTCCCAGTCACCAGTCTAGCTGCCGCATTCTGGTGGACTCCAATTCAGCGAAGGTCTTTAAACAGCGACTTTATCCTTTAGATTCCTGCATCATAGCGGGTTGGACTAAATGACCACCAAAGGTCCCTTCCAACTCTGCAAGCCTATAATTCTGCAACGGGCCAAGGTTACCACCCTAGATGCCCGAGTGGAGGATACGAACCCTGATCTCCCAGGTTCTAGACCGGCACTCTAACCACTGCGCCACACTGCCTCTCAGAAATTCTCAGCGGAAAGAAACTACCGTATTTTTTGCACCATAACACTCACTTTTTTCCTCCTAGAAAGGAAGGGGAAATGTCTGTGCGTGTTATGGAGCGAATGTCTGCGGGTGGCGGGGGGGGGGGGATCTGCTGCAGTCGTGAGCAGAGGATCCATGGTTCCCCTTCCTTCCCTCCTCCGTGGTTACAAAGCATGGATCTACATGGATCCTCAGGATTTTTGCATTGGGCTACTCCAAACTCACTGTCAGATCACATGTCTGTGGCCACAGCATGAACCACAAAAATCATATATCCACTATTTCGTTTAGAATATTTTTTTTCTTGTTTTCCTCCTCTAAAAACTACGTGCGTGTTATGGTCTGGTGCGTGTTATAGAGCGAAAAATACGGTAGTTGGAGGCAGACCTACAGACCCAACATTGGCCTCCCTCCATCTCTTTTATCTCGGCATCCGGAGTCCGTCAGTTTTCCCTTTTCATCGCTTTGCAATCTCAAGTCAGCTGCGTGTTCTGAGCAGCGGGTGGAAAGTCAGGGGGGCGGCGGGTGTCGTGCGCCCCCAAGAAGCAGCAGGAGGTGTGGGCTCTGCGCTAATGCGCGTGCAATTATGATCTGTATTTTTTCGAGGAGCATCATTGCCGCGTGACAGCTGGCAGCCGCCCCCTCCTTTGTCTCCCTCCCCTCCCCACGCAGGGGGCTGCTCATGTACACAGGGAAAAATGGGGGAGCCTTGGGGGGGTGATTAGGCAGTTGCTATAGCAGCCCCTGTGGGATGTGCGATGATCACTCAGCCCATGCTGCCGGGCGCAAACGCGCGCACAAATCCATACGGATCCCCCGAGGCTGTGCGTTATCTCCACAAATCGCCAATCCTGGGATGGAGTCGATGCAAATCTTTTAAAATATTGCCTCGGCTGAAGTGTGGCGGAGACATTAGGAATCGAAAGGCGACGGGCCTCTCAATCCTCTTGCATGACTTGGCCCTTTGTTGGCCTCTGAAAACCTACGGGTGCTTGTCTTCAGACCCTCGGATCCCGAATTTTAATTAATTTATTTATTTGGACGCTCTGGGGGAACCGGTGCGTGGGTTTTGTGTGTGCTTGGAGGTAGGGACGTGAAGAGTCGAAGACGGTTCCCTCTTTCCCTTAATCACAGGGTCTCCAAATCGCCACCCTCTGCATTGCTATTGCACGTGGAAGTCCCCCTTGTGGGGTTCAGAACGCAACTTTATGCATGGGGAGGGAAAGCTACTGTGTTATTACTATTTATATCCTGCCTTTTCCCCAGATCAGGACTCCAGGCGCCTTGCACAAATTAAAACAACATGGATAAAATGCAAAGAGGGAGCTAAAATCCTATAAGGATAACCGCTATAAAGTAATTGAATTAATGGAAATGAAACAATAGAGGATAAAAAAATCTATTAAAATACAGATAATAGAAACAGCACAGCACTTTGGGGGGGGGCACAACAAGGAGGGTGGAAGGACAACAAGGAGGGAGCCAGTCTAGCCTCTCTAGGAAGGGAGTTCCAAAGGCTGGGGGCAGCCACTGAGAAGGCCCTGTCCCTCATCCCCACCAAAGGCGGGGAGCAGGGAAAAGGCAGGCAGGAAAGGGTTAAGCATCCCTCCTCACTAACTGTCTCTTGGCTCAGTCTCCTTCCCTGAAGCTCCTCTTTCAAAGCAGAACATTGTGCTTGCATGTAATGGGTAGTTAACATAGCTGTGTGCCAGCTGCAAATCCTGCATTGCAGAGGGTTGGACTAGATGACCATTGGGGTGCCCTAAAGCTGTACATTTCTACAATTCTATGTGTAGTTGGTGGTGGGCATGGGACTGGCCTTTTAAGCCTCAGATCTGCAGGTTGCACTTGTGAGCCGGGATCTGACCCCATGCTTCGAGCACTTGAGATCCTAATACAGTGGTACCTCGGGTTAAGTACTTAATTCATTCTGGAGGTCCATTCTTAACCTGAAACTGTTCTTAACCTGAAGCACCACTTTAGCTAATGGGGCCTCCTGCTGCTGCCGCGCCGCCAGAGCACGATTTCTGTTCTCATCCTGAAGCAAAGTTCTTAACCCGAGATACTATTTCTCTGTTAGCGGAGTCTGTAACCTGAAGCATATGCAACCCGAGGTACCACTGTAGTAATAATCTTATAAATCTGACTTTCATCACCTGCCTTTGACTTGAATTTCGACTTGGGGAGTTACATTCTGGCACATGTGCGCTGCAAATGCATCGATCCCTGGCGGAGCCTCTGCTTGGAATGTAGAAGGACTCAGGATTGATTCACAGCACCTGGGAACATTCCCTATGCGAAAGTTTGAAGAGAGCAGCTGCCAGTCCGTGCTGGCAATACTGAGCATTTGTTAGGTAAAGGGACCCCTGACCGTTAGGTCCAGTCGTGGCCGATTCTGGGGTTGCGGTGCTCATCTCGCTTTATTGGCCGAGGGAGCCGGCGTACAGCTTCCAGGTCATGTGGCCAGCAGGACTAAGCCGCTTCTGGCGAACCAGAGCAGCGCACGGAAACGCCGTTTACATTCCCGCCGGAGTGGTACCTATTTATCTACTTGCACTTTGACATGCTTTCGAACTGCTAGGTTGGCAGGAGCTGGGACCGAGCAACGGAAGCTCACCCCGTCGCGGGGATTCGAACCACCGACCTTCGGATCGGCAAGCCCTAGGCTCTGTGGTTTAACCCACAGCACCACCCGCGATGCCAAAAAGATTCGGGGGGAAGTCACTTCTGGGTGCAGCACAATCCTCACTGTGTTTCCTCAGAAGTAAGCTTCCTCCCTACTGTGGCGAGGGAGGTTCTTTGTCCTCTTCCGAGGAAGAAAGCCTCAGCTGGGAGGTTTAAACAGGTTCCTTGACTTAAGAGGATCAGCCATTACAAATCAGGGAGGGGAACACGGAAACTGAACTCACAACTCTGGAAAGCCTCCCTCCCTCCCAGGCGCATTAACCTCTTAGTAGCTTTAGTAGCAGAGACATCACCTTGCCGACAAAGGTCCGTATAGTTAAAGCTTTGGTTTTCCCAGTAGTGATGTATGGAAGTGAGAGCTGGACCATAAAGAAGGCTGATCGCCGAAGAATTGATGCTTTTGAATTGTGGTGCTGGAGGAGACTCTGGAGAGTCCCATGGACTGCAAGAAGATCAAACCTCTCCATTCTGAAGGAAATCAGCCCTGAGTGCTCACTGGAAGGACAGATCCTGAAGCTGAGGCTCCAATACTTTGGCCACCACATGAGAAGAGAAGACTCCCTGGAAAAGACCCTGATGCTGGGAAAGATGGAGGGCACAAGGAGAAGGGGACGACAGAGGATGAGATGGTTGGACAGTCTTCTCGAAGCTACCAGCATGAGTTTGACCAAACTGCGGGAGGCAGTGGAAGACAGGAGGGCCTGCCGTGCTCTGGTCACGAAGAGTCGGACACGACTAAATGACTAAACAACAACAACAACAATAAGCTTTTAGCTGTGATTCCTGCATTTCGGCGAGCTGGACCAGACAACCCCTTGGGTCGCTTCCACCTCTACAGTTTTATGACTCTATTCTTCTCCTCCATTCAGTGGGTGTTAAACACTGTCGCCTATTCCAGCACCTATTATGCAGGGCTTTGGGTTGCAGGATCAGGACCTCAATACGTTAGGGACCACCTCTCCCCATACGAACCAACCCAGATGCTGCGCTTGTCATCTGAGGCCCTTCTGGTCTCTGAGAGGTTTGAAAGGTGGCAACTTGAGAATGGGCCTTTTCGGTGGTAGCTCCCCGTCTGTGGAACACTCTCCCCAGAAAGTCTCGCCTGGCACCATCATTACATACAGTGGTACACTGGTATCTCAGGTTACATACACTTCCAGTTACATATGCTTCAGGTTACATACGCTTCAGGTTACAGACTCCGCTAACCCAGAAATAGTGCTTCAGGTTAAGAACTTTGCTTCAGGATGAGAACAGAAATCGTGCAGCAGCAGCAGGAGGCCCCATTAGCTAAAGTGGTGCTTCAGGTTAAGAACAGTTTCAGGTTAAGTACAGACCTCCGGAATGAATTAAGTACTTAACCACTGTACCTTGGTTCTCGAACGCCTTGGTACTTGTACATTTTGGCTCTTGAACGCCAAAAACCCGGAAGTAAGTGTTCCAGTTTTCGAATGTTTTTTGGAACCCAAACGTCTGATGCGGCTTCCCGGTTGAGTGCAGGAAGCTCCTGCAGCCAATCGGAAGCTGTGCCTTGGTTTTTGAACATTTTCGGAAGTCGAATGGACTCCTGGAATGGATTACGTTCGAGAACCAAGGTATACGACTATATTTTTAGGCACCAGGGGAAAACATTCCTCTTTACCCAGGCTTTCCACCACTAAATAACCTATGGCCTATTAAAAGTCCTGCTAGATGGACTATTAATATGATTATTTTATTATTAGGCTGTGTATTAAGTTTTTAGTACTGTATTATGCTGTATAAATTATGTTCTTAATGTTGTACACTGCCCTGGGATCTTTGGATAAAGGGCAGTATATAAATTGAAATAATAATAATAATAATAATAATAATAATAATAATAATAATAATATCATCTATGTCATGCATTTAAAGCACTACAATGCCACTTTAAATGGCTGTGGCTTCCCTAAATAATTCTGGGAGCTGTAGTTTGTTAGGGGTGCTGAGAGTTGCTAAAACACCCCCTTCCCCTCCCGGAGCTACAATTCCCAGAGTCGCTTAATCAATCCCTCGTCATGGGGAACTTTGGGGAATTGTAGCGCTGCAATGGGAATAGGGGTCTCTGAACAAGTCTCAGCATGCCTAACAAACTGCAGCTCCAGTGGTCTAAGCCATTGAGCCTCTTGGGCTTGCCAATTGGAAGGTCGGCGGTTCGAATCCGAGTGATGCGGTGAGCTCCTATTGCTTTGTCCCAGCTCCTGCCAACCTAGCAGTTCAAAAGCACACCAGTGCAAGTAGATAAAGAGGTACCGCTGCGGTGGGAAGGTAAACAGCGTTTCCATGTGCTCTGGTTTCCATCACGGTGTCCCGTTGCTCCAGAAGTGGTTTAGTCCTGCTGGCCACATGACCTGGAAAAAGCTGTTTGTGGACAAACGCCAGCTCCCTCGGCCTGAAAGCAAGATGAGCGCCGCAACCCCAAAGTCACCTTTGACTGGACTTAACCGTCCAGGGGTCCTTTACCTTTACCTTACCATTGGGCTTGCAATGTGGCCATGCATGCTCAGCTTAGCCTTTGACTTATTTGTGCCGAAGGCTGAAACAATTACTCTCCTAGCAATGGAATTTATAGCTATGAACACTGCAGGCTACAACTGGACCCCCAGTGAAGACCCCCTCAGCTCCAGCGGCCGAACTAGTCTGGCCACATTGCGGCAGGACCTGATGCTTGCAACACCGTCCGTCAAGCCACCTGCCAGTGATCTGATGGGAGACATGGAACCCTGTGCAAACCCCAGACTGGCCCAGGGCATTTTCCTGCATGCGGCGAAGGAGAAAGATTCCTTTCATAGGCAAAAGCCGACCAAGACTGGCAGCTGAATCTTACTCCAACACTGGCAATTGGGCAGCACGTTACCTTTGGGGACACAAGGCAGGTTGCAGTGCATGCACTGCAAAGATTCCTGCATTTCAGGTTTGGGGCTAGATGATCCTCGAGGTGTCTACAGTTCAATGATAATGCCTGATTGGGAATCACTACCATCTCACTTGCATCTGATTTGAATTTCAGTTCAGCTCCAAATTATATTTCTGGCCTGCGGCGACCTCTAGTGGTGGGAGCTTTATTTGCACGCTCGAGTTGGGGTTGACTTTCCCGCAAGTTGAGTTTAACTTGGATGATCCAGTCCAGTGCTGGATTTACGTATAAGCTAAACAAGCTATAGCTTAGGGCCTGCTCTCTTGGGGACCCCCCAAAAAAATTAAAGAAAAAAACAGGATGTACATTTCCAAAACATAAGATAAAAATCATATAAAATAAAACCTACCTACAGCAACCGTCACGGGCCCCGCCTGCTAGCCTGCTCCCTAAAATATCCCTGGTTTGCTCCTTTCTATATATAGGGTGCCTACATTCTGCATGGACTGGTTGCATGGCAACATGGGCAAATGGCTTTAGATACCTATTAAAGGTACAGTGGTGCCCCGCAAGACGAAAATAATCCGTTCTGCGGGTGCCTTCGTCTTGCAGGGATTTTCGTCTTGCGGAGCTCCGCTATGAGCGGATCAGCTGATAAGCGGTAATTGACAGATAAGCGGCTTAGCGGCTTTTAGCGGCTTTTAGCGGCTTTTAGCGACTTAGCGGATTAGCGGATAAGCGGCAATTTGCAGATAAGCAGCTTAGCGCCTTTCAGAAAAGGCAAAAAAAAAGGGAGACCACAGGAAAAAATTCGTTTTGCGAGACAGCCCCATAGAAAACTTCGTCTTGTGAAGCGGAAAAAATATCAGAAAGCCCTTTCGTCTTGCACGTTTTTCGTTTAGCGGGGCATTCGTCTAGCGGGGTACCACTGTAAAGGTAAAGGTAAAGAGACCCCTGCCCATTAGGTCCAGTCATGGCTGACTCGAGGGTTGCGGCGCTCATCTCGCTTTACTGGTCGAGGGAGCCAGCGTACAGCTTCCGGGTCATGTCGCCAGCATGACTAAGCCACTCCTGGCGAACCAGAGCAGCGCACGGAAACACCATTTACCTTCCTGCCGGAGCGGTACCTATTTATCTACTTGCACTTTGAGGTGCTTTCGAACTGCTAGGTTGGCAGGAGCAGGGACCGAGCAACGGGAGCTCACCCCGTCATGGGGATTTGAACCGCCAACCTTCTGATCGGCAAGCCCTAGGCTCTGTGGTTTAACCCACAGTGCCACCCACGTCCCAGATACCTATTAGGTCCATCAATTACCATCTAGCATATATTCAACACAAAAAACAGTGGCAATTTGTTGTTGACAAAGGACAGCTGGACATATAATGAGCCCCATTACCTTCAGTAGCTTAGGGCCTCATCAAACCTAAATCCGGCCCTGCTTGGATCTGTTCATTGTGAAAACATATTTTAGGGCGAGCGAATGAGGAGTTCAGTAAACACTCCTCATGTCGGGTTCAGTAAACACCAGTACGAGAGCTATGAATATAGGCATTAGGAGGAGGCAGGATCTACTGCAGGCATAGGCAAACTCCGGCCTCCAGATGTTTTTCGGACTACAACTCCCATCATCCCTAGCTAACAGGACCAGTGGTCAGGGATGATGGGAGTTGTAGTCCCAAAAAACATTTGGAAGGCCGAGTTTGCCTATGCCTGATCTACTGGATCTCCCTACACAGTCACTCAGCCCAAGCAAAGATGTTGTCTGAACCACAGGCTGTGGGTCTCCTCTTTTGCTTGGATGCCAAGCTCACATAGTGAAAATGTGAATTTCGTTGAAAAAATGGCTCCTTCCTCTTTCTGTTCCCTATTAATAGCATTCGCCCTAAGGTGGGTTTCAGCAATTAAAACACATTGAAAACAATTTTCTGGGGAATGATGTATAATGAATTGAAGAAAATGTTCAAGATAACTTTTAGTAAAAACCCCCAAAAAACTAAAAGCTTTTCTTCTAGGGATAATAGATGCAGAGATACCAAAAGACAATGATAATAATAATAATTGTTTATGTATGCTACAACTGCAGCTAGAATGGTTTTTGCCCAGAGATGGAAAGAAGATGCAGTACAGTGGTACCTCGGGTTAAGTACTTAATTCGTTCCGGAGGTCCGTTCTTAACCTGAAACTGTTCTTAAGCTGAAGCACCACTTTAGCTAATGGGGCCTCCTGCTGCCACCGCACCGCCGGAGCATGATTTCTGTTCTCATCCTGAAGCAAAGTTCTTAACCCGAGGTACTATTTCTGGATTAGTGGAGTCTGTAACCTGAAGTGTATGTAACCTGAAGCGTATGTAACCCAAGGTACAACTGTACTAACCAAGGAAGAGGGGCTGATTAAATTAATGGATTATGCTGAAATGGCAAGATTAACAGGTGTAATAGGAAACCAAGAAGAAAAAAAACATTATCAAAATTTGTGGAATATTTGAAAAATTATTGTATGCAAATAAAGTTCATTAGCAGGGTAAAACAAGCAGTTGAACATACTATCAAGATACTGGTAGGTAGCCGTGTTGGTCTGCCATAGTCGGAACAAAATAAAAAAATCAAGGGAAACTGAAAAGTAACTTAAAAATTGTTTAATGTGAAAATGCAGCATAAAACATTAAAATTAAAAAGAAACCACAAAAGGGGGGGAGTCAAATATATGTGTGTATTGGAATTGTATGTGATTTGTGTGTTTGTCATTTGTATGTCTGTAAATTTTTGAAAAATAAAATAAACAAAAAGAAACCAAGAACATGTTACAGACTAGGTAAAGGTTAAAGGGTAAAGGGGACCCCTGACCATTAGGCCCAGTCGTGCCCGACTCTGGGGTTGCGGGGCTCATCTCGCTTTATTGGCCAAGGGAGCCGGTGTACAGCTTCCGGGTCACGTGGCCAGCATGACTAAGCCGCTTCTGGCAAACCAGAGCAGTGCACGGAAATGCCGTTTACCTTCCCGCCAGAGCGGTGCCTATTTATCTACTTGCACTTTGACGTGCTTTCAAACTGCTAGGTTGGCAGGAGCAGGGACCGAGCAATGGGAGCTCACCCCGTCGCGGGGATTCGAACCGTCAACCTTCTGATTGGCAAGTCCTAGGCTCTGTGGTTTTAACCCACAATGCCACCTGTGTCCCATGTTACAGACTACATCTCAGTTAAACATCTGTTTCATGGGCCACCTTGGGGGGAAAACCCCCCAATTCAAAACAACTTGAAATCCCAGAAATAAGGTGGGACCTAAAAGTAAATATCTCAGGGGTCAAAACCCAGGATAAAGAGATCAGTTCTCACACTCCAGTACCAAACTCCTGAGTTGCTTGTGTTGACCTGAATGTATGCTATTACCCATTAAGAACGTCCTCCTATATTTCCTGTGGATTTTGACAGGTGTTGCACATATGTTGAATGTGTGGGAATGTTCAGGGATACAGGAGAGGCTATATTGTCTGATTATAGCCTTTTCAACTTGTGTTAACAAGTTCACAATTTAGCAGAGTCCCCTTTTTAAACTTGCAGCGGATGCGTTTGCTCAGACTTGCTAAAGCCTCTATAATAACTGTTCTGGTATTTTTCCCTTCTTCCCTCTTAAAAGATAAGACACGACACAGTCTTCTATAAAAGTATTAAAAGGTTTAATCACACATCATTCTGTTCACAATAGGATCCCAGAAGGCAGCTTAGAAAAGTAACATATACCTGGAAACTATCTCATAAGGAGATAGTCCCTTTGTCCTCTTTTAGCTGGAAGCCAAGAGAGCATCTTTGGCTAAGCAGATGTTGCTTCTTCGATGCATGTAGTCAAAAGAGAGAGAGATGGCTGCCCTGCCCTGTGCTTTTGTCGTTACCTGCACAGGTGAGGCCACGCCCACCTCTAGTCACATGCAGAGGAAGTCTGTCCCAGCCCAGAAGGAAACAGGAAGTTTACCTGCTGGCTGGACAAACATTCCTCCCCACGTGTAAACATGTTCACTCTAGGAATGTTGTACTTGACTACTCTTGTGTTTCACATCCCACAGAACGCAACTCAAAATACTTGAGAGAAGGTTCTTTATAAAAACTTAGTTTATTTCAAATTTTCAAAACTGTATTTACAGGATAACGAGATATAGCATGAGAGAGGGAAACAAAGAACGCAATAGTGGTAATTGTAATAAGTAAAAACACATTTCCAAAGCTTTCCAAAGCTTCTTAAGGAGTTAGGCTTTTCTTCAAAAATCTTATCGAAATGATCTCTCCATTCTTGTCCTGAAGGAGGTGGAGAAGTCAAGATAACTGAGAGGCTAAGTGTCAAAAGTGTCTGTCCCCCCAAGACTAAATATTTATATGCTTGAACTCATATATATCAGCAATGATCTCTAATTTTTAAAATCTACCGTATTTTTCGCTCTATAACACGCACCCGACCATAACACGCACGTAGTTTTTAGAGGAGGAAAATCCGTAGGCATGCCACCCGTGGGCATTTCCTCCATAACACGCACAGACATTTCCCCTTACTTTCTAGGAGGAAAAAAGTGAGTGTTATGGTGCAAAAAATACGGTAATTCAAAATGTATTGGATTATCGCTCCTAAATAATGAACTGTCTGAATCCCAACTTCGTCATTTAAATGCCAACCTTTCCTAAACGACAACTTTCCACTAAGCTCAAAACAAAACACTTTTTGTTCTAGGTTTGTGCTGCCTGCTGGTTACCTGTCATAGAGCTCTTTCGAAGCTTCAGAAAATATTCCCTCTTCATGTTCATCTTGGTATATTAACCAACAACATTAACAACACTAACTTGATTAACTTCCTTCCCTCCAAAGCCACTTTCTGAAGCCTTTCTTTGGTTTCCCAGAGATAAGAATAAAAGGAGACATTTGGATGAACAAAGATCCCAAATAGCATTTAGGAAACACTTTGAAGTGGACGGGGTGAAAAAGACAAAGATGAGACTGGTGGTCAGCTACATAAAGCTTAATATGAGAGTGAATATAACTCCTTTCTTCTACTGAATCATTGACAACAACCCAATCACAAAACAAAGATGACTATTTACAAAGCTCATTAAATTGTGCATTAAGAAGAAACTGTGCATTAAGGAGAGGCTTCTGTGATCCCAATCAACCTATTTTTCACTAATATCCATGACAAGGATACTATATTATTATTATTATTATTATTATTATTATTATTATTATTATTATTACTATATTGTGTCCTTCCTCCCAAAGGATACCAGGTGTCTGCTCTGATGTCTCTTGGACCAGTTACAAGGCAGTGACACCATAGTGTCACAATTTGACGGCCTTGGACTCTAAAGTCAACCAGAAATTATATCCGCACCAACCCGCCAACCTCCCATGAATGAATTGCATGCAGAGGGAATGGGGATGATTCGTGGTATATAGATTGATCAGACTTCCATTCATGTGGTTGTGTGCATCTATGGACATTTGAAATCATGTCCTCCCTGGGTGAGATTTGGGCCCTGGCAAATTTGCCATCCCTGGACTCCAGGCCACCGTAGGAAGTGAAGCGCTTTGCTACGTCGGAGGTGCAACAGAAAGAAAAATACTTTTTGTTTTATGCTGTATTGGCCTGAATAGATGCCTCACGCCCCCACCAAATTCCGACCATGAAAAGTTAAAGTGTGGCATATATATGCAGCCAGGTGCACGGCACAAACATTTCCCTTTTCTAAAGGGAAATTCCCTTATTCCGAATAGGATTCCTCGCAAGAAAAGGGAAAAGTTGACAGCTTTGGTCCCCCGTCCCCTCCCCTCCCCCTGTCTAGTATGCAGCCAGGAGCTACAAGGAATGGAGAGGCTTATATTCGGGTATTTCCCCCCCCTCCCACCTCCCTCCAATTTTAGAAGTGCGGCTTATACTGTATTCGGGTGCAGCTTATATTCGGGCCAATACGGTATATTGCAAGCGAAAAATGGCCACTTCGCTATCGGCGGAGTTGCTGCACGTCACGGAATGTTCACCAACATTATTTGCCCGGCAGCTGTCATGCTTTGGCCCTCAAGCAGGGCTTGTAGGGATAAATACAGGGCAGGTAGAAGGGGGAAATCTCAGCTTTCGAGGCTGGAGGATTTGGGGTGTTGTGCCACCTTTTCTCCAAAGAAGCTGTTCCACAAGTAAATGGCAGACATATCCTGCAGGTAGAGCACAGTAAAAGCTGCCTTTCGCACAGTTGGTTCAAAATGTTTTGAAACAGAACTGCTAAGGCGAGGTGAGATTTTATTGAGCCTTTTGCCAGGAGGGTTCGTTGGAGACTTGATTCCCCCTGGTGCCTAATAAGGAGAGAGGGTCCTTTTGATTTTCCCATCTTGGGCTAGCCTTGCTGACCAGTTCAACGTGGAGAAAAGACCAGCTTATCCAGCCATCGCTGAAGCAAGGGGTTGAAAATGGCCAGTTTGACCCCCCCCCCATAAACCACAGCAGAAACGCTTCACAGTCTCTTGCAAGGATGTTGCAACCCAGACTGTGCCAGCAGAGGGCAGCTTAGTCCATTCATGGCACCGAGGCTCCAAATTGTGGGGTCTCTGAGCCTATTTGTGTTTATGTGAAGCAAAGGAAGGGAACTCAGCTTCATCTTCAGAGCATGACCCTGTCTTATATTAAATCAGGGATGGGGAAAACCTTTGGCAATCCAGATGTTTCTGAACTCCCACCAATCTCTGCAGAACCAGTGTCCAACACAGGCAGGATCATGTGTGTCTTTAGCCAAATAAAGCCTGAAGCATAATATAAATAATATAAAGGCTGATGGCCAAAGAATGGATGCTTTTGAATTCTGGTGCTGGAGGGGACTCTTGAGAGTCCCATGGACTGCAAGAAGATCAAACCTCTCCATTCTGAAGGAAACCAGCCCTGAGTGCTCACTGGAAGGACAGATCCTGAAGCTGAGGCTCCAAGACTTTGGCCACCTCATGAGAAGACTCCCTGGAAAAGACCCTGATGTTGGGAAAGATGGAGGGCACAAGGAGAAGGGGACGACAGTGGATGAGATGGTTGGATAGTGCTTTCGAAGCTACCAGCATGAGTTTGACCAAACTGCGGGAGGCAGTGGAAGAGTGGAGTGCCTGGCGTGCTCTGGTCCAGGAGGTCACGAAGAGTCGGACACGACTAAACGACTAAACAACAACAACATAATATAAATCTGACCAGATTTTTCTGCATTTACCCAACAAGCTCGCCCCCTGCCCCCAAACGAGCCGGATAGTGTGACACACTTTTCACGGGCAGAGTCAGCCTTTAACATACAGAATAGTTCGCCGTACATTTTCTTGGAAGTCCAAAAGCCCACAAAAGACAGCTTCCTGCACCATCTGGGAGGAGAAAGAGAAAGCTGGTGCTGTTTGCGTCCGACCGCAGCCATGAATTCCTATTCGCGAGGGCCTCTTTTTCAGGGAGTCTCTCTGCACCTGCCACCTGTCCAAACCAGAAGGCAGTTCCTGTTACCTGTGCCAAGGTTTGCTCTCCCTGGCTCACAGAAACTGCAGCCCTGCTTGGTGTCTCTCCGCTATGCTCCTTCAGGGCTGCCCGAAGGCCGGATCATCATCCTCGTGCCCTTGAGCGAGTAGCCCGGTCCCTGGAAGTAGTGCCATCGGATCCCGTTCAGCTTCCGGATATTGTGCTTTGCCGGGTAGTAGATGCCGTTCAGATTCGACAGTCCGCAGGCATCAAACCACCAACCTGAACATGCATCAGGAAAAGCAAACCGTAGATCAGTGCCCCAAAGTAGGTGCTACCATCCCCTGGCCGTGGTGGGATTCAACTCATAGCGGCCGAGGTCCCTTCGCCCCCCCATAAAATAACTGAGTGGGACACCCCCAAAAAGTTGATGGGCATTGCCATGTGTGTGGTTATTTATACAAGGTGGGGCTTACCTGGCACCCCCAATATTTTTTTTCAAGTTGGTACCCCTGCTAGGGGGGCAATAAGAGGCAAGCGGGGCATCGCTGGAAGTGGAGATGACTATCCACCTTTGAAAAGCTGGTATCGCTGGACCAAGCCCATCAATTTTGTTGGAATAATTGAACTAAATAGTTTTAATTGGATTCTGAATAAATGTGCAATTAATTAATTAATTAATTAATTGATAATAAAATTTTATTTATATCCCGCCCTCCCCAGCTGAAGCTGGGCTCAGAGCGGCTATCAACAGTAAAAGTAAACACAGCATTCTAAAATCAATTCAGAATCAAATTAATGGCAACCATTGGGCTAGAGTTCTGTGAGGATTACCAAAGGAGGGGGTCAGACTGTGCCTTGGCCAAAGGCCTGGTGGAACAGCTCCGTCTTGCAGACCCTGCGGAAAGATGTCAAGTCCCGCAGGGCCCTTGTCTCTTGTGACAGAGCGTTCCACCAGATCGGAGCCACGGCTGAAAAAGCCCTGGCTCTGGTCGAGGCCAGCCTAACCTCCCTGTGGCCCAGGATCTCCAAGATGTTTTTGTTTCAAGACCATTAGGTCCTCCATGGGACATACCAGGAGAGGCGGCCCTGTAGGCTACTGTTTTGAATTTTATTGTGTTATTGCCTTCCTCAGTGGCTCTTGCAAATCACTATTCATGCAAACCATGTTTTATAGGGTGGGGGGCACTGGGGATGAGTTTATAGAACCAAGGGAGCAGCGGCCCCCTAAAAGTTTGTGAACCACTGCTGTCCAAACGCTTAAGCAGAAGACAAACGTGTACAGAGTGCTTAAAAACTCAAACTGCTTTAAGATGGCAAAGCTTGTAGGCTTTTAGTGGAGTTTTAGTTTGAAGAGAAATTTACACTTTTTGAAGCAATATGAGAACGGAAATGCAGCCATCCTTAAAAAATCTCTGCTTTCCCCAATTTTACAACATAGCTCTCTGGCCAAGCAATGTGTACAAAAACGGAGGAAAGTGTGCATAAAATTGTATACATTAGCGGAAAAAACATGAAAAGGCATTCTATTAGGGTTAGGTGCTCTGCAAAAATGTGTATAGCAGGGGAAATTACATGCAAATGTTTATAGGATGAGAATTTTGTGCTGAAATGCTGGTGCATTATATATGTGTGTATGCAAACTGATTTGGAAATGTGGAGTCTGGAAAAAGAGAAACTCAAGATTCAAAGCTCTTGGATTCTCACTTGACCCCTCGCTCTCTCCTCCCTTCCTTCCCAGACAGGGTGCACAAAGGCCGGCTCACCGCCAGAAAGCATCTGGGCGCACTTGCAGTTCCGGCAGTTGTCATTGTCAGCGTCTCGCGTGCTGAAGCCCGCCCCTTGGAGAGGCAAGCCGCTCTGCTGCCCAGCACTGCCTTTGTAGCCTCTCAAGAAAAGCCTGCGGAACAGAAGGCATCATGATGAGAAAGAACGAAATCCCCTACAAGTTGCAGCAGGGAGGAGGGAGGCGGGAGAAGGGAGGAGGGAGGGGGAGGAGTTTGGATTTGATATCCCACTTTATCACTACCTGAAGGAGTCTCAAAGTGGCTAACATTCTCCTTTCACTTCCTCCCCCACAACAAACACTCTGTGAGGTGAGAGGGGCTGAGAGACTTCAAAGAAGTGTGACTAGTCCAAGGTCACCCAGCAGCTGCATGTGGACGAATCATAGAATCCTAGAGTTGGAAGAGACCACAAGGGCCATCAAGTCCAACCCCCTGCCAAGCAGGAAACACCATCAGAGCACTCCTGACATATGGTTGTCAAGCCTCTGCTTAAAGACCTCCAAAGAAGGAGACTCCACCACACTCCTTGGCAGCAAATTCCACTGTCGAACAGCTCTTACTGTCAGGAAGTTCTTCCTAATGTTTAGGTGGAATCTTCTTTCTTGTAGTTTGGATCCATTGCTCCGTGTCTGCTTCTCTGGAGCAGCAGAAAACAACCTTTCTCCCTCTACTATATGACATCCTTTTATATATTTGAACATGGCTATCATATCACCCCTTAACCTCCTCTTCTCCAGGCTAAACATGCCCAGCTCCCTTAGCTGTTCCTCATAAGGCATCGTTTCCAGGCCTTTGACCATTTTGGTTGCCCTCCTCTGGACACGTTCCAGTTTGTCAGTGTCCTTCTTGGACACAGGAGCGGGGAAGCGAACCCGATTCACCAGATTACGAGCCCACTGCTCTTAACCACTACACCGTACTGGCAGAGGTTGGGGCTCCAGGATTGTATTTCTTTGTGTGCAGGGCTGGTGATAGATATTTTTTGAAGGTGACCCGGAAACTGCAACTAATCCAGAATGCGGCAGCTAGACTGGTGACTGGGAGCAGCCGCTGAGACCATAAAACACCGGTCCTGAAAGACTTCATTGGCTCCCAGGACGTTTCCAAGCACAATTCAAAGTGTTGGTGCTGACCTTTAAAGCCCTAAATGGCCTCAGGCCAGTATACCTGAAGGAGAGTCTCCACCCCCATCATTCTGCCTGGACACAGAGGTCCAGCACTGAGGGCCTGCTGGTGGTTCCCTCACTGTGAGAAGCGAGGTTAAAGGGAACCAGGCAGAGGGCCTTCTTGGTGGTGGCGCCTGCCCTGTGGAACGCCCTCCCACCAGATGTCAAGGAAATAAACAACTATCTTATTTTTAGAAGACATGTAAAGGCAGCCCTGTTTAGGGAAGTTTTTAATGTTTGATATTTTATTGTGCTTTTAATTCTGTTGGGAGCCGCCCAGAGTGGCTGGAGAAATCCAGTCAGATGGGTGGAGTAATAATAATAATAATAATAATAATAATAATAACCACCCCAGAGCTGGTCACGACTGGACCTAATGGTCAGGGGTCCCTTTACCTTTTAAACTTACTAAAATGTACAAGACAAGAACCAATGAGTGTTGGAAATGTAAAAAAAGGGAGGGTATCTTCCACCACATGTGGTGGACTTGTAAAGAGGTAAAGGCTTTCTGGGAAATCGTATATAACAAGTTAAAGAAAATATTTAAAAATACTTTTGTTCAAAAACCAGAAGCCTTTTTTATTGAGTATAGTGTGCAAAGAGATACGAAGGGAAGATAAAAGACTGTTTATGTATGCAACAACTGCGGCAAGAATTTTTTTAGCCCCAAAATAGTAACAACAAGAAGTACCAATGAAAGAAGAAGAGAAGATGAAAATGATGGGACTTTGCGGAACTGGCGAAACTGACAGGGAAAATCCGAAACCAGCATGACCAAGTACAGTATTCCAAAAGGACTGGAGTAAATTTATACAATATTTGAAAGATTATTGTAAGCAATTTACATCACTAGCAGGGTTATCTAAAGACTTGTAATGAGAAGTGTTCTCCCTTTCTATATTTATTTAAATTTTGAGCTATTTTGTAACGAGTGTAATTGGAATTGGGAAACGTACAAAATGCAATGATATAAAGGTTAATTTTGAAAGCCATGAGGCGGGAGGGAAGGAAGTCAATAGGCTCTAAAGAGCCAGGGAGGTAAAGTGGATAATGATGATGTGAATGTATATTATTAAATGGAGAATAAATAAAAATGAGAGAGAGAGAGAGAGAGAGAGAGAGAGAGAGAGAGAGAGAGAGAGAGATGATGATGATGATGATGATGATGTTTTTGGAATTCCACAAATACCTCAGCAGATCAAAAGCAGATGAAATGAGAGAAGCAGAGGTGCCCTTGCCTGGTGAGCAGAGGGCAAGGAGGACACCCTGAAAGAGCACCATGTTCTCTGAGAAACAGATGCTCGCCAGAAACCCTTAGTCACATCCACAAATACCACAAAGTTAAAGGAGGCTTGGCACACTCTGCTCTTGGAAGGGCAGTTCCCAAGGAAAGCGGAGGTGAAGACACAAACAGAGCTGGAGATTTGCTAGGTGGCAAAGTTCTCTCACAAGAGGCCACCTGAGATGGGTTCAGATTCCCCATTAAACCCACAGGAGACGGTCCTTGCACCCGGGGCTGATGATTTGCTGGGTGGCTGACCTCCAGGGCAAAGCACTCTCGGAACAACTTGTCCAAGCCCCTTCGCCTTTTATCAGAGCAGGTTCAAATCTCCTTCTAAGCTGGCCAGAACAAGCATTTTCATTTGGGTGGCTTTGGCTGATTTGGTGCTTGAAGCACGTATGAAAAAACCCCGGGTGGAATCTGCATGGAGCTCAGTGGTTTAGGAGGTGAGATTCCAGACAGGGATTAGCTCTAAAATGAAGGTGATCTCATAGCCTCCAAGCATCCCAATTTTCCAGGGACAGTCCAGGAATTACAGAATTACAGTACATCCCTGTTATGTACTGAGTTGAATAAGATCCAAAATGCAGCAGTCTGATTGGTCCTAGAACAATAGGATCCAGAATTCAGCAATCTGATTGGTCCACAGGAGCCACCCAATCCAGCTCCAGGTAGAAGTGAATCCGCAACCTGATTGGCCAACAGGTGAATCCCGGAATTAGCCAATCACAAGGGGCCCATTGTGTAAATAATGTATATAAAGCAGACATTCTGGGGAATTTCCATTCCTCCTCAGCTGAATAAAGAGCATGAAATCCACTCTCGACTCCGAGTATATTTCAGTCCCCGTTTCTGATTTGATCCCAAAACATCCTGCGTTTCCTTTTTCCTCCCCTCCACGTCCCAGAGAACAATTAGAAGTGCTGTGTGTTTGTAGGTGCAAAAACAGACTCCTGTTTATCCTGGAAATAAAAGTCCTGCACTAAACGAAGGAGATAGTGAAGCTGGGTTAAAAAGCCCATCCTATCATTTTGAAAGACAATGTCACCAATCGACTTTAAATTCTTTCACTGCCTTGCTTCTGCAGCCAGCCATTTATTAGAAAACACAGGGAGTGCTTATTAAATGGAGCCTTACACTGTTTACTCAGAAGGAAGTCCCACTGTATTCAATGGAGTTTACTCCTACGTAATGGGGTTAAAATTGGTCAGTCTTAAACACTCAGAACTGAGTCCCACTAAGTTGAATAGGATGCAGTCTCTGGTATGTTCTTGATCATTCTCACAGTTTCCACAGTGGCTTCCAATCCACATAAAACCCACATTAAAACATTAAAAAACGTCCCTATACAGTCATAACTCATGTTACGTCCGCTTCATGTTATGTTCTTTCAGGTTACGTCCCGCAGTGACCCGGAAGTACTGGAAAGGGTTACTTCCGGGTTTCGCCGCTTGTGCATGCACAGAAGCACAAAATGGCATCATGCGCATGCACAGAAGCAGCGAATCGCAACCTGCGTGTGGGTTGCACTCTTTTCATGTTGCGAATGGGCCTCCAGAATGGATCCCATTCGCAACCAGTGGAACCACTGTACAGCACTGCCTTCAGATGGTTTGGGGGTCGGATAACTTCATACCCCCCAAGATATCTCTGATGAAAATAGGGATGTCCTACCAAACTCTCCAGGGACGCGGGTGGCGCTGTGGTCTAAACCACAGAGCTTAGGGCTTGCCGATCAGAAGGTCGGCGGTTCAAATCCCCGTCACGGGGTGAGCTCCCGTTGCTCGGTCCCTGCTCCTGCCAACCTAGCAGTTTAAAAGCACGTCAAAGTGCAAGTAGATAAATAGGTACCACTCCGGCGGGAAGGTAAACGGCATTTCCATGCGCTGCTCTGGTTCGCCAGAAGCGGCTTAATCATGCTGGCCACATGACCCGGAAGCTGTACGCCGGCTCCCTCGGCCAGTAAAGCTAGATGAGTGCCTCAACCCCAGAGTCGGCCACGACTGGACCTAATGGTCAGGGGTCCCTTTTCCTTTACCAAACTCTCCAACATTTCTCCAATGAAAACAGGAATGTCCTAAGGAAAAGCGGGACATTCTGGGGTCAGATCAGAAAACCGGGATGGCTTCTGTAAATCCGGGACTGTCTCTGGAAAACAGGGACACTGTGGTGTGCGTGGTTCTCTCCCCCCCCCCCACATTTCAACCTCACAGCAACCCTGTGAGGTAGGTTAGGCTAAGAGATGGCGAATGGCCCAAGGTGAGCTCCACAGCTTAGTGGGGATTTGAACCCTGCCGATAAACACCTACCACGCTGTTTGCATAGAGTTGGCAAAGACCGTATATTACCTATATCGCTGACGCTCGCTTCCCAGCTGGAACTTTTCATAGTGGGCGTATGCGCGGTTGCCTTCCCAGTCCAGGAGTTCGACCCTCAAAGAATAGGCTCCCTGGTTGGTCAGGAGGTGGACTGCCTCATTCCCCAGCCAGTATTCTCCTGCTGGATCCCCAAAACCCTGGGAGAGGCAAAACACAAAGCACTAAGTGGGTTGCTCAATTAAGTTCTTCATATATCAGCTGAGAGGCTGTCCCTTCCTTGAATATTGAAATCAGCCGGTGAGGGCTGAAAGGAATGCGGTCGAAATGGGACCACGATGGGGAGAGAGAGAGAGAAGAAATGGGATCAGCATGGTCAGGAGAACTCCAAGGTCTGTAGATGTACAAACATCATTTAGAGAAAAAAAATATTTAGGCAACCTTCCTCCCAAAAAACAGACAAATGAAGAGCAACAGCGTGCTGAGTCTCTGGAGAAAGGGACAGAAAACTGGGAAGAGGAACAGAACGGAATGGAGTATTTTGCAAGAGGATCACAGCTGGCTGGCTGGAACCCTGAACAGGAGCGCTCCACACCGCAATGTCTTGTAAAAATCAGATGGCACATATTTTTCGGGGGGGGGGGTGCATGGTAGGAAAGGTGAGATTAACTCTGTGGTCATTTCCAACACTACTGGTTGTATCCAATGTTAGTTATAATATAATAATAATAATAATAATAATAATAATAATAATAATAATAATAATTCAGAGGAGACTCATTAATAGACATGAATAGTCCATTCATTTCACTGGGTCTACTCTGAGAGTAATCTAGTTGACTCCAACCTTCCGATTCCCTCTTATTACTTTGTGTAACATGGAGAAGAAGTTATGTACTGCCCGGCTTCAGATCAGCTGTCTCTTGCTTTTTTACGTTTAAAGTAATTTATTCAGTAGAATGCACATTTGCCCCCTTCCTTGAATCCATCACTACTGAATAAATTTTTGGACACTGAAACCATGATTGGGGAGGGAGAGCAAAGTGGGTTGGTGACTTCACGCTGCCTGGCCAATCAGTGCTGTGCAGAGTCCTGGTTTATGGTTCCCCCCTGCTTGATTTGGGAGAGAAGATTGTGCAACTGACCAAACTGTGGCAAGCAAGTTTCCTCTGCATAAAATTATGCACATTGACGCATGGCCTCAGGAAGCCAGTGGGTCAGCAAAATAGGGGTCAGCAAAGCCGTGGGCTGCTATTGGCCCCGTGGTGATTGCTATGTGGTCTCCGCTCTTTCTACTTTTCATCGAAAAGATCTGACGGAGTGAGGATGACAAGTCCAAGGCAGAATCAGACCTGTTTGTATTCTTTCCAGCTCTTTTGGAAGCTGACGCTGCCATTGACTCTGTACTGGATCACCGTCCAGCCACCTCCGTCCGTCTCCATATCGCAATAGGTCTGTAAAGGAAGAAAGCAGAGGATGCTCAGATGGAAGGAGCAAGAGGCAGAAACACAGCTGAGCCTACGGATATCGGAAGAATCTGATCTTTGCAGACGCCATAAGGACTTTTTTTAAAAAAATAAACAATGCTGGAAACTGTTGTAGAACTGTGGAGCACTGAACCTGGCTTGGAATGAACAATTTGCTTGTGCATAGTGCGGGTGGCACTGTGGGTTAAACCACAGAGCCATGGACTTGCCGATCGGAAGGTCGGTGGTTCGAATCCCCGCGACAGGGTGAGCTCCTGTTGCTCGGTCCCTGCTCCGGCGCTGCCCATCAGTGTAGACGGTACTGAACTATATAGGCCAATGGTCTATATAGAAGTTGTAAGGAAACTTCCTGTGTTCCAGAGCTCCTTCCAGGTCCTGCCAATTTTCCCCTTGAACCTATGAATGTTCCCCAGCCCAGAGCAAAATCTAGCCACCAGAACCAAGCGCAGAAAGGCAATCCATTTGAATAAAATCTCCCTGCCCCTCTTTTGCTTAGCTGCCAATGTTTCTCAAACTTGGGTCTCCAGCTGCTTTTGGACTACAACTCCCATCATCCCTAGCTAGCTGGACCAGCGGTCAAGGATGATGGGATTTGTAGTCCAACAACAGCTGGAAACCCAAGTTTGGGCAACATTGGGCCTTTGCAGAACCTGTTTCTGGACCAGGGCGTTTTCCAGACAGCCTTAGAGAGGGTCTGTTATGTACTGAAGTTCTCACCCTGGGCCAGCAGGGGGATACTGTAGATAGTTTTCACTCAGGTCCACATATGCAAATAAGGGATTGAAAGTGACATGCAGTGATTGGATAGTTACAGAAAGTGGTTACTGTTGCGTTGTAGTGGAGCTCTATATAAGAAGGGTGGCTGAACCCTTCAGTTCAGTTCTGGCCTGTGAATAAACAAGAGCTGTTTGAAGAATCGCTGTTTCGTCTGATATGTTCACCCACAACTTAACAGGGTCAGATTCCTTTAGAAGCACCGACGGTAGGAGAACCAAGGTGCTTTTTTTTAGCTGTACAAATTGAGTAATGATCTTTCTCCCTTCCTCCATTCATAGGCTCTTGTGGTTTCACTGACCTTCTTGGGTTCAGTCAGATTGTTGATATGGAGGGTGTAAACCCCACTGAGATTAACTCCAGATTGGCGGATTTCTGCGCAGTCCTGGAACAGCCGGTCTTCTTTCTTTGGAGGAACTAGCAAGAGAAAGTAAAATGCTAAAGAGTTGGCCTCTCCAAATTAAATAAGCATTTTGGGGCATGGATACAGTGACAGTGAGCTCCCAGTCTCAAGCAAATTTCCCTATTTGAAATGTGAATAAAATCCCTATTTAAAATTTGCTTGGGGAAAACTGCGATTATATTTACTAACTCCTGCCTTGTTCTTTCTTCATCAATCCAAGCTAAAGATGCAGTAAGACCAGAATGGGGAATCTGTGAGTCTCCAGATGCAGCCAGCATGACCAATGGTTAGGGATGACGGGAGTTGTAGTTCAACAGCACCTGGAGGATCCTCATCCTTCCAGTAATATTTTGGGCAGATCCACACCATGCATTTAAGAAACACCTAATGCATATTTAAAGCGCACAACTTCCCCCAAGGAGTTCTGTGAACCGTAGCTTATTAAGGGTGCTGTGAAGTGTTGCACCGTGCAGGGAAACTATAGTTCCCAGAATCCTTTGGGGGAAAGCCAGGTGCATTGGATGTTCATCAAAGGATGTTGTGGATCTGACCTGAGTTTATTGCCGGTGGGGATGGGAAGACATGGTGTAAAAGCACTGAGATCGAAAAGTTGCTACACTAATAATAATAATAATAATAATAATAATAATAATAATAATAATTTATTTATACCCTGCCCATCTGGCTGGGCTTCCCCAGCCACTCTGGGCGGCTTCTAACAAAATATTGCTTTAATATATAGAAAGCAACGTAGAATTTTAAGTTTTTCAAAAGCATCCCCCACGATGGAACACTTCCACTCTTTGCTGTAAGTTGCGCCAAATTGGCCTTGTGCGCTATTCTCCTGCACATCTGAACTTTCAAATGACACAGAGCATCGCTGGAGGCTTCCTCCCACCCCATCTTCCCATTGGCTCGGCTGCTCTGATGTAAAGGAATGTTCACAAATCAAGCAGTCCAGAGGGGAAAGTCCTGATGATGGAACATTGGCAAAAAGGTGCGACTCTGCTAAGGAAAGGAAAGTTCATTTTGGAAGGGGAGACTAGGAAGGAGGAACAGGGAGAGAGGCTGCCGGCAGGTGGGATCTGTGTAAGCAGCCAGGAGAGTTCAGAAAAAGGCGTAAGAAGACTGCGAACTGTTGAGCTATCTCCGTCTGCGGTGGACCTCTGGCTAGCATGCATATCATCCGGAGCTCTCAAGCAGCAGAGGCTTGGAAGCTGCCTCATTTGAGATAAAGCGTGATTTATTTTGGTGGCTCTGAGCTCACCTTTGCCTTGGGAGACCAGCTGGACCAAATTCTGAACCGACTCCAAAAGCTGCAGCTGCTGTTGTTGGAGCAGACTGGTGTTGCCGCTGGCGGCATGGAGAGACTTCTCCAAGACCTCGATGGTGTCGCTCTGGCGGATCACCAGCTGCTGCAGCTCCTCCTTCTCCGTCCGGATCCCTTCCAGCTCCATCAGGTGCTTCGTCTCCATCTGCAGGACTCGGGTCTCCAAAATACTGCCAAGGGAGGAAGGAGAGGGAATGAGGGCAACAGAACTGCAGGGCGGATGGCTGGTGGATTTGCAAAGAGCTGGCAAGAGACACTTTTCAGAAGGCGGTCAGCTTAAAAAGCAGGCACCTGCCTTGAGGGCCGCACAGTCACATCCACAGAGTTCATCTATGGGATTCACCAGGATGTTTTAGGTGTAAAGATAGTTGGAAATTTAGTTTGGTTTCCTCACCCCAACCAAGCAGGCAATAATGTACAGGATTAGAAGAAAAAAATGCTGCAAATGTTTAGATAAGGATGGCAATTTTTACCACATGTGGTGGCTGTGTAAAAAAAAAAAAGGCATTTTGGGACAGTATATAAAGGTAAAGGGACCCCTGACCATGAGGTCCAGTCGTGGCCGACTCTGGGGTTGTGGTGCTCATCTCGCTTTATTGGCCAAGGGAGCCGGCGTACAGCTTCCGGGTCATGTGGCCAGCATGACTAAGCCGCTTCTGGCGAACCAGAGCAGCACACGGAAACGCCGTTTACCTTCCTGCTGGAGTTGTACCTATTTATCTACTTGCACTTTGACATGCTTTAAAACTGCTAAGTTGGCAGGAGCAAGGACCGAGCAACGGGAGCTCACCCCGTCGCAGGGATTCGAACCGCCGACCTTCTGATCGGCAAGCCCTAGGCTCTGTGGTTTAACCCACAGTGCCACCCGCGTCCCTTAACCCGAGATACCACTGTATAAACAACGACAACTGGGAAACACTGTCCTGTGAGCGCTCCAGTTGGAGAACAACCTTTACCAAAGGTGTCATGCACTTTGAAGATGATTGAACTCCGGACAAAAGGGAGAAACGTGCTAAGAGGAAAGCATGCTTGGCAAATCTTCACCATGATCAACTCCCTCCCGGAAAGCAATGTCCCCACTGTGGAAGGACGTGTGGATCCAGAATTGGCCTCCACAGTCACTTATGGACTCACTGTTAAGACCGTGTTCATGGAAGACAATCTTACTCGGCTACGAGGGATCGCCAAAGAAGAAGACACAATCAACATGCAGACGGTTAAATGCTGATTGGGCATGTGGAGATGGAACGGCACCAAGGGTCATCTAGTCCAACCCCCTGCAAGGCAGGAATCACGGCTAACAGATTCTTATTCAACATCTTTATCAACGACTTGGATGATGGACTCAAGGGCATCCTGATCAAATTTGCAGATGACACCAAACTGGGAGGGGTGGCTAACACCCCAGAGGACAGGATCACACTTCAAAACGACCTTGACAGATTAGAGAACTGGGCCAAAACAAACAAGATGAATTTTAACAGGGAGAAATGTAAAGTATTGCACTTGGGCAAAAAAAATGAGAGGCACAAATACAAGATGGGTGACACCTGGCTTGAGAGCAGTACATGTGAAAAGGATCTAGGAGTCTTGGTTGACCACAAACTTGACATGAGCCAACAGTGTGACGCGGCAGCTAAAAAAGCCAATGCAATTCTGGGCTGCATCAATAGGAGTATAGCATCTAGATCAAGGGAAGTAATAGTGCCACTGTATTCTGCTCTGGTCAGATCTCACCTGGAGTACTGTGTCCAGTTCTGGGCACCACAGTTCAAGAAGGGCACTGACAAACTGGAACGTGTCCAGAGGAGGGCAACCAAAATGGTCAAAGGCCTGGAAACGATGCCTTATGAGGAACGGCTAAGGGAGCTGGGCATGTTTAGCCTGGAGAAGAGGAGGTTAAGGGGTGATATGATAGCCATGTTCAAATATATAAAAGGATGTCACATAGAGGAGGGAGAAAGGTTGTTTTCTGCTGCTCCAGAGAAGCGGACACGGAGCAATGGATCCAAACTACAAGAAAGAAGATTCCACCTAAACATTAGGAAGAACTTCCTGACAGTAAGAGCTGTTCGACAGTGGAATTTGCTGCCAAGGAGTGTGGTGGAGTCTCCTTCTTTGGAGGTCTTTAAGCAGAGGCTTGACAACCATATGTCAGGAGTGCTCTGATGGTGTTTCCTGCTTGGCAGGGGGTTGGACTCGATGGCCCTTGTGGTCTCTTCCAACTCTATGATTCTATGATTCTATGATTCTATGATTCTATGATGGCCATCCTGACAGAAGACCACTCAACCTCTGCTTAAAAACTTCCAATGAAGGAGAGCCCACCACCTTCTGAAGGAGTCCGTTCTACTGTTGAACGCCTCTTACTGCCAGAAAGTTATTATCGATGTTTAGTTCGAATCTCCTATCTTGTAACTCGCTCCCCCAGGGGGCAATGATGGTCATCAACTTGGATGGCTTAAAAAAAAAAAGGATTAGGCAAAGCCACTTCCGCCATTCAGAGGAGGTGGATTTGCAGGCTTCACGGCCCCAGCCCCCGCATGATTGGGGGGGGGGATTCCCGGCCACATCACCTCCTGGCCAGCCAATCGGCTGGCACTGGGGGCGTGGCCTGCCCTATTTAAACCAGGACGCAGCTGGGGATCTCCCTCTTTGCCGCCTGCCAGATGTTCCTGTTTTCCCCACTCTCCCGCCCTATAGGGTTGTTGTTCCTTGACCTTCCTATGGACCTCGGTTGGTTGCCGTTGAGGGGCCTGGTAGGAATTTTTCCACTTGGCAAATTGGCACCAGCCACTTGGTTTTCGCCTACCTCGTTGCAAATCGTCACAACTTTCTTGGTATTGGCGGTTAGGCATTGGTATTGCTCTGTAGATGGAAGAGGGGAGGTAGCGCCATCACCTGCCCCGCATATGGAAGGGTAGTCCGATAAAGGATTCCGGGGGGCGTGGCCCTGTCCGAAGCCTAGGGAGGTGAGGGCCCAAGGCACCCCCCTAGCGGTGACCCCGGGGGAGCTCCTAGTTGATGTCATCAGCAGGACTCCCCCTACCGGTGGTTAACCCTTCCCAGACTTCAAGCGGACAGGCTGAAGCCGGATATAGTCGGTTAGGACCAATGCCTAAGCCAATACCGCTCATCACCTGTAACCAATAAAGTTGTGGCCATATTTAGCCCATTAACCTTAATAATTGTGTCATGGGTCATTATTTCCACTGGGGGCAGGAACTCGCCATGCAAATCCATGGAGGAGGAGATGGCTATCGTTTGCTGCTTGCCATGCCAACTTTGTTCTGCCTCCACAGTTGGAGAAAGAAATGTTTCTGAATCTCAGTTGCTGGAAACTGCAGGAGGAAAGAGGGCTCTTGTGCTCAGGTCCTGCTTGCAGATTTCCTACTGTAGCAGGAAACCCCCCCAATCATTCAGCTTGTACTAACTTCACACACACTCACACACTACATATGCTACGCTTCTGTTATAAATTCATAGAAAATTACATCAGATTTGCACTGTTCCACTTTTATTTTACTCCATGAAGGAAGGACTACAAAATGGGGAAGGTTTGATACAGGCCAGCCATAATTCCTTGAGCATACCAGCACATCCACAGGAGCCCTGCCCAGTTGCTATGCCAACCCTGATGGTCCTAGACAGAAGACCATCAAGGTCACAAAGAACTTGCATATGGGAGTGGATTCAGCAAGGACTGGAACAAAGGACAATAATCAGCTCTTCCCTCTGGGGGCAGGAAACTGCAAACTCCCCTCTGTCACCTGGAAAGTACTCATGGGGAGGGGGAAAGGGGGAACCAGCCAGGTGACAGGACACTCAGGTTACCACCACAACTCCTCCCTCAACCCCTCCTTTCTGTGATGTATGTATCTGAGGGGTGGTCTTAGGTTACACCCCTTCTGTGATGTTTGTATGATGTTTCTGGGGGTTGGGCTTGATCTACAGGATGGGAATTTCAAAAGTCTTTATAAGGTCTTGCACACCATTTTTCTGTGTCCTTCCTCTCTCCTGCGGGTGAGGGGAGCACCCTGTTGCAACAGATCAATAAAGGCCAAGCCTACAGGCTGCTGTTTTGCTCCAAGTTATCCTGGTTGGTGTCTTTGTTTTTGTCCAAGGGAGCCCTCAGATTTTTCCGTTAACACTACGAACATCTCAATGTCTCCTGTGAGATCAGAATGCTGGACTAGATGGGCCTTTGGCTTGACCGAGCATCTAGCAGGGCTCTTTGTATGTTCTCATGCATGCCATTTTTAGAGACCGTCCCCCAAGGAGAGAGTGCGTGCATGTGTTCTGGAGCAACGAAGGCCGGAACAGGCAACTTCTACGACTCTGTCACTGCCTCTGCTGCTGCTGTCATCACAAGGCACTTCATCAGTTTATTTTTGCAGCCATCAGGGATTTCATTTTTTAAAAAGACAACTTCTCTCGTGACGCTTCTGCGCCATATTGGTGCTGCATGATTGGCTCCCCTCCCCGCTGCCCCTATCACCTTTCTTTGGCCAGGCGAGATGGCCATAAATTGGCTTTTCATAACAGTTTGGCACGGCAAACGCGTCTTGGGAACAATCCAAAAAGCGCTGCGGTTGCAAGAGAAATCATCCCCCAAAACTTTGGGAAGCCAGCTGGCCGGGATGCAACGATCTCTGATCTCAGCACAGTTTGAATCCTTCGCAAGAATGGAGGGGAACTGCAGCATGGAAACCAAAGTCACTCCAAAGTGACTCCATATAGCTTTTAATTTTGATTTCTAGTTTAAGGAATATTTGAACCACTGACCTTCTGATCAGCAGGTCCTAGGCTCTGTGGTCTAACCCACAGCACCACCCGCGTCAGGGTAGACCCACTGAAATTAATGGACTGACCTTAGTCATGCCCATTATTTCTACAGAACGAATGCTGGATCCTGCACCACTTTGAGAACTTGCACACCCTCCATCCCCAGTCAATGGAACTCGCTTTATCCTTTGCTCCTTATCTTCTGGGAACCAAGCAGCAAAATCCACAGGAACGTATATTGGTCCTCAGCCAACAAATCCATTAGTGACCTAATGGAACGAGGTGCTTCGTTGGACAACACTGCTGGAATTAGAGAGAAACCAAGAGGTCCTCACATCTCAGCAGAGCCATGGACAGTGATGGCTGGGAAGAGAAACTCAGTTCTTGGGAAGCTGAGATCTGCAGTCCAGGAGAGCAAGACTGAGATAAGGAAGCGAGCCAATTGCAGTTGGGGATAGATTTATTTCAAAGCCTCCTGAGTACATTTCTGGACAGGGAATCATCCAAGCCCTGCTGGGTTCTTGGCTCATAGGATTAGCAAACTGGAGATTCCTTTTACCCGAGAGAATGTTTTTGTAGCAACTAATGAAAGAGAGAATGATTTGCTTTAATAAATAATAATAATTTTTTATCTATACCCCACCCTTCCCAGTTCAGAAAACTGGGCTCAGGGCGGCTAACAACAAATTTAAAACACAAATTTTAATTGATGCAACAGAAAACAGCATAAAATACAGTATAAAATGTGAATAACAATAAATTCAGAATTCAAAAATCAATTTAGGGGGAAATTCAACCAATAAACATTTGATGATCACCAAGGCTAGCTGGCTAAATTAGTCCTATTTGGGCCAGCGAGGAGACCAGGGGATAATTAGCCGTGGGATCCCAAAGTGGGTAATCTTCATAAAAAGGGGAGGGGGACGGAATGAAGGGGAATAAAAGATCCGGCTGAATTCAAATTAAAGGCCAGGAGGAATAGTTCTGTCTTACAGGCCCTGTGGAAGGAAGCTAAATCCTGAAGGGCCCTGGTGTCATGGAACAGAGCATTCCACCAGTCGGAGCCATCACTGAGAAGGCCCTGGCCCTGGTGGAGGATAGTCTGATTTCATTAGGGCCTGGGACCTCTAAACTGTGATTATTCATGAACCTTAAGGTCCTCTGTGGGGCAGACCAGGAGAGGCGGTCCCGTAAATACAGTGATTCCCAAACTTTTTTGGGCGTCGCTCGCTTGGTTCCATAAACTCATCCCCAGTGCCCCCTCTACCTTAGCCTATATAAAGTATTATTCAAAATAGTGGTTCAACCCCCAAAGGAAGATAGTAACAGTAACAATAAATCACACATTTATTCACATTTATTCAACAGAGAACCCTCTGCCTGGTTCCCTGTAACTTGGCTTCTCATAACAAGGAAATCGCCAGAAGGCCCTCGGAGCTGGACCTCAGTGTCTCGGCTGAGTGATGGGGGTGGAGACGCTCCTTCAGGTATACTGGG